>NC_141684.1:58047500-58632500 GCF_028749965.1 Puma concolor
TAACATTTACTGCAACCAGTGCTATCATCCTAGGGGACAATCGCATTCACTCAGTTTTTTCACTGCAATACGTAATGAACACCATTTCAAATACCAGTTTGATGTTATCAATCCTGGTGAGTTGCCCATCTCTCAACCACTGCCTCAATCAACATCTCCCCTGGCTTAACAAATCCTACGCAAGCACTACTGATGAAAATCCTTCAATCATTTAAAAAAAAATTTTTAGTTTTTGGTTTTGTCTCTTTTTTTTTTTTTCAGGCAGCATCTCAGACCATAAATTCCCTTTGTTGAGAACAGGATGCACTCTGTAAGGTCATATCAGTTTCTGGCAGCAGGGTAAGGTACCAGGGAAAAGTTGGGCATATATTGGTGAAAATGCATTTTCCTCCTGTGTGTGTATGTCTGCAACCCTCAGCTACTGTAACAGCAGCTTGATTACAGCTTAAGCTTCTCTGAGTCCCTGCAGATCTCTCCATTTGCAGAATGATGGCACTGTACACAACAGTTGAGTGGTCTGAAACTTTAGTATTTATTTTCAGCCTATGACATAGGTACTGTCTTGATTTTATGAAACAGGTAGGCAATCTTGGTTCAAATCTTAACATTGAAGGGGCTCATAACTTCAAAGCAAACAGCCCCTGAATTTAAAAGTACCAACTTTCACATGTGCTGACAATTTCTGAAACAAGAAAGGTTGACATTGCTCTATTACATTACATATTATATTGTGTGAGACAGACATGCCTTACCTTGGATGCCCCTCACCCTCCTACATTCTATTGCACAGACTTCATAGTGGCAGAGATATAAGAAGAAAACAAAACTCTGGGCTCACCAATATTACTAAGTATTTTAGAAAATCCTTTTAAAAAGCTCTTACAAAAGAAAGACATCACTGAAGGTCACTGGCATAGTTAGTATGAAGGATAAGTTCTTAATACTGTCTTTACTGTAATCAAATTTAACCTTGTCTACTAAATCAGAGAGGAAGTGATCAGTTTAAAATACATCAAAAGATCTACATAGATGAAAAATGAAATCAAAATTCGTTTTGGTATCTGCAATGGTTAAAATGACACTCTAATTGCTCACAAATCAAACATCACAAAGCTTAGTGTGTAATTTTAATCATTGATGAGCTCCAGGTTAATTATCCTCATGGCATGCATGCAGCTTTTAAAACCCACTGAAATAATCTGATAACCATAAGCATGAAAAACTAATAATTTTCTAATTAGTCCACAAACATTAATGTTTACCTTTGCAGTTACCAAGTGTGCACAAACAATGTATACATACTGAAGGCAGCCAAAATGCCTAAAATATAATCCCCTGCTAGACTGAAGGAAATGAGGAAGTCAGGAAGAGACTAGAGAGTTGGAGTGGAAGCAGAGTGGTAAATAATACTGAATTAATGATCCTGGATTAAAATGACAAGTTCGAAAACCCAGGGAGGGTTTTTTTTTTTTTTTCCTATAATAAGGTAACTTAGGCTGGTATATGGAAGAAGAGTCACTTTGATTACAAAAGTAAGAAAAGTTCCCACTTTATGGTGTTGTAAAGGATTTTCTAAGCTATATTTTTATAATTGTTTTATTTCTGTTTGACCTGTAGCCCTACAACAGATCTCAGCCTACAGAAACACTTGCTAGGACTATTACACACTAGCTGAATGCACTTCAAATAAGTTGTATACAATCTGTAGTTCAGAATTTTGGCCAGTTGCCGAATGAACTCTGCAATGTATCACCTCAACATTTCTCTATACAAAGTAGATCCTGCCTTTTTATTTTATCTTAATAGAGCCAGAAGTAACTTTCAAAAATGTAACAACATTATTGCTATGTGAAAAAAAATTATGAAAACTACCCTCAAGAATCCATCACAGGTCAAAGCAGTACGACACATTTTGTTACAATACTCCCACATAATTTTATAGGAAACTGCCTATCAATTTCTTCTCAATAAGCTACACATTAATCAGAAACTGAATCAAGTACATAATAAGTCTTTTATGCAATCAAATTTACATTTCATTCCAAAAGCAACCATAGCAAACCTATCTAGATTGACACAGCTGAATAACATATTACCTGATTTTTAAAATTTGCAGCTATTGACTATGACCATGGCAATGTTCACCAGTATATTTTGATGGAATCACTTTAGTTTGTACAGTTAAAAAGTTATTTAGATTAGTATATACAGTGACACTGAATATGATGCTAAGTAATTTCATTGCCCTCAGTGTCAGACAAGATCTTTCTTAGATCATTGTGACCCATGTAGGAAATTTATACTAAAGTTTTAGAAGTCCCAGTAAAAAGACCACAAAGACAACCATTTAGCTTAAACCACCTAATTCATTTCAAAATGACTGCATAACAAGTAAACTCACTATAAAAGCTGCTTCACCATTTAAGCTGGTTTCTTTTCAGTCTTTACCAATTTCTGTTGTCGACTGCCAAGCATTCTATTCCTTAAAAATCACCAAAGTCCTCAAGAAATCCCAAATAGAAAACCTAATATAATTTTAATGCTAAATTCAGAACAATACATACCTGCTGGTCTGCTTAGAATATGTGTACACATTTTTTGGTATTCTCACTAATTCACAAGATCAGTGACTTTGATCATGTAAATCCCTTTTTCGGAACTAATGGACAATATGCAGAAAAAGAACTTTTATTGCTCGCTCTGCCTTGCTTTCGTCCTGCAGTCACTGCTGCCTAAACTCAGCTCTGCTAAATGACCAAACCCACCTACAAGGAGCCTGGCTAATGAAAGGGGGTGCTTTCTGAACAATAGAAGAATTCCTTTGCATTCAGCAAGCAGAGTTCCCATTAGAACCCAAAATCAGAGAGGCCAGTTTTACCTCTTTCTTTTTTTTTTTTTTAATTGAGATTGTCCCAGCCCTCCTCTACGGTCCAGTGAGACAGTGCTTGTGAAATGATTAAAAAGAACGTGATCTGATCAAGAGGACAGAATAATGGGAAAGGAATGCTAGGTTAGCCACTCTGCTAAGTGCTGGGAAAGAAGACCAATGCGCCCCTTAGTCTATTGTTTTTATTCTCCTCTGCTCTTCAGCCACCTCATAGGACTTTGAGTCTTTATTTACTCCATTTTAAACGGGTTAAAAGTTGTCCACTTACAAGAGAATTTGGTAACAAGTTACAAATCCTAAAAAAAAAAAGAAAAAGAAAAAAAAAGAAAAGAAAAAGGAAAGAAAGAAAGAAAGAAAGAAAGAAAGAAAGAAAGAAAGAAAGAAAGAAAGATCCTTGAATTATATCAAGTTTCCAAAAGGTCATCACTGTCTCTGCTGTGGCCTTTTCCCCATTCCAAATCCTCTATCAATATGTCATAGTGAGTTAGGCAAAGACAAAAGAGAGGCGCAGTGTGAAAACGGCACATATATCTAATCCTGACAAAGCAATGAATAGACCTTCACAAGTATAATTATACTTGTTTATTTGTTGCCACGTACAGAGAACTGATGAAAAAAAATCCATCAAAGTGGTATTATGCAGACACCAAGAGCTTCTTTTCTTTGGTTGCTAAAGCCACATTGAGGCTTAAATTCCTTATTGTTAAATTCAGAAGGAAGAAAAAAAAAGATTTTTGGCTGGACTTTTTTTTTTTTGCATCAGTTGCTGACAGATCTTTTGTGTACTAGGGTGTATTAGCTCACACCGCTACCTCATTTTTGCCCATGTTGGAATTCATAATTACAAACTACTGTACAGAGGCTTTTAAAAGGGCGTGGTGTCCTGACCAGGAGAAGAAGGTAGTGAAATTGCCCTTCTCTCTTAGTCTGTCTTTTGATATATATCAAAACACAGGTAAAGTACCTGTGTGGCAGCACCATTTACGTCAGAATACATCTTTGATCTCAGCCTTTTCCCTTGGCGCTGGTGGCTTTCTTTAGGCAGCTTTCTCTGCAATTTGCTTATTTTAGTATATGTTTAGTATTTCATTCAACATTACATAACTTGTTTCCCATTGCAGTATTAAAAACGTTAGCAAGAAGGAAGGCAAATACGACGATGTCAAAGGATTGAAATATTAAGTATAAAGACTTCAAATCCAACTACTAAGGAGCCATTATGTTTCAATAGACACTAAATCAAATAACTTAACAAAAGCACATTTTTTTGAGGTGTGGGGTGGGGGGGAGCCGAACGAGCCTTTTTTTTTTTTTTCTTGCAGGATAGAAATATATCAAAGTAAAAGCAATCTGCATAGTTAATGTTTGTGAGCTTTACAATTTAAAACAGAAAAGCTGTAATTTTTCTTTGCTGGCAATCTGGAAACACTCTGGAGTTAATTACAGCTGATTCGGAGTGAACCACACAAACAAAGACCAGTCTATGTCCAGACAATTATACTGCATTAACCAGCTTAGAGCTTCCTGCTGATGTTTCAGGGCTCTTCTGTTACACCCTTCTACCTTCCCAGCACGAGAGAAAATGCTTCTGCAAGAAGGAATTAATGAAGAGAACTGCAAAAGAATGTGTGACGACCTCTTCTGACACGGCAAAAACTTTCCACCCATGTCACGACAAAGGGGAGAAGGTAATTAAGTTTGAATAGAAGGATGTAACCAAATGTATTAAGCATTTAAAACAAGCAAATTTTTAAGGAGGGAGAGTTTACAAAAACAAACCTGAGTGTGCGAGTCAACTAAGTCATTTCCCCTTATTTTCCTCATTAAAGTCTAAATTAGCTGTTCAATGCAGATTTATTTCCTACTCTACAAGCAGGACCCTTGTGATTGACACTTACGGTTCTTCTGCCTCCCATGCTAGCTCTTCCTCTCCTCTACTCCCCCCTCATTTTTTCTCATTCCCTCTCACATCTCTAAACTTACATGGACTTTATATGACAATTACCTATCATTAAGCATATGTGTTGGAGAACTAAAAAGAAAAGGTACAGTTTGCCTATGAGTCCAACAGTTCTTAATTTGTTTAGTTGTGGGAAATAGGAATTTTACTCAGTTTTCTTCACAACTTTAATCAAACTCCAGCTACTTTCCTTAGAGAGAAATCAATAATCTCTCCTTAACCAAATTACACTATTATATGACTCATTTTATTTGTTTGCTTCGGGAAAATTTCATAATCAGTGAGCAAGATGGACTCAATACTTTAGTTATCCTCTGTAAACAAACTTTGGTACTTCCAACCAATCTCGTTGATTTCTAATTTTCTTAGTCTTTCTAATTGAAAAGGAATAGTTTGCATTGGTGTGAGACAAGCACATGAACTGTAATTATGTTCAGTGCCTCTTTCTGATTCTTTCTTTGATACTGTTTTGCTAGTATTCCAGCTGACATTGGAGCTTTGTAGTGATTGCTTCATTAAAGGGTAAGGATGTCCTAATCAGCTAAAGCATTACTAGAAAGCTGTTGTTTGCCAATACTATGACAATATACTAGCTTTTCCCCCCTTTCCTTATAGAAGAAAAAGGTACATCTGAGTGCCAGTTACCCAGCAATACTTAAGTATTATTCATCTTCCCTTTTTCTCAAATATGCAAAGTAGGATTAGAGTTAAATGACTATATGATACTTTTCATTTTTCTTCCCTAAATGAATGTTAATCTACAAATCAAGCATGTGTTGTCTTAGTATACATATAAATATAATTTCTGAAAATATTAAACAGTTATGTAAATTACACTCAATTTTGTAAAGCATCTCAATAATAGACAGAATCACTTTCCCTTCTCATACTCCTCTCCCTCGATCCCTACTATATCTGAAAGTTCAAGTAAATACCACTTCTAAATATAAAGCTTAAACAGGGAGTCCTTTTAGTTTTCCTTGGAAAAACATAGACTGTGTCAATCATTTTTAGAAAATTATAAATCATTTTGCCATGTTTTTGTTTATATTTCTAGTCCTTAAAATGTAATTGACTAATCTCTCTGGCTTACACATAATCTAAGATTATTTACTTGATAATGATTTTAAATTGTCACATAGTAGCATTTAAAAAACTTACCATAATTTGTTTTATAAAGGTATATATAACCATTGAATATTTGGCTCCAAAAAGAGATTTACCAGACTAGTGAAAAACATTCCACACATATATTTATCTCATGTACAATATGAAGATAGTATATTCTAACATGTACATGTATTTTCTCCTTCTTTATCTATTATATAAAATGCATTATTGAACTACTGATACTTAAGTACTTAAAAGAAAAACAATTGTATAATTATCTGTATTTCATGATTCCCAAGAATATGATCTCATAACAAATGTAACAGCAAGTGTAATAAAGTGAGTACATTCTTACTTTAAAAAAAAATGTCATTCTTTGCAGGCTAAACCTACCATAATTATCTTTATAAAGCTAATTACAGGTCAGGTATTCCAGCAAACATTCTTATTCTCTGAGCAATGATTTCAATGATTTTAAAATAGTTTTAATGAATAAAGTTATATGCATAAATTTTAAAATCACTACCAAGTACCTCTTATTATACAATACTCCTAGAGTCTACAAAATACAAGTCTCTTTTTATACCGCTTTGTAAATACTTTAAGTCACTTTATATTATAAACCACATAGGACTAACATACTAGAGAACATAAGTGGAATGCCAAGTTTTCTTCTGGATGAAATATTGGCAAATTTATGTTTGATCCTTAAGATTAGTTGGTTATTTTATTTCTATTATGAAGAGCCCTTTGTTTGTTTGTGTGTGTGTGTGTGCGCGTGCGTGCATGCGTGCGTGTGTGTGTGTGTGTGTGTGTGTGTGTGTTTGGCCTGAAAGTTAATTTGACTGCTGTCCATAAGTGAAGTGAGCAATTCAGTAATTAACTTTTGTGTTTTAAATGTATGAACTTTAATTAGATTTCATTATAAACAAACAAACGTCAACCATAATTATAAGCTCCTTGGTTTACCCACATATTATCCCTTTTCAAACAAACTTGATGTCAGACAAATTAAAATCAAGCAGCCAGCAATTTTGAGTTGAATTTTACATGATCTGCTGGTAACCTGATTACTTTAACTTCAATATCATTACAGGAAAAGTATTTCAGGAAAAATAATGACAAGAATTCCAACAGGAGACAAGCTTAATTGTATTGATTCAAAAGATGCATGTTCATAGGAACCATGTTGAAGGAATAATGTTATCTCAAATCTACAGTTTCTATTAAAATGAAATTGTCCAGCATGAAAGAGGCAATTAAGATTAGTGTCTGCAGAACTAGAGATACTAAACTAACTAAATAATTATCTGGGCCCAATTATCTTATACTTTAGGTAGCAAAATACCAGTGTGGAGCAACTATAAGGCATGAGGTTTGCAGGTTTATTTACTGACTGGTGTATCTATTAGGACCAAGAACAAGTGGAGCTGTCAGGACATAATGAAGGTAAATGATTAGTTAGCACCAAGCCTGAACTCTTCTTCAATGCAATAAGAGTTAATTAAAGTTTACCACCAAACATCAACCAAAGCAGGATGTTGATCAGGTTTCAGCATTAAGTGCAAACAGACAATAGTTGGCAGCAATTAGTGCAGCTATCAAATGACATGCAATGATAATTATACATTTAAAACAGCTAAAGAGCTGGGGGAAAAACTAATCAGCTTCTTTGACGACAAATACTCAAAGGGCAGGAAACAGGTATCAGATTATTTCACTTTAACACTGTAAATCAATCGAATTAAACAAGAAAAGGTTGTATGGGTGCATTATCTGAAAGAGAACAGTTCACTGGATTCAAAATGAAATAAATCTGCTAGTATTGGTCTATCAAAGATAAGAACTTTTGTAGCCAAAGAAAATAAGTTACTTTTCAATTAAAGTTTCGGAATGAAGTCTGTGTAAAGGAAGTTTAGGTTCTTAGTCTTGGGTAAATTCAACAACGCAACAAGTATTTCACCATAATTACTGTTACTTAAATGAAGCATTAACTTCGACTTTAAAATACTATTCAAAAGTACATTGTGCCTGAATCTTATCTTTGTGTACCCAAATATTATCTCCCCCAAAAGCTTTCAGACGTTAAGATCAATTTTTTTTTTTAGTGCAGCCAAATTTAAAACGAAAGTCATATATACATATTTAGTGTATGTTATTGCAAGTCTTTCCTTGATGTCCTTCAAATCCAGGGCTTCAATCTTGCTGAAATCAATGAACCTGAATGAAACACATCCCTTAAAATAACGGTTATGTCACCTCACTCTTTTCCATAGTTCCCGGCCTGCATCCTAGAGCATAAGTCTAGAAATACACCCGTACTCATGACCCCACCTCTCCAGCTTCCCAACTAATTCTGTTATGCTAAGGATTTGTACACAGTGCTGGCTAATCCCAATATTTCCCTGGAGCTAAATCTAAGCCATGGCTGACTCCCAGCACAAAAATGTCTCTCTCCAAAAGCCCTTTAGCCCCCTTCAGCACTCATACACTCATTGGTCCTGACATTTTCACTTCAGCCATGACAAATGAGCTGATGACTCTGATGTGATTGCATGGGAGGATGGCTTTATCTAAAGATATATCATTAACTCTCATCACCATCTCCTAATATGGCTCTTCTGGGTTAATGTGTTGTGAAAATTTGAGGAAATTTTTGTGTAAATATATGCGCTTTAAGTAGTAAGAGACCAACTTCATCAAAAGGAGAAAAGAGTAGCCAAAGTGGACAGGATCAGGGGAGGGGAAAAAAAGACTAGCATTAACTAAATGTCGCTCTGGGGATTTAAGTAACTCTACTCAACCTCTGCCCCAGTGCAAACCAGCCAGCTGACCGTCTCTTAAAGGTCCCTTCTCTTCAACATGGGTGGCTGGAGCACAGCGTCACTTGTAAGTTGGCACAAATAAAGCTTCTCAGATAAACATGGCTAATCAATCTGCAAGCCCAGGTCTTTATTTTTCTCCCAGTGTAGTACGTATTTTATTCCTGAACCCTTAATTTCCCATGTTATGAAATCTCTCTAAATTCATTTTAATGGGGAAAGGGATTGTCAAAGCCCATTTCACTCCAAGATCATTGTATTCTTCAATTAGAAGGAAGCAGTATTTTTCCACCTACTATTAAATGTGAAACTTTTCAAGTTGCAAAGGAGAGGGGAAAAGGAAGCCTTTCCATTTAGCATAAATATCACAACCTTTAGGTTAAGTTAGAACCCAAGTTCCAGTTATGTAGTTCTTGTTATGTATACTATGGAGTTTACAGAGTAGATACTTGTTATAACCTCTTCTCTCATTTCATCTGAGAACACACAGCCAATCAGAGTCAACTGTAGCATAACAGACCTCAGGAAAGGAGGTCAGGCTTTGAGGTAAAGTGCTATTCACTCTTGGACCATGCAAGGAGCTCTTTATTCCTGTTCTTATTGGCATCAGTCCCCCTTACTAGAGCAAGAACAAAGCCAAGTGCTCGTGTGAGGTTTATGAATAAATCAGAGGTGAGCCACTGTAAGTGCTGCCCATGATTTCCTTGTTGACAGTGAGCACTTAAACAGGCTTCTATGACCAGGGACTTCTGGCAAACCATAATGATTCCTAATCTGCACCCTGCTTCATTTCAAGAACTAAATGACCCACCCCATTTTTCCTGCAAGTTTTCACCTTTCAAGCAATTCTTGTCCTATCTCAAGCAGCTTAACTTTAAAATCCCAGAGCAGTCAGCTTGTGCTGTGGTCATCACAGAAATTGTACCAGCTGAAAAGCCTTCCTTTGCTTGGAAAAATTCCACAAATGAAAATATCTCCAACATAACAGAAATTATTCTCACATTAATATTATAGACTCTTTACATATGGCAGCAGCTAATTCCACTAAGGTGAAAAATACGAAATGATCTGCAGAAGGGCACATACACATTAGATCTGATCAGCGAGGCTCTGTAACTATGTGATGTTTCCCAGGAATTTCTCTGAGCTTCAGTTTCCTTATGGGTTAAACAAGATGATTATGCTACATCCCTTCTGACTGCAACAATCTATGGCTCTGCTAGAAAAACCCATTCAGATTGCATTGAAGATAGTGTTCCCTATGGAGTTTTCCAAGACAAACCCAGATGTTTTCAAGGTTGCTTATTTCTTTTCAAGAAGATCTCAAGAAGAGAGGCAGATTCCAGTAGAATAGTAAACTGAAGCTTTCTGTGTACATTTTTAATGAACTATTATTCATTTTTTCATTCATTCAACAGACATTTTATTAAGCACCAAGGATTTGCCAATAATGTCCCCCACAATACAGTGATTAAACAGGTATGGTTGCTGCCCTCATGGAGGCTGAAATTTATTTGGAGGAAACACTTAAATAAGCATCATGAAAAATGCTGAGATGCTAACTGTTTTTCTTTCAGTGAAATGTATCATTTCCTTATCAGTACTCAATAAAGGCTTAGCTTTATATTAATGTATTTCTTATCAAGTCCAGGGCCAGTTATAAATGACCAGAATACAGGCAAGGCACACATTTTGTGTTTAAGAAAAATTTTAACAAAGATTTTGAGCCACACACATTAAGCACAAAGCAAACTCAAAGCTGAAAACTTATGATCCAAGTACACTTACATTTCCCATAACAATACAAATAATAATTTTAAATGAATCTTATATGTATCACAATGGGAAATTATTATGAATTTTAAAAAGAAAGTCCATAATATAAATAGATTTTTGTTTTTAGATAGTCCAAAAATTGTATTATAAATTTATTAACCCTTGTCATGAATCTTATCATCTTTGAACCTGGGTACTCCTCTAATGAATAATGCATTATTACAAAAAGATAAAGGATTGTGATGTCCTCCAACAACAGATAAGCCTGCAGTCTCATAAGTTGGCTATAAAATCCCTCAAGAAAATTGAAAGGTTTAAGGTTTGTACAGTATTACTGGATTATTAGTAATTGGATCTCTTCTCTAAGTGGGTATGAATCTTGATCAACAGGGTGCCAATGTCATAGTATCTATACTCCTTTCGTTGTGTATCAAAATATCAAAATACCAAAAACATGGAAAGGTATTTCTATGGCATCTAATCCAGTTTTTGGAAATCCTCTAATTCAAAGGCTTTCAAACAGGCTGGGTCAACAAGACTGAAATAAACACTGTGGTATCGTCTATTATTGCATATAATGGACAGTCTGGAATCTTGAGTTCATGTAGATAGAATAAGGTCTGAATTATTTAAAAACGATTCCTGTTCTAATTTGCTTCTTAGAAAAAGACCCAGAAATGCATTAAACGTCTAAAAGCCCTCCAAGCCAAAACAACCCATGATGATGGAGTGGTAGAGGTGTAGGACGGTCCTCCTAGATGTCATCTAGGTATGTGTCGATAAGAATACACCTTTTATGCATACCCGTTTCCCAGTTTCTACTTGCATCTGTTGTAAGAGAGAGGGCATCTGTACTCACAAGACCTATGTAGACTTGCTTTATCAAATCCTGTTCAGTTGAGTATTACATCAAAACCAGCTATTGAAAATAAAGAAAAAGGGAACATAGGGTATCGGGCCCTGTCACATTTACTTATTTTGATGTTCACAACACTTTAATGTTATGTAATCTCTACAACAACTCTGAGATACAAATGAGGACATTGAGGCTTAGAAAGGTTAAATCATTTGGATAAGACGATCCATTATAAGAATTTAATTCAGGTGTCTCATAGCTGTAACACAATTCCTAATGGTCACTGAGTGGTCAAAAACGGAGTGGATTTTCAAACATCTAAAGCCTAAGTCAAAATAAACTCATTTAAAGAGGAATCCAAAGTAAACAGAGTCAAAAGAATGTCTGTTTTTTACTGTCATTCTCTCTGCACTATGCTGTCTTTAAAATATCACAGCCCTGTCTTCATTTACTTTCCCTACACAGAATAGGAATCTCATTCTTCAAAACACCATGTACATGATTATTAAGCATACATTTTAAGTCACTGAGGTCATCAGTACTCTTATGAATCATAAACTCATCTGGACCATTCAAGTCTGACCTCCTAATTAACCCAAAAATATGTTTACAGTCACAGTGATAAGATACCATCCAGAGTGAACTTGTACTTGGATTTGTCTGCACCACACATTTTCCTTTTCTTCTCTATTTCCAAGACCCATTCAGTCACATAACAAACCCTTTTCCAAGCAGCCAATATAGCTGTGTGACCACTGGTCCTGGAGTTGGGATATCTGAATTCTTGTCCTGACATTTTCCTACCTTGCTTGGTAATTCAACGATCATTTCTCCTGAATTCAATATCCCATATTTTAAAATGAGCTGGCTGCACTGAATAACTCTAGGGTATTCTCAGGCTTTAGCATCTTGATAGTTTCCAGTTGCCTTACAAACCTACCTGTTATTTTCTGTTGTGGTCATGTTGGCCAGCTCTTAGAAAATGAAAGGAATTTAGTGTACAGAGAGAAAATTTCACAGGCTACCCTTAGGAATACATCTACATCTAAAAAGGAAAGAGAGACAGCGACATGGAAAGAGGGTGGGCGGGTGTGTACGTGTCTTTATACACACTCCTAGTTTGTATATACTAAACCAAAGATATGACTCGTTCTCAATTGAGCAGTAGGCTCATAAAATTTTAAGTATTACTTGCACTATTCCTAACTGTATGGAAAAAAGTACTAAGAACTGTATTTTAGAGAATCCGCATTAAGAAAGCCTTTCAGGTTTAATGAAGGTACTTTGGGAAAAGATTGGGCTTCTTCAATTTACTCTTTCAAGCATGCGAATTTTAAGATTCTCCATAAACTTCCTTCTTACCAAGTTTTGTTTTGTTTTGTTTTGTTTTGTTCTTAACAGTACAACCAGGTGGCACACACCAGCTCACATGTTTTTGTATTTTAACCATTGTTAAAGCTATGGATTTCCTTTCTTCTTTACAGTGAAGGAAAAGAATTTTATGGACAGTTATAAAATGCATATTTTAACGGAAAAGTCAATTTTCCCTGGTTAAAATGATTTAGGACTGAGTAAATACTTGCAGAATGCTCTCTGTTTTTATAGCTAGAACACAATAGAACCTATAAACTCTGTCGTCAGAGGTATGTGTTATAGCGCGTACCATTCAGAAATTATCAACTGTGCACTGTTGTATCCCCAGGACAAGCAAACATGAGGAATGATCAGTCACCTAAATACATGATGCTGGTGTGTGAACTCCTGACCTGAATGACTAAAACACCTACTCGGGACTTGTCTTGGACCATCAGGGCATTATGACATATTAACCAAGTCAAGCTGCCCAATTCTTAAATGTTGTTTGTTTATTTTTTCAATCTCCAGAATGTTAAAGTGGCTAATTATATCAGAGATAAGTTGCTTGCCAAATAGGACTTCAGTGTCAGCCGTTTTTAAGTTGTGTGCATACATTCAAAAATAGCTCAAAATGGCAAATATTTTATTTCAGTCACAAACCTTTAAGAGAGTAGGGGAGTGGAGAGCAGCCATTCCTGGACTGAGGATTGTATGTCAAACGTGAAACCATATCAAACTTTCAAGGCAACTTGTGAACCTCTGAAACTAGGGAATTAACAGAACATCAAATCCAGCAAGATCACAGGGGCACAATCCTTATGCAAGAAAATAATGCCATTGAGCCCTCATTAAAAGACCATTTCGTCCTTAGCCATCAAAGACTGTGAGTGCACTAAGATCTTGGTTATATCATCAGGGATAACGAAAACAAGTGCCAAGAGAAATTGTGCACTTTTAGTTCTCACATGTGTCCATCTGTTCACATATAAACATATATTCTGCTTTCTGTCTGATTCCTAAAATCTTGATATCAGAATACCCTGGGCTTTTGCCCATTTCCTAAGAATGCAGACATCACATAAGCTACTATTAACCCATGTGTGATCCACTTCCATGGTGGCTGGAAAGCTGCCAGTTACAACACATGGTGCTTGGTTAACAATGTCTTAAAATATAAATGAATTTATTTTTTAAATTAACACATTTTTCTTATGGAAATACCTTAATAAGCCCTTCTGCATGTAAAATAGCCTCCATGTGGATTTTTTTTGTTCTTTTAAGACTTTTTGCAAGCATATCATAAAGTTAACCATAAAAGTTTCTGAAACAATCCAGAATTTCTTGACAAATTTTTAAAAGGACTCTAGTAAAGAATTTTGGTGACTTTATATAACAAAGATCAAACACTTTTCCTTTACAATATTCTGTACTCAAGAGGCAACCCTTATCCTTTAATTTACGTGAAAACACTTCTGATTTCCCAAGTTTCCATGTAACCATCTTAATAGTACCTCAGCAACTGAACTGCTAAAGTGTGATGAGGCCGACAGACCTTCTACATTCTGGGAAGAAAACAAGTTAGGTTAACCTCTGGTGGAATCTTTCAGTCCTGCTCTGGGGCAGCTTTCCATGGCTCATCTGTGGTGACCCCCAAACCGGAAAGAGCATGTTTAAAATGTATACCTATAAATAATTATCCCCACTGAATTTGTTTTACATATGTACAAAAGAATCAATTCCCACCTTTGAAGGTGTCTCAACACTTACAGTATTTTAACTGCCCTAATTATGGTTGAAGAAACATCATTAAGAGGGAGCCCTGACCATGTTGTCAACTGATAACTGGTTACAACTCTAACTAGTGACAAGAGAAAACCTTACTGCAAACGTCTCCGAGATCGAACATACAATACTTAGACACTTTATAAAGGACTTAGCTCAAAATGAAATGCACCATATACCTACAAGGCAACAGGAAGATGAATGAAATCCTCAGAAAATAACTCTGTATCCTGGTCGACGAACCCCTCCCAACCACAAGAGCTGACGGGCCACTTAAAACACTTAACATTGCCACAAGTGAGGACACACAGCTCTTTCCCAAACGAAGCATTCTACCTATTGAGAGCTATTTATAGCCTACGGGGGTGGTGGAGGAACACCATATAGTCCATCAACATAAATTAAATATCCACACCACTCTCGTGGCCACCTCTGAAGTAACTGTTTTCGACAGCAAAGTGCTGGGAATTCGTGACGCCCAATAGTCAATATTTGGCGAGGCTCGCATGTTTCTGAAAACTCTGCTACATACAAACCCCTGTTTATCATCCTCTAGCTGCACAATTGTCATACATAGTACTTCCCAGTGACGATGAGAACACAGGGCACCTTATAAGTTGCTGAAATCTGAGCCCCTGCTTGTTTTCTCAAGTCCTGGACAAACATAACTTTAGAGAGAGCAGAGCATAGGCAGAAAGAAAGAGGGGCCAGCATTTTCATCTTCTTTCATCTCAGTCATTCAGTCAGCCATTCAGAACCCTATTCAACAGAGCTTTTCATTATGCAAAAAAATGCTAATCCTTTTCCGATGCTTTCACACTTGTATAAACCCCCATTCCTTCAACTGAAAAGCAATTATATCAGTTTACCTTTCTGTCAAAAACAGGATTAATATTCCAATAACAGAATCTCCTTTCTTTTCCTATCTTTTTGCTTTAGGAAACTAGAGATTATGAGTAGAGGCATTCTTAGGACAAGAATACGTTATTTTAAATATGACTGTGTTAACCAATGAATGGAGAAAAGGAGAATGATCGGAAGAAGAAAAAGTCCCCCAGCATACTGCAGAAACTCTTTTCTGTGACAGAACTGACCTTCCCTTTGCAGATGCCCAAAGAGACTGAGACTCACTCTGGTCTATTAATCAGAAACAAATTATGAAAGAATGTAGCTGGACTGGTTGACACTATCCTGTCTTGGGAGACTCAGTAACAGCCTGGTAACAATGTCCTCTTCATGGGTAATGAACAGCCATGACAAATGGGGCAGAGAAACTATTTATTTGCATATGCAAATTCTCACACAAGGGAAACATGTACAAACAAGTGTCATTGTAAGGTGGATTAGGCAAACAACGCTTTCTTTTTAGGACATTCTGCAGCCCAGAACATTAGTCAGCACAATTAAACCAGTCTCCATGGAGACTAATGAAATTTCACCATGGTATGAGTTAAATTAGATAGCTAGTTATGTGTTTCCACAATCCAACTTGAAATCCATTATTGTTTCAGAACAATACAGCAATTGTGCCTAGCTGATCTTTGCCAGCTCAACAAGCTCCTAAGTTGACAATTTGCATATGTTAATATAATTAAGCACTAATTACATGAAACTTGTACATATTCACATGCACTTTCCCTGGGCGCTTTTCAGTTTGAACCTTGGCCAAGTCTTTAACCCTTAGAATGGTCTGAGAGGATAGAAACTCTGCCTGTGGGTACAGCCCCTAGGCAGACACAGAAAGGCTCCTCGTTTATAAACACAAAGCTTAACCTGGCTTCTCATATTTCTAGCAACAATGACAGAAAATATTTTGTGAGTGTGGTAGGGACCAGAAATGAGGGAAAAGGGGGAGTGGATTAGTCTTTAAAGACTTATAACGAGTATCTTCTCATAGAAAAGCAATAACATCCATGTCAAGAAAATGTTAAGAATTTGCTCTCACTGACATTGTGGAACCTTGGGAGATGAAAATGGTTTGACAACAGCAAAAATGGCAAGTAGAAAAGGAAAAGGGAGCATCAGCACCTAATGAGCTTTACATAAATATATGCAGAGGCAATTAAGCAATGTTAATTACTATGACAGCAGTTAATTGAATATAATTAGATATTTTAAGCCACTGAATAAAGCATAGTTAAGATTAATTTTATTGAGATTAATTGTAAATAAGGATAGATTAACTCTATGTTTTGACAGGCATAAAAAGTAGTTCTGCAAATTAAGCAGGAGCGTGGCCACCAGTCCAAAAATCATATATTATTTTAATGTCACACCTCAGAATCATCCCCTCAATAAACATGACTTTTCAAACCCAAACAGACAGGAATCTTGAAGAAAAACAAACAGCTTGCAGAGATTAAAGAGCCTTTTGTCCTTTTTCATGTGCATTTCTTTTAACAGACTAAATTAAGCGAGTCTGGTGTACGTTTTTTAGGAAGGAACATTTCACACTGAATGGAAAAAATGTTCTATCACATATGAAATTCGTGCAGCTGTGCGGAACTTGGTCCAGATGGTTTTAGACTATAAACCACCACCAAATGATAGACAGTAGGCCTTCCCAAGATTATGTGATAAAGTCACAATCTTTTTTTTTTTTTGACCTCCCAAATTTCTGCTTTGTATTATTTCCAATCAAATCTCATATTTTCTTTTACAAATGTGTTTCTCCAAGAGGGTTAAAAGAAACATTGTGCCCACTAAGTACTGGAAATAAATGTACAATGAACTGGAGAAGGCCTCCTTTAACAGTTATCAGCTAAATCATTCAGCCACAAAATGCAATGATAGCTATGACAACAATGTATGCAGATGACAACACTTGATTATTACTCTTACAAACAGTGGTTTCTGGAAATATTTCTTAGGAAAATACTGCTAAGTGAAAATCCCTCCCAAATACTTTCACACCAAGCCAATTCATGCATACTCCTTAAGGAAATTAACACAGTCCTCAAGAATGCTGAACAAATCACTAATAAGAAAGGAACTTCAATTGATTTTGAAATAAATCAATAGGTGATTAACATAATATTTTTAAAGCAGCAGAATGTGTGTGTGTGTTGCATAAACATATATATTATATTTCCAATACCTCTTAGCTACTAATCGAACAAGGGCTTTATGCTATTGAGCATGCCTTTATACTACCACACAACTTCCTTAGGATGCCCTTAGTCTTTATAACGAAAATCCTAAAATGGTCTGTGAAACAAGACTACGACAAGCCATTCTG
Source organism: Puma concolor (assembly GCF_028749965.1). NCBI lineage: Eukaryota > Metazoa > Chordata > Mammalia > Carnivora > Felidae > Puma > Puma concolor. Next base: position 58,065,288 of record NC_141684.1, read on the forward strand.
CAGTGAAAGATTTTAAATCATCCAGCCTCTTCTAATAGACTTGAGACTTATTGAGGTAGAAACCATAAAAAATGAAGAAGGGAAATTTAATCCCTGAAATATTGATTTGCACATTAATATCATATAGGCAGAGGGCAATTTGGCTTCGTGGAAATGACACATTGTCGACCCTTGGTGAAGTCAGAGCCAATCTAACTGCTGAACATGTCTGAATCTCAAGAGTTATTAAGGGCTTCCCTTCTTGCCTTTATGACTTTTCTTCAGCCTACCAATGCAATCTTAAATGTATTATCTTTAAGAAATAATTGTAAAACCTCAGGGGTTTTCCAGTTAATGGAAGGGAGGCCAAACCACATCAGATTCTGAAATGCAACATTAAACCCTTGCAATCAACAAAACCACCCCAATTCTCATCCATCCAGTGGAGGATCTAATATTGTTATTAGAGATAATCAAATTTCATTGTGTAAATTTAGGCTCATGGTCAGAATGAAAGCAGTAAATTCTGCAATATTAAACAGCGATTTTCTCAGCATCCTTTATGCTTTCCTTTGCTGGTGCAGCATCTTTAAAAATAATCCAACTAGCTCAAAATTAATGAACAGATTTGGGCTCATCTACTAAAATCTGCGAAAGAGTACAATAGAGCTGAACATGGTTCCTTCATTTTTAACTTTTAGTGGCAACTTTCACTTCCTAGACCCAGAGCCCAGTCTCCCTGTCTAACCCCACAGTTGGTGCTATTGCTTTGACTTACACAGCTGGTTTACCTGACCTTTCTTTGTTCCTTAGGTACATTTCACTTTTCAGATTTATGGTATTTCCCCCATATTTCATTGGCTCTATCTTCATTGCCATAAAAATGAAAACACTCAAATATGACTTTACTTTTTTTTAATCCAAAAGCAACCGGCTATTGAATAAATACACAGTGATGCTCTCGCCTCAGTTTATGCCATAAATATTAAAACCATTAAAAAATAACTATATAAACCTTGAAGCCAGGTGCAAGAGGTTAAAACAGCTGGCTAGCCATCTTTTATTTTTGTGTGCCTTCCTGCTGATTGAAACCGCAAACGTTGAAAACTATCAAATATTCCCTTAAGGATTTTCTCTTTTTAAGACCAGGAAGGAAAAAAGAAAACCTTCATTTTCTGTAATATGCTCCTCTGTGGAGAAGAAAAACTCTAAAACACAATCAGTCACAGAGGTGGTGAAATAATTCCAAATATCTCCTTTCTGTTGTATTTAAACCATCATTTCCAACAACTCCTATGCACAATTGTTTTTTATTCTTCAGTTAGAAAAAAGAGGGGAAAAAAGAAAGAAAGAAAGAAAGAAAGTCTGAGCTTGCTCTGTCAGTTTTGCCAGTAAATATAAAGTAAAACAAATGTTGATGGCACCGAGAGTGTTACATACCCGGGCTGTGTTTTTGCATTGCTCTCAATGGAAGCGATCGATGCCCGTGTCACTGTCGCGTCCCAATCGCAGCCAAGTCTCAGCCTTAATCTAAGCAACACCCGAAAAGGCAGCGGCAGCCGCAGCCTCTCCCTGACTCTTCCATCCATCCACCCAACTAAAAATATAATACTACATATGAGCTTTAACCACTCCACGTTTATAGGGATCAAGCCACTGAAAATCCAGGAGAACACAATAAAAAAAAAAAAAAAAAAAAAAAAAAAAAAAAAAAAAAAGAACCCTCCTTCTGTCTCTTGTCTCTCTCTCCTCTCTCTTCCTCTCTCCTCTCTCTCCTCTCTCTCTGTCTCTCCTTTTGCCATCTACATGATCCTTGATTAAACATGGAACAGAGTTATTAAAAAGGGGGGGGGGAGGACTCAAGGAGAGGAAATGCAACTGTCAGAAATCGGGACCGCCAGATTTCCTGGTGAACCTGCCTCTGTCTGAGTCAGTGTCAATCCACCATCTTCCGCCAGTGAACTTGTCTTTGGGTTTTTGTTTGGTTTGGGGGGGGGGTGTTGTTGTTGTGTATGTGCTTTTTTTTGGAAGGGGGGAGGGGAAAGGCAAGGTGGGGGCTGGAGGTGGGGGGGGAGTAGGGAGAACGTGTGTGTCTGTGAGTACGTGTTGAGTGTGAGTGTGTATGTATGTGTGTGTAGGGGTCGGGGTGGGGGGGGGGGGTCCGTGTTTGCGATCTGAACCTTTGGTACCTACAAGGAGAGTGTCTCACCGAACGGTAGCTAAGATCTCAGCAGAACCGCGCGGAAGTGAGGAGTCGCGGCCAAAGGCGCCCACCGGAGCCTCCTCTCCGGGCCGGACCCCAGCCCGAGCCGCGAAAGGAGCCCCCCGCCCGGATCACAGGTAACAAAAGAAATACAAACCAGTGCACCGTCTTCCGTGGGGGAAGGGGGACAGGATGGGTAACCCTCAGTAACTTGGGCATCGGCAGCGAAACTTTATACAATTCCATGAGAAATTTTATTATTTTTTTCTAACAGAAACGAGCAGAAAGAATGGGGGGGGGGCGGGGGGAGGAGGGTGTGAAATAGAAGTAGGAGGAAGGCGAGACCCGACGCATTCCAGCCCCTCTTCCCTTAGCTGCTCCCGGCCGGAAGGCGCACTTGATGCGGAGAGAGGCGAAGAAGGTGAAGTTCGTTTGTAGACATGGAACCTCCTTGGGGGGCCAGGGAATAAATCAGTTCTCACAGCGGCCACAGCCCCCCAATACACACACATACACACACACACACACACACACACACACACACACACACACACACCCTTTGCCAAAAGGAAAGGAAAGATTCTTGACCCCGAGCCGCTGGCATCTATCCCTGGTCTAACACACACCCAGCAGCGAGAGCGCCGGGCGAGAGCTGCTGCCGCCTCCCGGGTCCCTGGCCCCGAGGCCCGGCGTTCCCGCCTCCTAACGGACCTGCCTCCCTTTCGCCAGCGCCCGAGTCTGCGCCGCCCGTGCCGCCGCGAGCAGCCCTCGGCGGTGCCCGCCGCCCGCGCCGGCCGGCGGGGGTCTACCTGCAGCCCCAGCCCCAGCTAGCGCCCCGGCCCCCTGGACCCCCCTGCCCGAGGCGTTCGGACCCCGGGTCCTCCGCCAGTCCCGCGCGCTAAGCGCCCTTCGGGGAACTTGAGAGAGGCAAGGGTGGGGGTGGTAAGAGGAGGAAGAAGAACGAAGCTGAATAAGGGGGGGGGGGGGGCGGGTAGAGCAGGGACAGAGTAGGGGGGAGAGGGACTCCAAGCCCCGCCGCCCAAAGTCCAAACTTTGGGAGGATGAGTGAGAAGAAAGGGCCATCCCGACCGGGCTGCGGGGGCGCGGGGCGACCGGGCACCCCTGGCAGTGCCCGCGCCGCTGCGGAGCTGACAGCTTCCCCGCGCCACGAGAACGCCACAGGCTCGCAGTGGAGACAGAACCCGAAAAGACAGGAAAAAAAGGAGAGAAAACTGCTCGGCCGAACGTGGATGATCCGCCACTGAATCCAAAAGTTAAATCCCAAAAACGCAGCCCCCCCCCCCCCCCCAAAGAAAGTGGAAAATCAGGTCCCTCAGTGCCCCCTCCCTCTTGCAGCGGAGCAAATCCTTGAGCCAAAAAAAAGGGGGAAAGAGATAGAAAAGGGGGGCAGAGCGGAAGAGATGGTCGGGATGAGGGGATGTGTGCGAGAGCGAGCGAGAGCGAGCGAGCTAGGGGCAGAGAGGGAGAGAGGCGGAGAGGGAGAGAGAGGGAGCGAAATATCAAAGATTGTGCAAGATCAGGCTGGAAAGATAATCGATACTCGACCTAAATTTAACACAAACTACTCAATAAAAGTTAAAGAAAAAACTTACTTTCCATTTCCCCTGCAGTTCCTACTCGATCTTCGCCTCTTTTTTGTTTTGCTTTTATTTTACTTACAGCTGATCACATCCAAGTAAAACGAGAGGGTTCATTTAAAAAAAAATAAAAAAAATAAAAAAATAATCCTCGAACTTTATTGGGTGAAAATAAAAACGCTGAAGCAGAAAGTGGGGGGCATGGAGCGGTCCTCGGGGGTCCGGGAGGAGTTAAAGCATGTGCCGACCGCGGTCTCGCTGTTTGGTTGTGAAGGGGTTGGGAAAAGGAGGAAAGGAAATGAAAATCCGATATGTCTTTATTCTGCTAATTATTATCGTTTTAGCCCTGTTTAAAAAAATGGCTGATTAAGTTGAGTGCGCATGTCTTTGTGTGTCTATTCCCGATATGCACTCTGGGAATGAGAGAGGAGAGTGAGGGAGAGGGAGAGGGAGAGGGGGGGAGAGAGAGGTGTAATTAGTGAGGTGATCAACATTCCCCAGACTGCAAATGACGCGCAGCCCGGACTCGGAGCAGCCCGGGAGCCGAGCGGCTTCCAAGGCTCGGAGCGCTGCGGCGGGAGCCTGGGACGCTGCGACCGCGGACAGGGCAGGGGATGGGGGCCTCCGGGGCTCGCACCCCACGCGCCCCTGCGCGCGCGACTCCCAAACTTCATTAGACACACACACACACACACACACACACACACACGCACACACACACACACACACACACACATTCTTTCTCTCTCTCTCTCTCTCTCTCTCTCTCTCTCCTCCCTCTCTCTCTCTCAGCAAAAAGGGAGAGAAAATAAAACACAAATACCGCCAAAGCAATGCCCTTTAACCAGTTGAAAAAAAATTTTTTTTTTATTTTAATGAGTCAAAGTAATTACTATCGGACCAGAGATTTGTTTACCAGGGAGCTTTAAGGAGAAATGTAAGTTAGAGTAATGAAGAGTTTTTCTCTGCTTCATTTATTCTGCTGTGAACAAGAACGCATTTTAATGGCGAAATACGGGGCCTGAGCAAATATGCAGATGTATGTAAATAAAGGGTGCCTGGCAGTGTGCACACCCCGCTTGGCCCAGCCTATTTCAAAGGAAGGATTGCACTCTGGATCCACCGGCACCTATTTAGGCTGGAATCTTTCGCTTACACACTCAGGAGAGAAAACCCAGGGCATGGAAGATGGCAGCGGTTAGTTGAGTCAAAGTAAACTTTCAAATGAGAATAAGTGATGGGTACAGGGGTGATAGTGGGGATCTGATTCTAGCCTTTATGTAATTTTTTGAATATTTTATCAGAATTGCATAAGTTCAATGTAATAGCTTTAAGAAGACTTAGGGAAAAAAACCTTTCATCTTGCAAGTCTGTTGAATTATCTTTCTTGAAGCACATTATGATGAATTTTAAAACCCCACTACAGATCTCATTAGAATGAAATATACTTGGTATTTTCTGGTGCAAAATTTAAGGTGGCTGATTCTCATTTGAAAATCTAATTATCTCTTTCCAATATTACAGATGTGAATATGAGTGACACTTTCATTAAAAGATAATTAACTAAAACTAGGAATAGACATACTTTTAAATACCCCCTACTGAATATCTGAATATGGAATATATATATATATATATATATATATATATATATATATATATATGTATATATATATATATATATAGTTCCTTGCTACTCAGATTGTATCTTGATACACTGCTATACCACAGGTCACAAATAGACACTATCTATATAATATTTCAAAAATAGGAATTCTAGAGAAGGTGAAAGTAACAAACCAAACAAGCTAAAAACAGGAAATACTTTCAATGTCCAGGTTCCTGGACAGGTGAGGCGTTAGCTGCTTTTGAGTTGACAGGCCTTTGAAGTTTTGGATCGCCAGGATCTGCTTCAAAACCTTGTCTTAGGCCTTAAGCACCAGATCTACCAAATACCAACAGGAAGGTTTATCGCAGAAGCACTAAGAACAACAGAGGCTGCAAACATGTACCTTTCAGGGCCTGAAACCTCCTGTTATCAGGGAACATTTGGAAAATCCTACAACTGATGCAAATGGCATTAAAAACCAAACAAGACACCTGGGAGGATAAAAGCATAGTCCTCAAAAGAGCAGACCTAGGCCCAAATCAGGAAAGCTAGATGCCTACAACAGCTGGCTAAGGTTACAATGAAAGTCCAGAGGCTTGGAGTAGAGAATACAACCTAGATATGGTCTTTATTAAGAGAAAAAAAGCAAATCACCACCTTAGGAATCTGAAGTCGATGTATGTACTAGCATAGTATAAACCAGGGCTACTAAACGCTAACAGAAAGAAAATCATCTACCTCTCCAAAGACTGCATTCTATTTTAAACTTACTAGGGAAGAAATCTGCTCAAAGTGTATGGCTTTCTAAGATTTTCAAGTTACTTTGTTTACAGTCTTACCTTTGCATAGTAACTGTATCATTGGCGTGCTGATTGCACCTCAGTTGAGTTTATCCATGTGCTTTAGGAAATATACATGGCCACGGTGGTAAAATTTTAATTCTCTGTAACTTGCAAGTGAAGGAGGTGTTTATGTAGCATTGCTGTTTACAGAAAAACACCCCAGAGAGCAAAAATTCTGGCTTTAAAAAACTATTTGAGGTGTGTGTTGGGGAAGGGGGTGGGGGCTTTTAAAAAGACTGAGGGGAAATGAAGGCGGGGAGACTTTCAGGTTCAAATCAGAAAAGATCAAGCCCTTTGCGGGAGAGGGCTCCATGTACAAGCTCACTGATGGAAAAACCATTTCCTGCGATTTCAGACGGGTAAATGCGTATGATGAAGGAAACACCTGAGAACAATAAGTCTGTTTCAGGCTCAGGTGAAGAAAGGGGTCTATTTCTGGCATGGAAGAATAGGGAAATGATGATCATTTCGTTTTCAAGTTCTCCTTTATTTCTTTTGCCTTTTTCTCCCTGTAACATCATCAATAACATTAATGTCATTAATGTCAAAACACCAGGCGTCAAATCAGGAAAACCATTTTAAAAATTTGGTGGCTATTTCTCCTCTACGTCCCTATCCCTCTCTTTTCTTGGAAAATACATCTCTCTTCTCTCTCTCCCCCCCCCCCCGCCACTCGGTGGGGGGGGGGGGGAGCAGTTATTGAATTCTAAGTAAGAAAACAAAAGGAAGGAGGATTTGTAAGAGGAGCGCCCACTTTTGCAATCCCTTCTGCTAGCGAGTATTCCCCTCCTAGGCTGTGTGTGTGTGTGTGTGTGTGTGTGTATGTGTGTGTGTGTGTGTGTGTGTGTGTGTGTGTGTGTGCTTTTTAATCATCTCTTTCTCATCCTCTTTCACCTCTTTCCTAAGAAGAGAAGCTGGGGTGAGGGTCGGGGGTTAATGGGCTGAGGGGATGGGGCAGAGAGGGACGAGCAAGGAGTCAAGAGTTTCCTCCAGGGCTCGGCCTCGGAGCGCGCCCGCGCGAGGAGGGTAGCTGGGGAGAAGCGATGGCAGGTCTGCTTGGGGTGGGCCTAGAGGCGCGGAGCGCAGCGCCGCAGGCAGGGGCGCGGCGAGGCGGGCGAGCCCGAGCCCAGCCCGCGGGCTGCTCCGGGGCGAGGGCGCGATCGGCCCGGCTCGCCCGGGCTGCGCCGCGGCCCTTGGAGCCCTCCTCCTCCGCCCCTCACTCCAGGAAACCCAGCTGCTCCTCTCGGGTCTCTGCGGACCCCTTGCCGTCAACCTTTGACCCTGCCCCCCCCCCCCCCCACGCCCCATTCCACTGTCCCTAAACTCTGCGCGAACCCGCCGCTGCCCTCCAGGAACGTTTGGCTACTTTTTATTACAAATTGAAAGGAGCAGAGGTTTCCCTGCAGTACCCAGAACTTTCCCTACACCCTCTCCCACACTCCAGGGCCACCCTAGCCGAGCCGAGCCCACTCCGGGGCGCTCGGACCCTGACGCCGAGCCCCGAGCTGCAGGAGAACCCAAAAGGGACACCAGGTGGTTAGGTGTTGAGTGGCGGAGGCAAGGAGTAATTAATACTGAGACAAAAGGTAATTTCCACTTCCAGACTTTTCCTTGGCGGGTTTTATTAACCAAATCTATAACGTGGACACTCTGGGCTTTACAGCCTCTTTAAGGAGTCTTCCGCTGTCTGTCCCCCGGTCTCCCCGCCCTGCCCTCAGCAGTTCACTAGCAAATACCCCACCTCCCTCTGCCTCACGTCCCGCCAGCTCTAGACCAACCCCAGCCCAAGGGGAAAAGGTTCCCAGTCTTTTGACCGCGCATCCGGGGTCTATAGATGAGCTCAGTTTGAAACGAGGTATTACAAGATTTCAGTGTTAGGAACCCTTTATATCACCACAGACACTTTCAGATCCTCAGCCCCCCTCCTCCTTCCTTTTTTTTTTGTTTTTTTTTTTGTTTTTTTTTGTTGGGTCTTCTCCACCCGAGGGCTATTTAACAAAGGCAGTCTGTTAACTAACATTTTTAACTCAGCAACTCCTTTCCAAACACACTTAAACTTGATACCAATGTCTGTCATTTTGTGAGTGGGGAGGTGGGCTCTGTGTGTGTGTGTGTGTGTGTGTGTGTGTGTGTGTGTGTGTGTGTGTGTATGCGTGTAAAAGCGAGACGTGAAGTTTGTCAGTGAATGGGAAAGTGAAGGGCTTATTTGGGAAGGTGTCACAAACATATTTACAGTGAAATAATTCAAGAAATAATGTGGAAGAGTGCCAAATCTCATTACTATTAAAAAAAAAAAAGTATAGTTTTCTTGAGAACTCACGGGGGGGGGGGGGTAAAATATGACCTAACATCCAGAATGGACACTGTCTTTGATGGTGAGAGTGAGGTAGATGAAATGAAATTCATAAAGGAAAGACATTTTAAGTGTGTGTGTGTGTGTGTGTGTGTGTGTGTGTGTGTGTGTGTGTAGCATTTGTGGGCAGTTAAAATCTGTCGTTCGATGATTCCCTCCCCTCCCCCAACCTGGCTCTTATCTCCTTTGTGGTCTTTTTTTGTCATTAAATGCCCCTATCTTGATCCCGGTCTCAATCTGTACTTCCATATTTCTGTATATTTCTCTCTTTCTAACCAAAGTCCGTTTTTGGTTTTTACTTTGCAGTAAATGTTTTACCTTTTTTCTCTGGAGGTTCTGACCTGCTTTTGAAGTGTTGGGGTGGGGGGTGCAGTCATTATTATGTAAAGTTAGGCACAGGTAAGGTCAGGAATGGGGAAAATGGGAGGAGTTATAGACGGTCTGAGGAGGGAAGAATTAAGGGAGGAGAGAAGGGATGGGGGAAGGGGGAGGGAAAAGTCAGACACCCTCTGGCCTTTCAGAGGTCAGGGCTCAGACAGTGCTGTGACCTTCTTTCCCTCTAGGCAACCAGCCCAGTGTTTATAAACAAAATCAGGCGGGACTCTCCCCAAACAATAGCACTTCACCAACTTCACAAGCACTTCAACAGCTCTTATGCAAATTAATGAGGACTCCTTATCACTTACCACTACACCCCCCACCTCCCTCAGCACCAGTATACTCACTGCCTGCCCCCAAACCCAGGATCACAAGCACACCCTTCTCAAAACACATGGAGATATTTCCAGCAAACATATCCAACAAAAATTTTACATTTCATCTGGGGAATAGCTGTAAGAGACAACGACGCAGATGGGAAAAGATAGATAAGTGGGAAAAGAAAGAACTGAGATTTCACTGAATAGATGATAAAGTTGTGATCTTTTTAAACCTGAAACATCTATATCTAGTCAAAACAGTGCTGTTTAGACAATGTACTAAACACTGGCTACCGAATAGAATTATTTGAAAACAGGACAATACATTCATCTCAACATCCACATTTCCAAGACAAAAGTGCAGATCTTTATAACTGAAGAAAAGCCACCACCTCTGTATGTAACATCCCTAAATATTAGACACAAAAGCACCATTAAATCCTGCAGCAAACAAACAGCCCATCTGATCTAAGTTACAAAAATGTATAATTAAATCCATCTTCAATTACAAAAGGCAGCTAGCAGAAACTAAATCAAAGATTTTGAAACAAATGTTGTTTGCCAAGGTACAGAAATGATAGCTTTACATTATATTGTAACCAAAATTCCACTTCAGGAATAAATTACAAGATAGCAAGAAAAAAAAAAAAAGGTGAAAGAAAAAAAAAAGAATTAAATGATTTCAAACTTTTGCTTTAAAATGATTATTAGTGAAAGTCTAAGAGAAAAATGTTAAAGAAAATATACCTCAGAGCAAAAAGATCATCTCCTTTTCTTCTTTGTCTATCAGTCCCCTGTTAAAGCATATGGAAAATGTTTTCAAAATGCCCAGATTTGGCACATTGTCATTGCAAAGAGAGGAGCGCAGTGATGCTGTTAGAGAAAATGGGAAATAAATTCAGGATTGGGTGCTGCCTCCTTCAATGCGGATTTATCTAAGTTTAATTTAATATTCCGCAATCACTGAATGATCGCATATAATTCACAGAGATTTTAAAGGGCTTCATTTAAATACCTTGAGCAACAAGAGAATGAAATTTAAACCATTGCAGCCATTGCTTATATTTTTTATTTTCCTATTAGAAGAACTTTAACTGACAATTTCTAATAATAAAAGGAAAAACGATAAAGGTTTGGATTTTTTAAAGGGAGAATGTTAAAAGAAAGCATTAGCTTTATTAAAATCATTCTGAACATAAAATCAAAAGGCACAAAATGGTTGTTTGTAAAACACTAAACCTTTAATCGATTTTATTGGCATTCCGATCGATTAGATAAACGGAAATCTATAGCAAACATCAAAGCATTTAAAACATTTTCCCTATCTCATTTATAAACAAAACTTTTCTTTTCAGCAGAAAAAAAAATGATTATCAAACGACTAACAGGAAATTCTTCAGATATCAAATTACGATAATAAAATTATTTCCACATGGAAAGGGATAATGACAATGATGGTAGTAATTACAATAATGAATAATTCAACAACCCTTTGACATGTATGTTAGAACCTCCAGCAGAAACCGCTCTAAAGGGGGGTACTTTAAAATAAAGACTTTATTTTTTTTAATTGAAGTATAGTTGACAATACTTTCTTTTTAAGGGAAATGTTTTTTAGAGATAACTCTAGGGGAGTCGCTTAGGTGTGGCTGTCGGACTGGTGTTAATTTCCCTGCGGTTGCAAAGGAGTCATTTTCTTCGTCGGCGTTTCCCTTCCAAATTGATACTTCTTATTAGCAAAAATTAATATGCAAATGTCAGCGAGCCCTACCAGGTTTACAAACTTGTATCCGGACCTGTCTTCTAGTTAATCTAAAAGGCGATTCTCAAAATAGAGAAGGGGGCGAGGGTTAGACTCCCCAAACCTGAAAGTGATCACACATGTGGTCTTTCAAGTGAGGGAAAATAATTTATTTTGGAGATGTGAAAACTGCTATCCAGAGAAACGCAGCAATCAGAGCTCGTGGCATTTTCGCTGCAGCAAGAGGAAGTGTTGCTGTAACGGGTATTCTGTTTATTTGTTAAAGAAAATCAATGGAAGTGGCTGTAAAGTAGTTAGTGAGGCGTGTGTTTGGGACTCGCGGTGACTCGTGAAGGCTGACCCAGCGGCTCTCCTCCTGGCCAGAAAAGTCCCCGCATCGCCCCGAGCCGGGGCGCGGGCGGTGCGGCACCTGGCTTCTAAGTCGCGGGGGCTGCCCCGCGGTGCTCTCGCCGAGCGCCCGAGTCGCTCGGGTTCTCTGCTCTCGCTGCCCTGTGTCCTCGCAGTTGCCCCTTGCAGTTGACGGTGGTGGCCTTCCCACGCCCCCCCTCCGCAGCACACACCTTCTTCCTCCTCTTCTCCAGCTGACTCTGGTCGCTCCCTCCTCTGCGCTACAGCTCTGAACTTCTGTACCTCTCCCCCTGCCATTGGAATCCCCCTCTTCCGACTCTCCAGGTCCCTTCGGTGAATCGCGGAATCGCTCTTTCCTACCCCGCCCCTCCCCCATTTCTCTCCCCTGCCAATTATTTAGCACCCGGGTCTTCTTACCCTCGCACTTCTATCCTCTCCTCCAGACATTCCAGAGAGTTCTCATCACACCAGAATGCACTCTTTTTCTCCTCCTCCTACTCCCCTTGGATTGGGGAGTGGGGGGGGGGGTTGGATTTTGAGTTGAACTCCCAGGGGTTTTATTCTATTCTTTTAACAGCTTTACTTTCCCTTTTCTTCTTTGCGTAACCTTCACCTACCTACTAATTTATAACAGAAGCGGTTTCTTTCCCTTTCATTTCCTAGTTTACAGTTTCCGTCTGGGGTTGTGCCTCGCACATGCCCCCCTCTGCCTGCCCCCCTCTCCCGGGCCGCCCCCACCGGCCGCCGGCCCAGGCAACTATTTTCATTTACTCGGCTGCGGTCTCACTGCACTTTCTCTCCTCGGAATAAGTTAGTTTTCCACGATTTGAAGTTCTCCGTACAGCGCCTCTTTATTTGTCAAACTGCCTCGCTGCCCAAATAAAGGGTGGGATGGGGGGGGGGGGAGAGGTGTATCGCCCACCTAAGTCCCCTTTTAACAACCGCCTACTCCTAGTCCCACCACCCGGCCAGGTAATGTCTTGGGGGAATAACAACGAATTCTGGAAGGTTTTTCTTCTCAGCGCGTGGAGATTGCTCATGAGTTATTCCCGGGAGGGTCTCAGACCCCTCCCTTGTATCTCCTGGCTTCGAGGGGCCACCGTTTCAACCTCCCCCACCTCTCTTCTTCCTCCCTCACTGGCCGTCCGGGCTGCGGGAGGGGAGCGCAGTCTAAAGACCTCGTCCTCTTGGCTTCTCGTTTCTAGCTGCTGCAGCTGCCGCTGAAATTCGCTGTGGCCGCTGCCTCTTCCCGCTTTAATCCCAGACCTCCAGTCATTGGGCAGCTCCTCAGAGGCAAGAAGTCAACACCATGGCAACCCGACAAGCCTATCAAATCACCGGCTGGCGTGACAGCAGCAACACTGCAGGCTGGAGTGGGCTGGGCAGAGGAGCCGAGTGGCCACTACGCTCAGGTACACAGTCTGGGAGCGGACAGCAACTGACAGCCTCCACGTTCTGGCTACACGGATGTGCACCACCCAGTTCGTACCCCTACCCTACGTCCCCTAGGTCTAGAGGAGGAGGAGGAGGAGGAGGAGGAGGAGGAGGAGGAGGAGGAGGAGGAGGAGGAGGAGAAGAAGGGGAGATACATGTATGTAGGATTGGAAGAGCTTCGGAAGAGAGTCTCAAGCTAAAAGTATTCGAAACCCTAGACGTTGTAAACTGAAGACGCCTCGTGCCCCAGCAGTAGATGAAACCAAGTCACGGTAGACTCAGAACCAAAGTTAAAGGGTTTGCACAAAGGTGTGGGGATTTTCTTCACCAGTTCTGTCCCTTGCTTGAACAAAATGAATGCAACATTGTGTTCTGTAGTTCCAAAAGTATCAAAGAAAATGTTACAGTTTTAACTTTTACTGTCTGCCAGTGTCTAAGTCTGCAAAAAAAAAAAAAAAAAAAAATATGGCTCAACATCAATTTCAGCTATGCTAATGCACTGCCTTCGAAATGACCTAAATTTTATCTGAAACTGCCTCTTTGCCTTGTTCTTTCCTAAAATGTGTGTTATGTGCGATGTGTGCTCTAGATTTTCTCTAAAGAGAAGAAACAGAGGACACTAGGAAATGGTAACTGGGAATTCTGTGTATTCCTCTTGGGCCTACTTGGTCTTTGTTTTTCCCAATTTTCCTTAAACTCCCAAGTAGGCAAAAAGAAGACTGGACTTTCACTGATATTCAGAGCACTTTGCTAATTTACATGGGATAGTTTGAAACTGCATTTTTCTTTTTCTCTCTCTCTCTTTTTTTACTTTAAAAGCAAACAGTGGTTTTGAGAAACATGCGACATAGTTCTCATTGGCTTATACAAATATTCGAACAATAATATAGAATGCTATCATTGACCATCTATCACCCTCTATCACTCCTCTCATAGTTGATTTCTGAATTTGAGAGCACAAGTTTGTCTGTTGAAGTTACATAGGGCAGAAAGAGAAATCCATTTGATAATGAAGTTAATGTGTCATATTGAGGGACTCTTGTATGAATCCTAAAATCTACCTTTAAGTCCACTCCACATAAACACAATTCACTAAATAAATCATTTTCATATTGATCTAACATTTTTTATGAAGAGGCTCTCAATGTGTAAGTATTTAAGTTATACTTGGCATGCATAAAATACTAGAGAGCTGGAAAGGTTTCTCCAAACAGCAATTGCAATATTAAGCAGAATTGGATACACAGCCAATTTTTGTGGCTCTAAAGAGAAATGCAAAGAAATATTGAACTTCATTTCCTTACTTTCTCTATTTTTCATTGTTGATGGATCCTAATATGAAAACAGTACATTTTCAAAATATATTATATACCAAAAACGAGTATAATAACTGACATTGGAGAAACAGGTCATGATATACTAGAGAAAACTTTTGGATGCACTGTGATTTTTTTCCCTGCGCTGAAACTCTAATAACATTCTGGTAGCATTTTGTTTTTCTGGGCTACTCTTCAGAGTCGTTCAATGAAGAACCGTCAAGCACAGAGAGCTGAAATTTGGTTGTATTTTAAATGGTTACGTCGGTGCTAAGTTATTGATATCCTTAAATATTTCTGGCTAATTCACATTACATCTGACCTGTATGGAGTGTTTACAGTGGGAAATGTAAGAAGAAACACAATACTACAATTTTAAATTAAAATGCATATATTTAAGCTGTTATCTCTCAGGATAAAACTTGACAGTTTCAGTGTTTTTAAAGAGAAATTAAATGAAGAATACAAAAATCTTTCAGTACATTTTGGCTTCAGTAAGAATGAATGAACACAGGAAATATGATAACATTTTAAAGTTCATTATTTAATAAATGGTGTATCCTCAGTTATTAAAAACTTTTAAATACTTTAGGATCTATGATGCTATTTGTGAACAGATGTGTAGTTATACTCCTCAAAGACATGAACAGATACCATCATTCAAATGTGCATCTATATGTAATATTTCTAATGTCAAAAATTTTAAATGAGATGAAGTTAATAAATTCATACATTACTTCTAAACAAAAGCAAATATCTAAATATTCTGTTAGATCCTTTAAATTTCTTAGAAATTGTTTTATCATAATCTTATGGATTATTGAAAATTAGGACAATTTTCATATATACTATACAGAGGTTTATTTTTTAATCACAGATCAATTTTAGTGTCTACCCTTAAAAATACCCTGATATTATACAATATTTGACCATCTGTTTAAATACAGACTTATGTACATGCCACACACATGTTGCTGTTAGCTCTATGTTCAAATCTTAACATTTAAAGCTATTTTCTATACTTTTAGTGTTTTCACTATGGATGCTCTTGGAAGACAGAAATTTTCCTTCTTTAGCTAATAAAAATAAGACAGTGGAATTAAATGTAGTTGAAATGCTGAATTAAAAAAAAAATCAGTGCAAGGATGCCTTGCTCATTTTCTGCAGAATGGATACCATCTCCATAGAGTTCGTTCTTGACCTTACCTGAGTAAGTACTTTAACTTAAAGTATGTGATGCACCTAGAGGGGTAATACATTGAGCTTAATAGGAAGACAGTTAATAACCTTTTTTCATCCTCGTGCACTATCAATCATGGCTGTCACCAGTCTGCTGAATCAAAGCAAAAGTGTTCTTCACAGATGACTGATTAGAAACGCAAAATCACAAGATCCATCTTCATGGTCACTTTTATTATAGTCATTTTTAAACTGACAGCAACCTGCTCAGTTTCAGCACACTGGGCATCACAAATAGTGTCACTCAGTGCAGCTAAGCATGAGAAGAGGTTGGTTGGATTATACTTAAAAATAATTAGGCCCTCAGCCCTTTGTGGAACCAAGAAAAAGGTGTTCCTCTTTCCATGCCCCCATTCCCTCCTCCCATAACTTGCTTTGATTCTATTGCATCATTAGCTTACCATCTTGAAGGGAGGCAATGCGAGATATAGTTTTATCCTTGTTCATTATCTAGGAATTAGGGAATGAATATGTCCACTTGAGAGTTACAGATAACTTTTTGTCTACTGCTTTTTGTCAACATCATGACAAATAACATTGCTACCCTTATAGTTAAGTTAAATAAGACTCTTTTTACGTAGAAATAGGTTTGTGGACTAAAGACTTCAGGAAATCTAGGTAGCTAGGTATTAGTAAATGATTCTTCATATAAGGACTCTTCTCAGTTGAAGGCATTTAATAGCATCACCTGAATGCTGTAACATTGGAATTACTGAGGTTATAACTCTCCAAATGCATAACGTTAAAGGTGGTCAAGATATTAACTATTAAGTAGTGATATAAATTCCCGATGTGCAACCCTGTATTATCTCCTTTTCATCTCTACAGTATTGAAAAATGACAAATTTGAAAAACCAACAAGTAGATGTACATAAAAATCTTTCAACTAGAGGATTTGAAACAGTTCTGTCTGAATCAAAGGGTAAGGAACTTTGTCTTTACTTAAAGTCTTAATTTTTATGCTACAAAGATGGCCCCTTCAGATCTATTTCATGGCACTTTCATACACGCCTTTAGAATATTTTATGACACTATAGGGTACTAATGATACAAATATTTACATGAGAAAATTTTTAATAGAACAATTTCAAAATAATATTGTGATTCTTGTGCCCATTTTATAGGTTCTTATTTCATATTCAGAAAGGAAATTTCAATTGGAGTTAAATTTTAATTTAGGAAATTTAACTTAAGTGCCCTATTTTAAATGTGTATAGAGTCAACATTTTCTTTCATCCCAAATGTTCATTTTCTTGTTAATAGCAGAACACACACACATACATAGAAAGAGGAAAAGGAGAGAAAAAAATTTCAACAATATTTCTTTATATAACATAATACCTTCATATTCATTTCCAAACATGGTAATATTCTACCTTTAATATCTCTTTGTGAAGCTACCAGTTTTTTTCCTCTTTCTCTCTCTCTCTCTCTCTCCACACACACACACACACACACACACACACACACACACACATCTGTATTGCTTTATTTTAGATTGTGAGAATGCTTTTCTCTGCACAAAATCATAGACAAGATATACATAATGATATATTTGCATTTATACAGGTTATATAATTATACATATATAATGGCATGTCTGTATTTTCCACAAATATAGATACATAAATACACTATGTATAATAAGGCTAATATTAATTTCCTTAAATATTATACTTTATATAGTTCTAGAGATACATGTACTTAAAGAAGTTATGAAATATCAGAGTTAACTATCCAGTTTGATTTTATAGTTTTAGCTAAATTAGATTGTCTTAGATTTGGATAGATGTATGCATGAGTTGATATTTTAAAATATTTCCACCATATAAAAATTGATAGTGACAATACTCATTGATACATTGTTCAATATGCAAAATTTGGATTAAATGAAACGTTTATTTATAATCTTTAAAAACTATATAATTATATAGATGACAATGTAAATCACCTTAACGGGTTCACATTCAGTTTACTTTAACAATAAAAGCATAATTTCTCCTGACACAGTGTGCATATACATGCACACATGGGGGAGGGGTCTTTAGTTTGGATAAGTTCATACTTTAAAAAATGATAGTGTCCCATAGAATTCAATATTATTGCTTTTAAATTTGATTTTCAGTGTAAAAGATTCTTTCTGCCAGAATATTTAAGGAAGAGAGATTTATTTGAAATATCTGGACTCAGTGTGGCACTTTTTGCTACTAAAATTAATTCAATGAGATGATATGGGTGATATTTGGTATCATCTTGGTAAATCTATGCACACAGTCACAATGGATCTTGAATATGAATTTTTAATGTGCATCGTAAATATGAGCACTTATAAGGCTTATAAAAATTGTAGATCTAGAATCATGTTTTCCTCTATAGATGGGTCTTAATAAACTGGAAAACAATTTTTCCTTTATGTTTTAGAGATTTAATAAAAGCTACTTTTTAAAAAAATTTGTCTGCTTTGAAAGTTACTGTGGAAAATCATTGTTTGGAAATTTTATATTTTGCTATAATTTGAAAACAAAGCTCACATTTAAAACTTCATGGATAACTTAAAAAGTTTTTTTTTTTTGAAAAAAATATTGGCATCTTAATTTACCTGAAATGCTCATCTGACTATTTTGTTACTGTTCTGTGTGCATTTGTTTCATTGAGAATGTTCTTATATTTAAATGAATATATAAAGCATACAGTTTTATTTAATATAAGAATATCATATAATAAATGGACTAGCATGAAGTTCTTATAATTCAATTGGTAGAGATATACTTAATAGATAAAAACATATCCATCAAGGAATATTTTGAACAACAAAGACTAATGATGTTTATACATTTTCAGTTTGGCTGGAATTTATATTTGTGCGTTACATGGAGTATATGATGTATGCACACATATACACAATTACACCTAAATACTATCATGTCTCGATTATTGACTTCTCCAAATGGTAGAATGCTGTCATACACAAATATCACAATTATCTTTGCCATGCCTGCATTTATGCAACCTGAATATGCAATTATGGAATTTCTCTCTTTCCTGGAGTATGATTTTCCCTTGGTACTGGAGTTGTTCTTTGTTGAATCTCTGTGATAAAAAAAAAAAAAAGCTGTTATATGATTGTCAGTTTGCAATAAATGTGTGAGAAGATGTACGGTCAGGATAGACTGGCCATCTCTTGCCATGCCTTTTCTGCCTGGGCTTCAGGGCTCTAGTTCCCAACTAATGATATTTAAAGAGAAGATAAATGAAAGCAAAGGTCATACAAAAATCACCTTTAACATTTTATAGTAAAAAAGAGAAAATATTTAAATATTAGCAAGAATTTGTTATGTAATTCTATTTTAATTGCTTTCCTGTATTAATTTTCAAAATGCTATTATTTGCTATCACTCATTTAAAATTGATACTTTGTTCAACTCTTACTTTTTACTTACAAAGAAGATACAGTCCTTAAAAATCACCAAAACTGAAATTACTATTTTCTCTACCATTCATATTCCCCAAACCTTTCTGCCACTCAGCCACTAAAGCTGAAAGATACATTTGACCACAAATAGACTATTTTGATCACTATGCTTTCTTCTTACCTTGAATTTCAGTTTACAAAGAAATGTGCAAATAGATTTAATGACAACTTTTCAAAATGCACTCTAAGATGTTCACGATGTTTTCAAGTAAAAAATTTAGGATAGTAGGATATAAAGATCCCTTTTCTTGATAGCTAGAGCTTTTATGTGTAAACCTTCACTTATGTATTACACAACCACTGAAGAATTTTAATGTATTGCAGTTCATTTTGCAATATTTGCGCAAACATTCAGAGTAGTATTATGTTGCTTAGTTATTTCATTATATTATATTTCACATTTAGATTTTCATTTGAATTTTCCTGTTTTCAACATTTGGATATCATCTCATTAACTATCATAAACCAGTAGTTTAAGGAGGATAATTCTGAAATGTAAACACCCCTTCTAGGATTTTACAGTATTGCCATGAAGAGAAAGAGGGGACTAGCATTACTTTCCCCCAAACATTTCCCTGTTATGATTATAAGAAAAGATCAGATGCTGTGGCAATTTTTTTCATATGTGATCTTTCTTTAGAATTATTTTCAAAGTCAACTGTCCTTAGACCTTATTTTCATCTCCAAAAAGCATTAAGTTGTACTTCTTTGTAAAATATTTCTTCATAACATATCTTAGTTTAATTCACTTTTAGCAAAAGAAACACCCAAACCCAATCTGGAGACCTCCTTCCAACATAATTTAGCTGGACCTTTTCTTAGTAAAGGTTTTCTGGTTTTCATTTTCACTTCATATTCTCAAATAAAAGATCCTTTGTTGTCTACCATTTGATTGGACTTAATGAAAAACACTCCATTTTAACTTAACAGTATTTCCTTTTGAATTTATTATATTTAAGAACACTGTCAAAAATCAAACATTTAATCTCAGGTTTTTATATTTCAACATATATTACTATCACATGGCTCAGTGAGGTGATGTAAAAAGTATACTGAAAAGATTTCAAAAAGGAAAGCAAAAGCGAAAAAACCCGGCTTGATTTTAATATGAAACTAAATACTATAGTTAATGTGCAGATTGGGTACGGCCGCCGACTGTAAGGGCTAACATGTGACAGGGTGCCAACAGCCGAATTGTGCAGTATTGACTAAATGAGGTTCACTGATTTGTATTGAGGCTAATATCTTCTTTAAACAATTCCGTGTAAATTGTGCGTATAAAGTCATTGGAAGCTATTTCTCAGGACAGCCTCGCTGGCTAGCTACCTGCTGGAGTGAGGAAGATAATCAATAGGAAGAAATAGAGCTGAGCATGAGCCTGGGAAGCTTCAGAGCAGTTAATGCTGATAAAAGTAGATGATGTCAATATTTGGGAATAGCACAACTCTAGGATAATAGACAAAAGAGAAGTGCATATGTTGTAGGGTGTTCAAACAGGGGCAAAATTAAAGCCTAAGTGGCAGATGATGCCCTGGGCTGCAAAAGACATTATTTGTTGCAGGTATGGTTAAATTTCTCCTGAAATCCAAACAGAGGGAGACGTTATATGAAAGAGGTTCCTGACTTGTACCAGAAGCTTAAATACCTGTTTCCATTTCAGTGGTCAATAGGTTCCTGCCGATGACTTAGTATAGGAAAGCCTGTCCTCAAAACGATTGGCAGGCATATATTTTTGCCTACACAATACCATGTGTCTCATTAAGAAATTGTTTTTAATTCTCTACATTGCTTCTGAGGTAAAAAAAATAAAATAAAATAACATATAAAAGACAAAATGAAAATAGGCTGTCACTCAAAGAGTGATACCAAAGACGCAAGCAACCCTAACTGTCTTTGCATACGCTTGTGATTATAGCAGACGCCTTATTTTCTAGAGGTAGTAGACTTATTGGAAGGGAGGTAATGATATATTTTTACTAATTTAATACTGAAAATCAGTTTTCCTCTTGCTGTCAGGCGATGAAATTTTGTTCTTCTGTGCTGATCTTTCTGTTGATGTATTATGACATAGTCTGTCAACATGAACAGATATGTGAAAGGAGATTGGGTGACTGAGACGTACAACCTGCATAGAATTCTTCTTGAATTTTAAGTATGTTATCATGTTTGGGTACAACAAGTAAGATTGTGCTTGCTTTAAAAGGCTGTATTTTGATAGAATTTAAGCCCGAGCAAAACAGGTGGACTATGACAAGCCTCTAACTCTGAATGAGTGAGCCAAATCCAAAACACATATTTCTGAACACCTTTTAAAGAGCTCTTTCACATAAGTCGATTCCTTTAAAAAAACAAAACAAAACAAAACACTACTTGCAAAATATAAAAGTTTCTTTACAAAGAGGAGCAATCAGTTCACGCACGTGTGATTATCAAACATAGGCATTTTCTCCCAAATTAAACAATTCCACAACTGTTACATGGTTTTATTGTCACAGATGTTTTTATTGTTTGGTGTTAGATATCTGGATTATATCAAGCGTATGATTTCGAGGATAGGTAAAACAGCCTAGCCTGAGAGGTTTTTTTTTTTTACCTAAAACCAAGCTAACAAATGTTACTAGAAAAGTAAGCATATTTATCTAGCACCTAACATTTTAAACATTGTTTTTACCTATAAAAAATACTGAAATAAATGCATTTTACCACTGCTTTTCATTTTATGATTTTATCTGGGGGAATAACTATTTATTTTGAGAATAATTTTTCATCTTTCCCAAGTCACACATTGCAGTGACTAACCTGAGATGCAGGATTGCAATTAAAATCATTTCAAATCGCAAATATATGACCTTTGTAAACTTACTTACAAATAAAAATATTTGCTCAAAATAAAAATGTCAGTAGTTGTCATACATCCCCTCCTTTTATCTTAAATACAGAGAAATAAAGGATCTTTAGTCATTCCTGAATTCTAAAGAAGGCTTCGTTTCAAATAAAGTATGAATTTTGATTTAGAGACACAGAAAAAAAATCCTTTAAGATCTATACTTCAACTAATTTGTTAATCTCGTGCTACTTTCGGCATTTGTCACACATATAGACCAGGAAATTGGCTCCATCGCATACTAGCTCTGTATTGAATTAAAAACCTCTACTGCAAAGAAGAGCATGATGTGGGGAAAGAATAAATTTAGTTCTTTCTTTAGCAATGCACATATATTTCCATACATTTCCCATCCTAAGGGAGCCTATGAATGCATTCCATAAATACAAAACTATAAACTATAATTCCAGAAAAGGCAAAGGTTTATTTTTTTTCTGATTTTAATATACCATTTAAGTTTGAAGATAGAAAATTAAAGACTTTCACACATTTTATTTTACTTCCTTTTTAGTAGACACCTTCAGTGTTAGAAATACATCTATAGCAACGGATCTTCGTCGCCTCTTCCGCTTGGATAACGTTAGCATGTTTAGATCAAAGCAAATTAAATACCAGTGGTAGCAAATTGAGAACAAAATGTTTTATGTCATTTGAATGTATGTTTGCATTCAATTCACCAAAGTCCACCTTGGCTGATCTGGTAGACATTGTAGGCAAATTGCATGTGTGCACGTTGAAAGGAGTGTCCATTCCTATTTTCCTATTTCATATTATAGACGAGCCGAAAAGGTATCTTTGAATGAAGTGTGATAATAGTGGGGTGTTTTTAAGCAAGATGGGCGCATTTCTATTAAGATTTTGTGAAAATGAAATACGCCCCACAGGTGAAGGAGATTACTAACTCGATATAGACTTGCTATATGTATAGTTCACTACGCTTTCAAGTATTTGAATGTGTGACTGCGTTCTGAGGAGACAGTGCAGTGTCGTAGATTTATGATGGCCTCACGGAAACAGAGCTAGCAAAGATTATGGCATACTTGTTTAGAAAAACGGTGAACTGAAGTCTCCTGATTTACACTGACATATATCTAGATGAAACCATAGTTTGCAAATTGCCTTGAGGAGTCATCTTTTATTAAGTGTTTGATAGGTATCAAAATGTCCACATCTATTGTAAAACACATCACGAATGCTGATATTATATTTGCAAGGATTCTCTTTTATATCTGTAGGTTAAAAATATTTTTACTTATGCATTTCTATTTTCTAAATAACTGAAAAATTAATATCCAGTGAGAAAAATCATGTTATGTTAATAAATATATTTCATAATATTTGAAAACTAAAAGGTACGATATGAAAAAAAAATTAAAATTTGACAGTAAATCTGCATATCAGTTAGGAAGTTCAAAGTCTTTAAGGCTTTTGCTTTTGGTGTTGGGTCTTTACATTTATGCTCTTATTCAAGGACTGTGCCTAAATTAGTCAACTTACAACCTGTCACTTCTTGACTCCTTCCCGTTTTAAGTGTTTAATCAACCTGGTCTTCCTTTGAAGGATGGGGCTATTTCTCTTTATTTTATAAAGCCAGTGAAGATACTCTTGACTGAATTCAGAACTGAAATTGTGAGCATATATGCTCGTAGACTTTTTTTCCTATGGGAAGTCTAATCTGCATATGATCAGAAATGACAGAATGCATGATACAAACTTGTAATCATTCTGCTATACATTTCTGACTCCTGTGACTATTATTCTTTGATGAGCCCCTTTTATTTTTATAATAGTCCATAGTGTCACCCTTCATATTTAGGAGAACCACGCCCCCCCCCCCCCCCCCAAGAATTCCAGAGTACCAGTTTGGACACTCCTACTTAGTCTGAGACGTAAGTGTTTGGTGTTTGGGAAACACAATGAAATAACAGCTTTGAAATTGCTGGAATCACAGCTCGTTCCCAGTCTTCATCCTGTTGCTTCCATCATCCTTGTATTTTATAGCTTAGGATTTTGGATGTTTAATGCTGGTATTGTGTAAAGTGGGTGTTCCTAGAAGTCACACTTATGAATTATTGTATGCCACAACTGCTTCAGGGCATAAAATTTCTCTAACAGACAGCAGCTGACAGATTGGAAGAAACTGGCTCAAAGTGTCAGATAACTTTTAACTGCTAGTGTGGAGTCTTGAAAGTATCTTTTGGGTCTCTGTTCTTAGGGATTTAGTAAGAACAAATGGAATGTATCCGAAACACATATTTCCACTATTGGCCTACCCTTTTTGTCATATCTCAGGATACTTTTTTGGAAAATAAAAACTGTTAAAAATACATAGCATGAGATCTACCCTCTTAACAAATTTTGACCATTTAGATGCCCCATGTAAGTGGAATCATGCAGTATTTATCCTTCTGTGACTACCGTATTTCACTTAGCATATGTTCTCAAGGTGTATCAGGATACCTTTCTGTGTCTACTAGTATCCTACCTTCCTTGGAAGGTCCCAGTGAAGGGGCTCAGTTGAAATGTTCCACAAGAAGTAAAGCAGCTCATTTATGAAATGATTGCAGGAGACAGAAGGGGAGGGTCAGAACAGGAAAACTGATTCTCTTAGGTACAGAGAGCCTGGCGGTCACCATCTTCGTCATTGTGGACTGTTACTCACCATGTGCCAAGCGTATTGATAAGGGCTTTATTTACACTGTCATATCCATCTGCTGAGCTTCCCACTGGGGTAGTATTGTTATTATTCCCACTTTACAGGTGAAGAGAATTGAAGCACAGAGAGATTAAGTAACTTGCCCAAGTCTACAGAGCAGATCAGCACTAGAGACGAGATCCAGCTTTCTCTTCGAGCAGTTATGCTACTTTCCTAGTAGTTGCTTAGTTTAAAAAAAGTGTTCTTTTCAATGAATACAAAGGAGTAAAATATAGTCTATGTCAGTGAAGGAGAAACAGCTCTTTAGTCTTCTAAGAAATAAGAGATAGTACTTTTCACTCTTGGCCATAGTTAGCTGACTGTCTATCTATTTTGTTCTGAAGAAGGATAAATGTATTGGAGTTAGATATACAGCCCAGGGTGTTGATGTCAGGATGTTGGATGTGGCAGGTTTAATCTTTGAGGTTCTTTTGGTGAGAGGGTGTCTAGAGCCTTATAACCTCAATGGTATAAATTCATTCACAGGTTTGTGAAAGGGGCACACAGTTAGTAAAATCCAAGTATTCCATATGAAAGTATCTGTTTCCAAGGACATGTTTCTGTAACATTAATGGCAGTTGTTTAAGGTATGCACCTTTCTAAGAATAGTCTTTAGTTGTGGTTGTTGCATTTACATATCATTGCACAAGGTAAAGAATAAACCTACAGTACTGCCAGAGAATGTATTGTTTTACTCCATAGATTAGGTGTAGTGCTTAACTTCCTGTACTATCATTAACGATTGCTTTTATTATTTTCGTTGCATTCACTTTTATTCCAAAAAGACAGTCACTAAAAACTACTTGACTTATTTACTCATAAAGTTGTGGATTATGTAAAAATTTGTCAGATACAGGCATATACTCTTTTTTTTTTAGGTTTATTTATTTGTTTATTTTGAGAGAGACAGAGACAGAGCAAGTGGGGGAGGCAGAGAGAGAGACAGAGAGACAGAGAGAGACACAGAGAGACACAGAGAATCTCAAGCAGGCTACGCACTGTCAGCACCGAGACTGATGCAGGGCTCTAACTCAAGAACCGTGAGATCATGACCTGAGATGAAACCAAGAGTGGGATGCTTAACCAACTGTGCCACCCAGGTGCCCCATACTCTGTTGTGCTAATATAAATATTTTGCTTCAATAAAAAAACTATGGGATTTATTTTTGTGTAGAGAATGCTCCACAGATAATAGGAGCTCAATAACAGTTAACTGAATAACTACGTATTTGCTTTAATTAAAATCTTATTTAAACAAGCCATAGGTCTTTGGTCCCGGCATTGAGCATTCAGATTTAGTAAGTTAAAAATTATTATTTTTTCCCCCTAGGTTGCCATGACAACGAGGATTGGACAAATACAGTTTGCTGGCACCTATAATAGTGGAAACAGGATGTCAGAGAGGTACACAATTTTTATTAAGCAAACAACAGAGCAAAGTATATAAGACTGAAAGCATTAGAATTAGAGAAAAGGAGGTTGAATTTTAGCTCCAGTTGATACGGTGTTATGACCTTAGACTAGTTATTAACCTCTTCACAAGAGTTTTCCTTTTGTATAAAGTGTATATTATAATAACAGAGAGAGACACCTCAAGAGATGGGTTTTAAATCTTCTGTGAAACAGCACAGGACTTGGCACTGTGAAAGTACTCAGTAACCATTACCTACCATGATTAATATTAGGGTATTTTAATGTCTATAAGCATATATTGGTTTGCTATTTGAAAAGTTCTGATTTGGCATGTTACACTAATGAATGATATTTCAAATCAATGACTTTTATTTTGAGGGTAGTCTTAAGCATCAAAGTAGACTCAAATCTGAGAGGGAAATATTTAAGAACAGAGATGTAATTCAGAATATGATGATCGTGCACACTTGTTGAGTTCATAAACATTAAACTGTAATAATTTGGTTTTATATGTGGTAGAAATAGTCTATAAACAAAATATAAAATTAAGTAGAATTTGCGTTTCATAGTTGGCATGGGATTCACATTTCTGAACTGTGCTGTGGCTACTATGGTGAATGAGATACTCTCTTTGTGTTTAAGAAACTTACAGTCCAATGGGATATTTATTGGCCAAAATTATGATGGAAGAGTGGTCGGGGAAATAGTATTTCCATGGAACTAGTTTGAGAGTGTAAAGTCAGGCATTTAATTTATGTCGCAGACTACTGAGAATGTCATGCTTTCTTCAAGACTGTGAAGGCCCTGCATCTGCCTGTATTGTGTGTATACGTGCATGTGTGTGTGTACATGTGTGGGTTCATGAATGAGAAAACAAAACGAGTCCTCTTTTATTCCAGCTCTCCTTGCTTTGTTTGTGGGAAGAGAAATCGCGTTTTCCTCTCTCACCCTTAAGTGAAGATACTATTTCTCTATAGGAACAATTACATGCATGCATAAACTGACACATAAGACTCATATAACACAGTCATGGAAACAGTGAAATCATTTATAAATAGAAAAATCTCTTCCACAGAAGAAGTCGTCTTTATGATAAGTTTGAAAAGAACCATTTTTTTAGAAGTGTCCTGCTTTCTTTCAAAGTCTGCTAGGCAGTGCCATACATAATTTTAGGGGGAAAAAAGGCAAAAATCTTTCCTTTTAACTTTGACAGGAATAACAAATATCCCATCTCTTCCTTGCCCTTTGACTTGGGTGACTTGTGCCCTCGTGTGTGACCACTATGCTCCCCTCTGTTGACAATTACAAGCCAAGTATAGATGCTTGGCTGGCCTCTATGCACAGTTCAGATACGCTAGGATGTTTAGGATGATTTAGGTAGCAAAAGTATAGCTGTATGGGCACAGTATGGCCATCCTGCTGAATGAAACCGACAAGGAGAGAATGAGCACTCCTAAGTATTCCACCATATTTCCTTCATGAATAAAATGAATCAGATAAAAAATGAATTTAGGCTTCCCATCTAACTTTACTTCATATATTATTACTTAGGACTTCCTAATTGCTAAAGACAAAAACAACGACAACAACAAAAACCCAAAAAACGATCTTATACTAGATTATTGTTGATAAAATTAAACCCAGTTTTCATAGTTTATAACCTGTCTTTAGCAAATTCTCTGAGCAATATTAGGCATTATTTTCTATTCTGATTTGATATTAATGTTAAAAGCATGACTGACTGCCATCTGTTACCACAGGTATCATCTGATGGAAATGTTGATTCTTGACCTTCTCTCTGATACTCTGTCTGCCAAGGCAAAAGGAAGCAAATAAATCTGTAGTGTTGACATCTCCACACGGAACCATTGCTCCTTAAATGTACCTCAGGATGGAAATAAGGTGGGATATTTTCCAAATCTATTGAAAATCATTTGTTCCTAGACCCAAAGCCCAAGACTGAGATGTGCCTACATGTTAACAAGAGAAAGAAAAACAACTAGCTGGAAGAAAAAAGAAGAACATGACCAAAGCTTTGTTAATCGTGTTTAGTCTTTCCGTTAGCAGATTTACTCAGTCAGTCATATCATCAACATACCCTGGGTGCCCACAGGGTGCCTGAAATAGAGGCACTGTAGAACTGGGGGTACAGAATGGGACAAACTTGCAATCCCTAGCCCTTAGACAGAAGTCATAGGAACAGTTAATACTGGTACAATGTGATGTACCAGGAGAAGGTTCTTAGACAAGCTAAACTGAATTGTAATTTGATGTGTAGACATTGTACCATAGCATATTTCCATTGTACTGCAGACTTTTTATTAATTTTTATAGCCTAGATGTGTTCTATCTTAACCATTCATGCCCTTAAACTTATAAATTGTTTCTGAACTTTTGCTATTATAGAGAGCATTATTATTTAAACAGTGGAAATTTGAAGATTGTCTCAATGTCCAATAATAAAGAAATGGTGAAATAAATCATGGACTATATAACATTAAAATGATTCTTGCCGGCACTTTCTAATGATTTAAAAATGAAAAAGTAAATTATACACACACATTTGTATATTAAGACTTCAGCCACGTAAAATCTTATTTATGAACAAAAATCTCATGAAAATTTTGTCTAGAAGTTTGTGCATTGTCTAATATACACACTGTTTTAATTAACCTTGCTTTAATCTTGATGAACTGTAATAGTTTATATGTTTGTACACACTCATTACTCCCTTTTTCATACATCTGAAAATATTTCCTTTTCTAAATTAATTTCACTCCCAATTTCTGTCATGCTCCATGGAAAAAAATTCAAAAAATTGTGGTAATTTAAGATTAAGATTTATAGGGGCGCCTGGGTGGCTCAGTCGGTTCAGCATCGGCTTCAGCTCAGGTCATGAACTCACGGTTTGTGAGTTTGGGCCCCATGTCAGGCTCTGTGCTGACAGCTCAGAGCCTGGAGCTTCTTCGGATTCTGTGTCTCCTCTGTTCCTCCCTCGTTTGCACTCTGTCTGTCTCTCTCTCACTCTCAAAAGTAAATAAAGATTAAAAAAATTAAGATTAAGAATTATATTAAATGTGTAAGTCAATTTAGAAAAATCGAATAACCAATACTTATGAATAACTTAATAATTTATTTGAACACAACTGAATTTTCTGGCACAGATCCAGAAAGAATAATAATCCCTGCAAAGGGATTGAATGGAAACATAATCCCCCAAACGCCTGCATCTTCTCCTTTTCCCTCATCCGGCTCTAAAAAGCAAGATCCTTCCACAAACACACTAAAACTTACTGTCTCTGTGTTGCTAATGGTTACAGACGAATGTTCTACAACATGGGAATAGTTACCCCAAACATTAAAATATTTAACCAATTAAAGGTTCCTTAGATTAACAAACACCTGCAGGAGAAGACATTAAACCTGAAAGTCCTTCCTATCTCATGACCAATAATGACTTGTCAGATTTTCTAACACCTGAGATTTCAAAATATGGGTGTTGATGAGAAAGGAACCATTAATTCTGTGTCACAGTTCAGATGTGGGAAAAATAGATCTAATCTGTATCATAAATTTAGAACTTCAGATAGCCTAAGGGATTCAGAGCATCTGTAGAGAGAAGCCCGTGGAAGTGTTGTTAACAAACACTGCTTTTCTCTGTTGCAATTTTGTGTGGGGACCTTGTGTTTGTAGGGTAAGTGTTTATATTTGGGCCATATCAGTTCATCCCTTGATTCTCCATTTTTGCCTTATCCCAGTTAAGATCTCTGCTATCCGCTGCCCTATATTTTAGATGCAGCCCACATCTTGAGTCATCTTGTTAGAGTTATGATTATTGGTAGCTTTCTTCATGTCATTTGTTATACCATGCCTATACTTTGTACCAAGCACTAGGTTGCAAATTTTACATATGTTATTTTATTTACTCCTCAAAACAAACCTGAAGAGTACATCGCATTCTGGATTCCTATCCAATTTTTACCAGTACTCTTGTTTCCCATCTCCCTTACAACTTACAGTTTTGCTGTATGTGGACAACTTTCCAGGTGATCTCTATAGCTGCACTGTACTCCAGAATCTACATTCTTTCATTAATTTCCACCTGCTAGTATTGCCAATGAGTGACTCAGTGAGTTTTGGAGCTCTCTCCATGGTTAGCATCTGGATCTAGGTCAGGTGTATCTTATCCCATAGTCTGTTGTCTTGTCTTGTTTTGTCTGTCTATCCATTGGTTCATCTGTTTATTTAATATGTCAACAAGGATAAGAAAGAGGAATTCTAATTCTGATGCTTTCAAAGACCCATAAGGAGACAGTTCTTAACATTCAGTGTTGATACTAACATTGAAAAATGTGACCCCTTAATAGTGTTCATAGTTGGAGATTCTTGAACAAAGTGATTAGTAGTCAGGTGCATGTCTATTGATGTCTATTGTTCTTATATATCTATGAACTTAGCCTGATACAATTTCAATACATTACAATGCACTATGGGTTCTCAGTAAATAATCACTGATGGATGTTACCAATGGAAAGATATTTAGGAGGGTGGAAGAGAAAAATAAATCACAGGAAAAAGAGTACTAGACTTTAGGATACCATGATTCAATTTTTGACTAAACTCTATATTAGCTGAGTATCTGAGAAAGTTTATTAAACCTTTTGGGTCTTTGCTTCTTTACATTTAGAACATGGGTTATATTATTAACTTATGAATAAGATCCACAAGTTCATGTATAGAAAAGACTATGAATTCAGGATGGAAATTGGATCTGAAGGGGCAAAAAAAAACTAATGGAATGCTCAAGAAATTTGTGTTGAATAAACAATTGGTTGAATCTGAATCCCTGTATCATTCCAAAGATAAAACATTATGCTGCAGACTGAAAATTTGATGTTAAATAAAATAGATGGAGAAAAAAATAAAATACAACAGATTGAGAAGATAATTAGGGAAAGACAGTAATTTGTTAAGGGTTGAAAAGAATGGATAAATTGAAAATTAATGAAAAAAATTCAAAAGGAAAAGAAGCAAAACAAAGACTTTGAGTAAAAGCAAACGTATTATAATAAAATAATTAAAAAATTAAGTATGGACCTTCAAATGGATATATCATACTATACTGCACTGTACTACACTAGTAAACTTATTGAGGTTAGTAAGGCATGATTTAGCTTTGAAGCTTAATGTTGGCTAGAAAGTACAGTCTACATGTATATAGTCTTCAAAATTAAAGCAAAATTTTGAGTTAGAATTTGAGACCTAAATAAGTTTTGCATTTGGTGTGAATATACTTGCTACAGTACTCACATGAGATAGGTATACACCCTGTTGCAGAATGGAACTTGAAATAGCTTGTTTTTCTAGGATGCTTGCAAATAACGTATTGCATGCCATGAAGTTACTCAATTTTATATACACATGAATCATTGACTACCCAAGATTTCATGATACCAAATTTGCATTTTACTTATTTTCCAAAATAGCAAACATATTTTAGGTAGGTGGTAGAGTTTTCATTCTAATTGCAATGAAATTTCATTTTATTCCGTGTTTAAGTGAGAATTATGCTTCAATGGTGATTTTTTTTAAGTTACTCATTAAATTTCCCTCCTCTTGTGTTAAGCTTACTTTTCCTAGTACAGTATTATAAAAATTAAAGCTACCAGAACTTAACATATAAGGCAAAGAATATTTTAAATTCCTGAAAGATAATATTTTGTCACTTAAATTCAGTTTTGCCTGGTTTTGGTATAGTATCCAAATAAAATAGATGCTTATGTTGTTGCAAAATATAAGCTCAGCTTTCCAGAATGGATACAAAATGAAGGCAGTTTATATTTCAAAAGAATTATACAACTAACCGCTAATAGGCACCAAGACATTTTTCAGAACCCTCTTTAAAAAATAAAAAGAAAAGAAGTTATAAAAATGTTGATAATTGTTTAGAGAAATTCATCTGGAAAGAAAACAAAGTCAGCTGTCATAAAGGAGTGCTATGTATCTTTATTTCAAAAGGCTTAGGTTACTTGCCATTGAGTGGGCAGAAAGAAAAAAACATTCTTTTTCCAATAGCCTAAATACCTATTTCATATTTCATTATTTCACAATTCACTATGTATAGTTACATGATACCAGTATATATCAAGCATGGAAAAATTTTTATAATGTCTTTATGGCAGATGTGACCATTGTTTTAAAAACCAAGGTAACATCATTCTCAATAGACAGAAATAATTGGTTTCATACTTTTAATAAAATTGGTTAAATTAAGTGGTCCATGAATACAGTTGAAGATTAGTCAAAAGTGTGCGAATCACAAAATAATTTATCATGCAACTTCTGATTATCTTCTGGCAAAAGCAATAGTGTTTACAAAAAATGTGAATTTTTATGAATCAATACATCCTAAAAAAAACTAAAGACTATGCTTTCCCAATTTTATTTTATTTTTTTTTTCAACGTTTATTTATTTTTGGGACAGAGAGAGACAGAGCATGAACGGAGGAGGGGCAGAGAGAGAGGGAGACACAGAATCGGAAACAGGCTCCAGGCTCTGAGCCATCAGCCCAGAGTCCGACGCGGGGCTTGAACTCACAGACTGCAAGATCGTGACCTGGCTGAAGTCGGACGCTTAACCGACTGCGCCACCCAGGCGCCCCATATGCTTTCCCAATTTTAGAAATCACATATAACTAAATTTAACAAAAACACAATTCCTCAACATAGAATTGTCCTTGAAAAGGAAGTGCTAATGGAGGCTGGATGGCTCAGTCAATTGAGCATCTGACTCTTGATTTCTGCTCAGGTCATGATCCCAGGGTCCTGGGATAAAGCCCTGTAGTTGGCATCTACACTGAGCTTGGAGCCTGCTTAAGATTCTCTCTCTCTCTTCCTCTGCCTCCTCCCCAAGTGTGTGCATACGTGCATACTCTCTCTCTTTCTCAAATAAATAAATAAATAAATAACTCATAGAAGTGTGGGGTAAACTCGATTTATAGTCATAAGCCATCTACTTTATTTATGCCTTAAAAAATGTAGGGTTTTTTTTTTAATGTTTATTTATTTTCGGGGGAGAGAGAGAGACAGAGCACAAGTGGGGGAAGGACAGAAAGAGAAAGGGAGGCACAGAATCTGAAGCAGGCTCCTGGCTCCCAGTGTCAGCACAGAGCCCAATGTGGGGCTCAAACCCAGCACCATGAGATCACGACCTGAGTCAAAGTCAGATAGATGCTCAACAGGCTGAGCCACCCAGGCGCTCCAACAAATGTAGCTTTTTTTGATGCAAATTAACTCTGGCATCAATTTTGGAAATCAGCTGAGCAAATATCTCCAAAGAGGTATTTGGGAAAATGATTAGCAGGAAGTACAGCTACCAGAAGAAAATGGGAGGTAGGCGGGGGAGAGCAGAAATATGCTTTGAACCAACAAAAGGACTTGACAGATGTTTTCTGTCCCTCCGATTAACCAAAGGTAACCTACAAAATTTTCACTAAGAGACAATTTTTGATGGAATTTTTGGCTAAAGGAAAATCATGGCGCGTTTTGACTTCTACTTAGCATTCCCACTGAGTAGGTCTAAATATTTCAATGGATGGAGTCAACCAAATTCCACACAAATATTTCCTAATTGGGGAGATCCCTGATCCAGAGATCCATGTGGATGTGTTATGAATTGCATAAAGTCCTATGCGAATTCTGACACGCTTTTATATACACACAAAGAGAAATACAAATGTATAATCTGTTGATATGACTCCTACAATCATTTTTTAATAATTAAGAGCAAATATAAGAGCAAATATAATCATCCTAGAGAGATTTTACTGATTGTTTTAACTCAGAGGATCTGATCAATATCAGAAGTGAGCCCTATTTTCCTTGCCTCACAGACTTTTTCTTATTTCGCTGATATAAATTAATCCCAGTGTTGTTGTGATGGCAATGGAGGGGTGGGGGGTGAGTGGGTGGAACGGAGATGTTTTATTTTTCATGGGAAACAAAATACGTTGTTGCTGACTGTATTTGACAACATCTCTGTATGGATGGCGGGGATAATTATCAGACTTATGGACTTGAGCAAGTGTTTCCTTAATTGTCCATCCAGCTGGTACTCTCAGAATTTTCCCAGCTTTTGTATTTTTGATCACGTAAACAATGAAAAATGAAAATACCATGGGAGAGGAATTGCAAAGCCGTCAGTTGCTAAAATCCTGGTTCCACAGTTTCAGTATGTACCAATTGTTAGAAAGAAGGAGAATAGAGGAACTGAGAAAATTTCTCTCAGCTAGGAAGAGTAACAAGAGCTCCGTCTTGGACAAGGAGCTGAGTGGGTAATAGCACTTCAGTGATGAAAGCAGCACAAAACAAAATGGGGCAAGTGCAAGGGAAGGAAGACAAAAAGAACAAGAAACAAACAAAAAAAGTCTCTGTATATTAATATTAAAGGTGGTGGTGAAAACGTATGCTTCTAAATACAATCTAAATGTTGAGCCAACATTTGAAAGCTTCTTTCATTGAAAATTTTAAATTAATTTCTGCTGTTTATGTGTTCATTGTAGTAAGACAGCATTTACATTCTACTTAGAAAATAAACCAAATGCAGATATTGTTTTGTCTTATGCTCTTTTGTTGACTTTATTCACAGCAACAAAACGATACCATCATTTTTATGTGCCTCGTATGCAAAACAAAATTCATTCATCTGTGTGGTCTACTGATGGGAAATAAAATCAGATATTTCACTTCCAACAAGCAAAAGAAAAATCGATTGTGATTCCAAGAAGACATGAACTCAACTGGTAAGGAAAGATTTGTTTTACAATTTTTAGAAAGAATTTTCAGGAGCATCCTGTAAAAAATGTCAAATGCCAGAGCATATTCTTTATTGTTAAAATTTGATTATGTCATTATTATTGTAACAAAACCATAACTGGCACATGAAGGAAAGCATTCAAAATTGGGCAAGATGCAATTTCATGAATGTTAAAATTTCCTTCTGTGTACATAAAAAATAAAGGTCAGATGTCATTGAAAAACGGCACCTCTTATATTTTGAGCTCTACGTTATTAGACTGTTAGCTTCTTGAAGACCAAAAAGATACTTTGGCTTCTACTTTCCATTCTTGCATAAACTCACTTGATCATATTGGCTTTATTTGTGTAGGTAGGTATAGCTTTGCTTCACCTGTTCTGTGTTCATTTCTTAACTTAAATTTTATAATCTAAAATATATGCTAACTTGCAAAGAGTTTTTTTTTTTTTTTTTTTTTTTTTTCTGTTTTGTTTCTATTTCTGCTCTCAGGTTGGATTTCCTGGTAGAAAACATCGCATTTTGTGATGAGATGGCATTGAATATAACGAAGTTTAATTACCACAATTGTTTGATCAATTATTTGATTTGGGGATTGGCCAGTGGGATTGAGGGGTCAGTCACAAGAATTTTAGATTAAAAGTAATTCGGGAGAAAGGTGCTGTTCCATTTATTCCTGCCGGTCAGTGATGGGGTGAAATCTGAAATCTTTCACACATCGGGGCGATGAAACTGTCAATGCTACCCTCAGATGTTTCTAAATGGTTGCATTTTAAACCTTGTAGATAAAACCTCTATATATGTCCTCACAAAAAAGACTCACCTTGAGTGGCAAGTCTAAAATCATCAATATTGAGTATCAGTATAAAGTCACACACCGTGCTATTTATAATCTCTGCATTTAATGTTTTGGGATCGGTCATTGAAATCATTAACAGAGAAGTTTTTTACATTTGCCTTGGGCACAAAGGTTTTTGTAAACTGGTTTTTAAGAAGACAAGAGACCTAAAAAAGGCGAAATAATATGTATTGTTTAGTATGCATGTTCCACACTCAGGCTTATTGATATGTTCTGCCTTTTATAAGATGAATACTATGACAAATGACAGAGAAGAGATTGTACGTCACTATCTCTGTTCTATCTATGTACTGCCAGTGGGCAAAGATTTCTCATTTCATACATCATTTACAACTTCCTACAGTAATTTTACACAGTTCATATCCTTGGTACGAGGCATAGCAATTATCTATACACATATATGCATGCAGGCATACCGAGTATGAAAACCATGCAGCTCTAAGGAGCTCCAAAGTTCCTACACTGCAGCCAGTAAAAGTTGGTAAAAGCTTTCTTATGTAAACTGATGCCCCAGTGTTACCTGTGGAACAGGTTGTTTCAGGAGGTCTTCTTTTAGAATACTGTTTGTAAAATACCGTTTTCAGTTTTTCCAATTGCTTTCGTATCCCAATCGTTATTTTAAGATGTATGTAAAAATACGTTCCCTCTTCTATACACTTTTACCCCTTTGTCTAAGACGAATAAGAAAAATACAACATTGCATTCTGGAATAAACAAAAAGCAATCCTAAAATGTAGATTTTCAATTTTAAATGGGAATAAACATTAGAGTTGGACAGCGTTTGGTTATTTTAGACTTTCTAAAATTATTTCAAGTTCTCATAGTTCTACTTTTTCACCTAATATAGTACACATAACATCTATAGAGATGGTAAATTGTTAAACTGTTACATACTTTATAATCTCCAGAAATAAATTCAGAACTCTTTCATGTGTTATCAATAATCTACAGTTTATTTAAAATTTTTGAATTTATGTTTTTTTTTCAAATTTCATTATTTTTAATATTCTGGCCTTCATTATTTGTGGTTAGAATCATGAATGATGACTATCTAGTTTCTTTCAAAAGCACAAAAAGTAATGATTCAAGTTCAGCAAACACAATGAATCCCACTAGCTGTTTATTAATAAATTCATTTTCAAAAATTATTTGATGTATTGACATGCTGTATACCTACTCCTCCACAACCATGATTTCTTAAGATTCATCCCTTTCTTTTGGGAAATTACTTCTTCCAAATTCCTTTTATTAACCTTTACTTGGTATCTGTGGTGTATCAGAATGCATAAATCTATATATGGAAACTAAGATTTCTCATGCTTCGGTCCTTGTATTTAAAAAAAAAAAATTTTTTTTTTAACGTTTATTTTTGAGACAGAGAGAGACAAAGCATGAACGGGGGAGGGTCAGAGAGAGGGTGACACAGAATCTGAAACAGGCTCCAGGCTCTGAGCTGTCAGCACAGAGCCTGACGCGGGGCTCAAACTCACGGACCACGAGATCATGACCTGAGCAGAAGTCAGCCACTTAACCGACTGAGCCACCCAGGCGCCCCTTGGTCCTTGTATTTTAGGATAAGACAAGAACACATGACTTGTATGTTCTGCCTTTGTCACTCTCCATTGTTAAGGTTTGATAAATGCACAAGAAATTACAAGTCTTTCTTTATTAGTAAAATTCAGGAGAATAGATTGACGAAACTATTCTGTCACTGACCGTTTTCTTGTCCTTGAATTGGTCTCTCCCTGCACTTTAATATTTCACCTGTAAAATGAAGCAAACTGGATGATTTAAATTTTTTTTTAATATAGGTAAATTTTTTTTCAGTACACAGGAAATGTTATATGCCCGGAAACCAATTTTGCGAGTTCCTTTTAAGGATACAAAATAAAATCCCTATGTTTTAAATTTGAGATTGTTTTAATAGCTACTGTAACTTAACTTCATTTGCCTATAATCCTAGTAATGTTACAGTCAATGACAAATTGACTGGTTACCGCTATAGAAATAGCTCCAGTGTATCTTAACTTTATGGATAGTCACATTAAAAACAACAGGCTAGCATTTTCATTGAACACTCAAATCCACATATCTGTTTTTCATAGCTAGTTGGTTTTTGAAGACTTTTTACTAGGCATTATAGAATGTCTGAATAACGTAGGAATAAAATAAATGCCCGTTCAAGTGTGATGTAGAGTTTTAAAATGAAGAATTCAGTCAAAAGTGGTTCTTTTAATGAACTTAAACATGGAACGGTTGTTAAACAGCCACACTGATAAATGCTTTATAGCACTGACCCTAAAGCAACAGAAAAAGTTATGATAGCATTACGGATACCACATATGTAGAAAAGTCACAACAAATTTCTAAAGGCTAAGTCATTTCTTCCTTTCTAATCTTAAGCCATTTTGACTTCATTTTCTGTGTACATATAAACAAAGAATGAATGGTGTTTTAGGTAATAATTTTTTTTTAAAATTATAATATTAATGCCATGATCAGATCTCACTTCTTCCTTACTGATGTTATACTAATACTAAAGATGTTTTATCACTCCTTCCTTTAATAAATATTTATTGAGGTTCTCCTATTACATAAAAAGTAACTAAACCTTACCTAACTAAACTTATTTAGTTTGAGAATAATTAAATTCAGCATCAGATTCTTGCCATAACAAAGAAGACTACATGTACTAGTTTCCTATTGTTGTATAAGAAATTACCCTAAAAGTGGTAGTTTGAAACAACAGATATTTATTATCTCACAATTTCTGTGATTGGGAGTCTAAGGACAGCTCAGCTGTGTCCTCTGAAAGACTGCAATGGAGATATTGTCAAGGTTGAGTTCTCATGTGAACGTTCAACTAGGGAAGGATCCATTTGCAAATTCACTTAGGTTAGTGCTATAACTCATTTTCTTGTGGATGTAGAACTGAGGTCCTCATTTTCTTGCTAGCTCTTAGCTGGAGGTCCATACAGGCCATTGGTTCCCCTCAGCACCTCACCACATTCCAACATGACTGCTTGTGTCATCAAAGCCAGAAAGAGCAAGAGACATTTCTGCAAAATGGGAACTATGGCCTTATGGAAGTAATCAAATAACCACATACATGTCATTAATGCATTCCATTGCTTTTACCATATTCTGGTGGTTAAGAGTACACCACAGATCTCATCCACACTTAGGGAAAGGAGATCACATAAGGTCATGGACATCAGGAATTAGGGATGATAGAGGACACTTTAAGAGTCTGCCATATTATATAAAGCAATGGTCTAGGTATAATTAATTCACTTTCAAATAAATAAACAAAAACAAATGTAATTCAAATTTTTTTTTGCTTGGAAATTAGGAAATTTGGCTTTCCCATTAACAAGTTGTATGCCTCTAAGTAACCTGAGTCACCTCTCTGCTCGCAGAAGGGATTAGTTCCGTATCTGAAAATGGAAGGGACTGGATTGGAATGATTGCTAAAATCCTTCCTCAGCTCTAGACTTCCATAAGGCCTAGAATATTTGGAATGCATAGAATATTCAGTGAACTAAATGTTTTACTTTTTACCCTCAACATTTACCCACAAGTTTGTCTTTTTAATGGTTTATATCAAGGAGACTAATCTACCAGGATTTCAATTTAATTTAAATGTATTTTTTAATGTCTACTCTGAGCAAGTTGTGGAAAATAGTAGTTACTGGTGAAGAAGCTGGGTTCTGGGGTCAGATGCTTCCATTCAAATCCCAGCTCTTCCTCTCATCAACTGAGTGACGTTGGGCACAATATTTAAGGTCTCTTCATCAGTAACATGACATGATAATAGTACCTGAGTTAGAAGACTGTTGCCTCACAAATACTAATTTTTTTCATAAATATTAGCTATTGTAGATTTTGTCATCATTACAATTTAATGCTCTTAGGTTAGGCAAGGAAAACACATACAAGATGAATAATAAAGTTTCTCTGCCTTCAAGAAATGCACAGAAATGGTGCTTTATTGAAATATTTTCTCTTCTAGGTAGAATATGTCATTATTAAAAATGTTTTATTCCCCTTGGGACTTATCAGTAACCAGGATATAGTTGAAATGCTTGTTTAATGTGATAAATATAGTTATATTAATAATTGAATAATTTCTGTTGGATTTTATTCAACTATCTCAGAAAGAATTAACTAGGGCACTTTTTTTAATATAAAGATAATATCTACCTTATGAAATGTTCATTTTAATTCTGTATATTCTGTTCTTTTGTGAGCAGATTTCCAGGTAAAACACTTCATGGTTATTAATAAATGGGCCATATATAAATTATGCATTAAGAAAAAATGAAAGACAAAAGCATTGAGCATCTCTTTTGCTAGTTAAAGGAAGCAGTTTTACTGTCTGACATTGAAGACAAGACAGTCAGTATCATTTCATAGAATTACAAGCAGCCAGATTCATACCCCACCTCATCTTTCAAACTCTCTTTTGTTCTCTACACAGAAAACCACATGGAATGAAAAAAAAACCATGGAGGGACAACCATTTTGCTCTGGAAGAGAAACCTTACCTGTACACTTTCCTGAAATTATTTTGAGCACATGGTCTTAGGTTTTTAGTCTTTGAACTTTTCCTGTGACACAGGAACAAACTCAACAATCCAAAACTGCAGAAGTCAGACAGCGAGAAACTCTGATAAAAGTGGCCATCTTTGACAGCTGACAAACATGAGTATGATGAAACATGGCAAATATGGATGTGGTTCATGAATATGCGTATGTCTTTTGAGAGGACCTGACCAATGAGATGTATGATAGATCACTGATAAATCTCTCTCTTTATTTTTAACTTCGAAAAGAGGAAGGAAACACGGAGAGTTGAGAAGAGAAATACTATCAATTAGCTGCATTCTTAGTTGTTAAAAATTACACCAAGTCCTTTTGAGTAAGCTCCCTATCTGAAATTGTCTCCTTGCTTTACTTCTTTCCTTCTTTACTTTATCTCTTCATTTGGGATGTCAGATCCAAAATGGCAAGGATCTTGTATGTTTTGTTTATAAACAAATGGCAAGGATCTTGTATGTTTTGTTTATAAACATTTGTTTATAAAAACTTGCTCAGTGAAGGAATGCAAGAGATTTAGATTTTAATCTAAGTAGCTGGAAGACCTTAGGATAATCACTTGACTTCTTGGAGGCTCAATTTCTTTACTTTTAAAATAGTGGCATAGGGGGTGCCTGGCTGGCTCAGTGGGTAGAGCATGCAACTCTTGACCTTGAGGTTGTGAGTTCAAGCCCTATGTTGGGTGTAGAGCCTATTTAAATAAGATAAAAAATGATAGCATAGACTAGATGGCTAATGTTACTTGCAGCAGTAATATTCATTGATGGTATGCATGATTCAGATGTTCACATGATAACCAACTAATGTTTTTTTTTTTTTTTTTTACAGGAAACTTCACTTATGTACAGAGTTTATTGACCAATCTTTTTTCTTAATGAAACATTTATCCAAGATCAAGTGATTTATGATATTAATTATCAATGCTCTAATTAGTGTCTACTTGTTGTTCCTGATTAAACCAAGTTTTTTGTGTGATGAATCCAGTTTGGGCTATTTAGATGCCCAAAGAAGGTAAAAATGAAAGATTCTCTTACATTCACACTGAAGGTTCTTTTAAAATTTTTAAGTTAATTTTTAAAATGGTGATTTTAATTTCTACAGATTTCTACAAAATTCTAAATTTAGATTGATCTCTTTGATAGAGAAAAAGAGAAAACTGAGAGATACCTAGTTGTTTCCAAATTCAGCAGTGCTATGAACATCTTGGATGAGTTGATATTAGAGGAACCTTCATTTATCTCTTTTGGTATTCTGTGTGATGAATGTAAATTCAATATTACACTGAATACTTTTGAATGGATTTGTTAGCTGATCATAACTTCACTGCATAGTCTGGTGATTGAATTTACAATTGTGGAAAGATATTGCTGATACTGGTGAACAACAGATAGGTTCCTTTGGCCTCGTGATGCTGTTTTAATTTTTAATTGTCCATGTGTTTTTTGAGTGCCTGAGGACCGTACACAATATTTTAACAAGACCAACATATAGAATTCCAAATAAATTTCATTTCAAATATAAACACTTAACAGGTTGATAGAAATGTAAAATAAATTTGTATATATTGAAAATGACTAAAGTCTTTGGTTTTTGCTATTGTAATTACAAATAGGAATGTGAAAAATGAATAAACACTGGAGGACAGCAAGTGCTATAATACTCATGTTTAAAGAACACTATGTTCATATTAAAAACTATGTTCTTTAGTTAGTTGAATTTATTTGTTGAGTCTCAAATGTTATTAGGCATTGTTTGCAGATTTCTAACTTCTAGGCAAATGTATAAAAAATGGGGGCTTACTTGGAAAGCACTTAGGTGACTTATTTTTATTGATATGTCTTCCCTCTAGACCATTGGAAAGTAAAAGTAGTCAAAACTAGAGTTCCAAAAAGGAAAAAAAAAAAAATGAAGCTAGTGAACTCTACTGATGTTTAACTTCCTATGAATTTTAGCATACAGTTGGCCCATACAGGTTCCATTAAAGTTAATGGGAGTCGTATGAACTAATTCCCTTTGTAGGGTACTAAAAATGTACCCTGCAGTATTAAAAAGTCTGAACCTAATTTTTACTTTCTCTTAACCTTGATTATGTTATATTAAAGATAGATACATTCATTATCATACCCATATATAGTAAAGTTTATACAAAAATTTGAAAATAATCTGGTTGAGGGAGAGGCTGAATTTATATGGGTCAAAGCAGAATTTTAATTAGGGTTGCAAATATGAGTGATGCTTTCATTATAATGATAAAACAAGCATGAGTATCTGTAATTTACCCTCCAGCTATATAAATGGGAACTTAAACCTCAATGTGTTCAATAAATGAAACATTTTCAGAACACTTACTTAAAATCAGGTCTACTTTTTAATCAGTCATGTTTTAAGTGAATGCTTATTAATAGATCATTAATAAAACATGCCTACGCAATGAGATTTCAAGAAAGATATAAGATGACTAAAAGACAAAGTAAAAAGATCTAATTGATAATTTTTAACTTTGTTTTAAACAATTTAGTTTCAATAAGTTACATGTTTATTTCAAATTACAACTGAATTCTAAATCATTTTTTCAGTTATGTTTATGAAGATAAAACACTACAGATAATCTCGCCTGTGAATTCATGACCCTTTTATATACTACCTAAGTTCTTCCTGTTTTGCAAAACTGAAATATTAATCTCATTTTTTTTCTCTTAAATAATTTCTGCCTGGCTTCTATCATTACCTGGAGGAATGAAGTTATAAGGTTTTTATTGTTAAAGAATGCGAAAAACAAAAAGAAAAATATTTACACGAATAAGTACTCCACCATCCATTTTTCACTGAAATCAGCAGCTAGGCTGCAAAACAGGGACACGTACAAAATATTTCTTAAATACAAAGAACACTGGAAAAAGGCAGGCAATATTGCAGAACGATAAATAAAGCAGAACATTCTCCAAGGGTCCAGAATTTGGTTTGGATAACCTTCCAGAAGGCAAAATTCTTACCCAAAGCCGATATAAACTGTAATTAGGACTGATCTTTTTATGTTCTACATTTATCTTCTCTGGGTTGTTATTACACGATTCTCTGTGTCTAAATTACAATAGAATCCCAGGAGTTTGGGTGGGGCTGAGGAGAATAGTTACTATTGTAAATAAATTCACAGTTTCCAATTTATTGAAACTGATGTCAGGCACTTAGCTATTGAACTTCATCAGATTTCTAGAGTACTTTCAGCTCAAGATCCCATTACTTAGAATTCGCTTTGAAGCTTGCAACCTTTTCAGTTTTGTGCTGCAACTTGCTTCTGTGATCTGCAGGCTTACAGCTGAAAGCTGTAAGCATCCGAACTACGAGGGGCTCTTTGGACCCATTGGATTTCGGCTTTCCAGGCTGATTTGTGGCACTGACCTTAAAGCAGCAGAGGCAGAAGACTTTTTTAGCTCTCACTATTTATAAGTTACTCCGGAATGAGAATGAAAAACTAAAATGTGGTTCTTGGAGATATGCCTGGCAATCCGGGCTATTCCAACAGCTAACCAAGCCACAAAGCTCTGATAGGTTTAGCACAATTTCAATCTGAATTGTTCTGATTCTTTAGCTAACTCTAGAAGGCACCACTTCTCCACTTTTACGGACATAATAAGGCGTACCTTAAATTAAAAATAATTTTCCCAT
Organism: Puma concolor; assembly: GCF_028749965.1. Classification (NCBI taxonomy): domain Eukaryota; kingdom Metazoa; phylum Chordata; class Mammalia; order Carnivora; family Felidae; genus Puma; species Puma concolor. The sequence goes on from NC_141684.1 coordinate 58,109,069, forward strand.
ACAAATATCGTTTCTTTTTTTTTTAATTGTGAAAAGAGTGAAAATTGTGTTTAAGATTTTTGCACTGCCTTTTGAGATAACTAGAAATACTCTAAGAGGCTTGGATTATTTGTCACTAGTGTATACAATGTGTTATTGGTATACTTATGCTTTGTGGCTTTATTAGAAGAACAGCAGGATGAGTTGAGAAGTCTGACCCTCAGACTCTGAATTAAGTACAATGTGCCAAGAAACTATAGTGACTCGAAATGTTATTCCTGCACAGTGTATGTTGTGTTGGTGTTTAGCAGAAGAGCCAAAGGTTGCTCCTTAGGACAGAGCCTCTGTTGTGGGCTTTGTGTCTGATAGTCTTCTTTTTACCTCTCAAATTCTGTTCCTCTACTTCTGATGCACGTCTTCATGAGCCTGCTTTGGTTCCTGCTTATTTCGTCCTTCTTCTGTATCAGGTTAGAAAAGGGCTCTTCTCTTTCTTCCATAGCATCCCAATTATACTGAAATTAATTCATTGGGAGACTGTCTCCTTCCTTAAAATGTAAGTACCCTAAGGGTAGGGACCACGTTTCATCAATGTTTACAGCCTGTCTTACAACTGTGTTCAAACTTTACTGAGCATGATAGCATGGGATACAACATGCTTCCGGAAAGTTCTCAGTCTTTTAATCTATAATTGCCGCACATTGAATTTTTAAATAGACCTAATTTGCATGATAAAGCCTCTGTCAAGGATGTTTCTTTCATTTTAGTTATTTCTGCCCAAATTTGCTATTCTATAATCCTGTACTAGGCTGACAGGTGAGCTTCTCTTTATGCCCCCACCGCACAAAAATGTGTTCCACTAAAGCCTTCCGAGAAACATGTCCTACAGGATGCCTGCTGCTGGTGACCATCTCCGGATTCCCTGTACCCCTGATGCATGGTCCAAATATGTCATGGAAGTGGAAGCCAGGGGTCCTGGCACAAAGAACCGACTTTACAGCTTCCCTGTTGCAGGACTGCGAGGTCTACATTACCATGTGTTATGTGATGATTCAGTTCACCCCGATTTGCCCTTTGGGAACTGCTGTGAAAACTTCTTTTGTACAGTAAATCATGACAGCATTTGGCCTTCATTTGAGGGTGAATGCATGGTTTATATATTAAAGCCATTTTTTTCCCTTTAGGAATACCATGTGGCATCAATTTGTTTGTAAGCACAAATCAAATGGCAGTTTGGGATCCTCCAGATGATCCAGAATATGCTATATTAAGTTTTTAAAGGTTATCAGAACAGTGAAAACCTAACACTGAAAAAAATCAAGAGACTACCCGAATCCCTAAGAATGTATCTATATACCAGCAAGGTCCTTGCACATTTGGAGAAAACCTGATCTGAGACTTTAAAAAACGCCAAAGCGTTGATAATATATTTGACCTATAACAATAGGTAAAAAATTAATACCCTACTTAGAAATGTGCACATTTTCCGTGTGTGTGTGTATGTGTGTGTGTGTGTGCATGCAGAGCTGAAATCTATTTGTTCCGCCCAGCCAGCCCAATTTTACCATATTGGTTTTCAAGCACACGTGAAATTGGGATATAGAACTAGAAGCAGGGTCACTGTTTTAACTTCCACTTTTCAAATATGTCGTATATGAACAAATACGGTAATTCCCTGAGTAACTGCTCACTGGTCTGCTCCCAGGCCTCGAAGGAATCCCCCAGGCTCTGCACTATGGGTTTCCAAATTTATCCCCCCAGCCGTCCTTGTGGCTCTTGTGGTTGGTCCGTGGCCTGAAACTTAACTTGCCCAGCAGTTCTGTTTCCCGAAATAGACTCAGGAAGTTTGTGACCATGTTTGGTTTGTTCCAAGGGAGCTGCATTTATTTAATGAGGTTGTGAACATATACTACGATTTGTATATGGCTCATCAAATAAAATACATCTTCAACTCTCTCTTTCACTTCAGTACGTGGTTTGGAGTAGGCTGTTTTACAAGCCCATGTGTTTATCATATGACTTTCTTTGGGGACAAACATGATTTCTTACATTTAGGATACAGTTTCTGCGTGTCCAAACACTTTTACTTCATTCCTCCCTATTCAAGAAAAAAAACATGAAGCTTTGGAGTCCTTTCTCATTATTTATAGCAGGTTTCTCTGGATGGTAAGGTATTTTATTTAATTCGAGTGTGCCCATCTACCATGGTAGGGAGATTAAAACAACAAAAAAACAAAAACCAACCTGTGGCTTAACATCCCTTTTCACCCAAAAAGGCATGTAAGTAATGTCTTCCTGGGAATAGGAACCCTCTTATCAACTACGTGCATTTATGAGAGTAATGTGTTCCACTAGTTTGTGTACCAGACGGGGAGCCAGGAGCCTTGATCTCCCTCAACCTCTCTGTGACATGAGGCAAATCATTTACCTCCTAGGTCAGTGGCTTCTTTTATTTTTATACGAAATATCTTCCCTAACACGACAAAAGATTGTGACTAATATTGATAATAGCTATAAAATACATTTTCTTCTCTAAGCCTCTGTCATAACATATAGAGCACCAGGGGTGGTATTTTACTAAATGAGCCTTGGTGAGTAGTTAAATGACTCACCCAATATCTTCCAGTTTACTATATAATGCAATAAAGCACATTCTATGAATAAGCCAAATGGATAAAATGTCTTTCCTTTGATGATTCAGATCCAGTCCAATCAAGAAGAATATTCCATAGAGCTTATTTCCTGTAATTGTAGTGATAAAATTGATTTTCTCATATTTTTCTCATGTTTTTTTTTCCTCCCAGTGTTTGCTGCAGTTACCGATTGTGAAAGAAGACTAAAAAAAGAATTTATTATTTAAAACTTCACAAACTTCATGGTGCTTCTTTTGAAAATAAAATGTAGAGCTGGTACGTCTGTATCAAATTCTGATGAGGACTCTTTCTTAGAACTTTACAGGAAAAGAAAAAAAACAGGTGAAATGGAGATTGCACAATCTTGTCTTGAAGCAGGAGACTTATCTGGAAACTTCTGGCATTCCTTAGTACAATTCAAATGATACTGAAAAAAATCAGCTGGTCTTTTCACTTCCCCTTGGTCTGGGTCAAAGATTTAGCGAGTGTAGTTAGTGAGTTCAGGGGGTGGGGTCAAGGATTAGAGGCTCTATCGGTGTGGTGGCTAACACGTGAGCAAGTAAGTATGTTGAGGTCAGATGCTTTTCTCTGGCACCTCTTAGGACGAGCACTGGGTGTTGTATGGAAACCAATTTGGCAATAAATTTCATGTTAAAAAAATAAATAAATAAAATAAAAAGTAGAATTAAAAACTTTTTAAAAGTTAAGGTGGTTAAGAAATTAATCCTGACAGAATAGCTGATGATACGTTTATCTTATGTAGACACACACACACACACACACACACACGTGCACACGTGTGCTACACAGTATCTTTGTGTTTCTTATGTGTGAATACGTTTATAGGTATATCCTTATTTTTCTAATTTCTCTAAGGTTCTGATACATTTCAGAGCGAGGGAAGAAAAATTTGCAAAGTAGTTCAGTAACACAATAAAAAGGGAAGACTTTTGAATGTGTAAAAAGATTTATTTCAAGTGTTAACAGTTATAAGGTATTGTTCTAAATGACCATCATTATGGATTTGAGCACCAAATTAGAATATAGTGAAAAGATAAAAATATTTAAGTTTGTTCTGATTTTTGAAATATTGTTCACTTAAAACCTTCTCTAATAAAGGTAAGTGCATTAGTTAAGGCTGCCTAAGGGCAAGTCTGATTTGTTTCCTGGCTATTAATGAATACTTTATGTGACTATTTACTCCTGTATGAAATAAAAAGAGGTATTCCCACATCAGCAACAACGGTAGGTGTTAATATTTTTATTTTTTTCTCCTGATAGAAGGCTTAATACAAACCCTATATTCCTTTTTTTAAATGATCAGAAACAGAATTTGGGAACTTCAAGGGAATGTATTTTCATTCACATCTGCCTTCCAAATTAGTTTCATCTACTCAAAAAATATAATTTATGGTAAAAGTGCTGAATCTAAGCTAATTTTCCTTCTTAAATTTAGGTTTTAAATAGGGGCACCTTGTTGGCTCAGTCAGTTGAGTGTCTGACGTCAGCTCAGGTCATGATCTTATGGTTCATGAGTTCGAGCCCCACATCGGTCTCGCTGCTGTCAGCTTGTCAGCACAGAGCCCGCTTTGGATCCTCTGTCTCCCTCTCCCTGCCCCTCCCCTGCATACGCTCTCCCAAAAATAAATAAGTAAATAAATAAATAAATAAATAAATAAAGCACTACCTAACATGTTCCTGATATGGCCCGTGGCCACAAAAACATAAGGTCCTTGTGCTGAGGTAGCACCTTCTTCAAACAGATGAACCTGTACCGGAGGACTTGAAATCAAGTATTGTGGCCATTGGCTTGCAGGTTCTATTTTGAAAAGGAAAATTCTGGAGGATTTTTTTTTTAATAGGCAGAGTGATCCATACAAACAGCACAACTTTTCTTTCCTGCTAGATGTAAGATCTGAGCTGGAGCATTGCATGAAAGGGGTGCTTATGAGTCAGCAAAGATGCTACTACTCTGCCCTCATATACACTGAGGTTGAAAGAGTCTTTAAGGTACAATGTTTAAAGCGCTCTTGTGTCCGATGAAAAATTAATGAAATGGTGAAAGCAGTGTTAGCACGAGGGACCCCCTCCAAAATATTCCCCTTAGGGTGACACTGTGTGCCAAAGCCGTTCTCAAGGCAAAGACCCCTTTAGAAAACTCATTCTTGCCCTTGAACCTCATCTTCAACTGCAGTGTGGTTACTACATAACAAAGGACAGTTATCTTTTCAGATCCACATGGCTGAACAGCACCCAGCCCTGTAGCTCACCAAGGCCTAAAATAGTTCCTGGATACAATTGGAGGAGAGGGTGACAAAATGGCAGAAAGCTATTTGGCAACAAAGTTTATCAGACTTACCCAGAAACATCATAGTTTTAATCTGAAAATCGAGTGCATTCTTTAGTTTGGATGTGAGACTAATTTATTTTTGCTTTTATATTTCGAATAAAATATAGAGATGTTGTTAAAGGAGAACATCTTTATTTCCCTCAATGCATACTTTGTTCTTTTAAAACTGTTTACTAACACTCCCTCTCTCTCTACCCTTCCCCTGCTCTGTGTGTGTGTGTGTGTGTGTGTGTGTGTGTGTGTCAAAAATAAGTAAACATTAAAAAATTAAAAAAAAAAAGAAAGAAAAAAGGGTCGCCTGGGTGACTCGGTTGAGCATCTGACTTCAGCTCGGGTCATGGTCTCATGGTTCATGAGTTCCAGCCCCACGTCGGGCTCTGTGCTGACAGCTCGGAGCCTGGAGCCTGCTTTGGATTTTGTGTTTCCCTCTGTCTGCCCTTCCCCTGTGCGTTCTCTCTCTCTCTCAAAAATAAATAAACATTAAAACATTTTTTAAAGGAAAAAAAAATTTTTACTAACAAAATTGCTGCACTGAGAGTTATTAGAATTCTTCCTTAAGGTATTCTTTCTACAGTAGCTCTATGTGAACAGAAGGCATATGTATATATGCAATAATATCAATTGCAATTCATCATAATACAAATAGAAATGAAATGACCATTTTATTATGAAATGCTCTAATGACAAGGAGAGATTCAGTGATCTTTCCTCTAAATGCATTCCCATATATTACTTTTGTCAATAGATTTCTATGGTTTCTGTATGCAAGACTGATTTTTGCAGATACTTTAAAATGTGACTCAAGAGGTTTTTTGTAGACGAAGACGTTTCACTCCACTCCTTCATGAACCTCTTCTTTAAGAACCCTCAAGGGATTTAGGTTTTGCTGTCACTTGGGGCCATTTAAATCCCCAGTGAGATCTGGTAATGCCTGACTTTTGTAGAAAATTCCACCCTTGATGGATCACCTACTTAGGAGTTCCTGGAGGAAATCTCACGGGATTTCTGTCGCATTGGATTTCCTTACACAAAACCTGATCCTCCAATTGAGAACTTGACAGGACCCTAGCACTTCTGGTCTGGAGCCTGGGAAAGAATGAGGAGGAGAGCAGCAACAATTCTCTTCGTGGATAAGGATTTCTGCTTTTCTAACAACTCAGTGCCCGAGAGCCACACAGATATTCAAAGAAGTTGTGAACTGTAGCAGGGCCCCTATGTTTAGGGGACTCCCACACACTGCTGGTTCTGAGAAACAGATGAGAAGGAGCTATGGCCACATCAGTCAACAACGTAAATATGTGGGGCACCCGGGTGGCTCAGTGGGTTAAGCATCCCACTTCGGCTCAGGTCATGATCCCATGCTTTGTGAGTTCGGGTCGCATGTTGGGCTCTGTGCTGACTGACAGCTCAGAGCCTGGAGTCTGCTTCAGATTCTGTCTCCCTCTCTCTCTGTCCCTCCCCCGTTCGTGCTCTGTCTCTCAAAAATGAATAAAAACATTAAAAATTTTTTAAAAAGCAGTGTAAATATGCAAGTCAGGTTGATGTTTAAAGATCAAATCCCCAGTGTCACCAACCCAGATGGTGTGCTGTATAAAGGTACAAAGGCAATCAGAGGTGCAGCCCCTCCCATTTATGAACCTATGTGCAACTAATGTCTCAAGGCATTAAAACCAAAAAATTACAGGGCAACATTGGAGAAACTGTTTTAAAGAAAGGCGATGGATGTGGAGATTAGTCAAGTAGGTATTAACAAAGCTGCGTAAGAGATTTTTAATGTCCATTAACATATTAATGAAATTGAAAAATCTCTTTAACTTTGTCCTGCATTTACCAAACTTACATGCCACATATATATTCTTGTATATATAAAGAGGAACACACACGAGAACCATAATGTATTAGGGAGCCCTAATGTAAAGTACTACAAACAAGTGTGATGTACTAAGTACTAAGTGAATCCATAGATCCTGAAGGGATACAGAATAAGGGGATAAGAATGGCCTAAGTTCCAATGTACTGATTATATACTATGTGTCGGGCACAGTAGATATTTTGCATATAACACTGAGAAACATGTACTGAGCATTTACTGTATATCAGGTACTATCATGAGCACTTTATATTCATCATTTGATTCAATGGCTTTTTTATCCCTATGAGGTGCATGTCATTATTATCCCCGTGTTATACACGAGAACAAGGGGCTTAAAAAGTTAAATGCCATGACGTTAGTAAGAAGGCAGGCAACTTTCTTCTAATGTATCAGGAAAGATAGATATATCGGCAACTAACCATAAGCAAGGTGTTAAGTCCACTACTAACATTATGAACAAGAACCAAAAAAAGTGAAGTTCTTCATTTAACTGATGGGAGGGTTGTCACAGGAAAAATATTGGTGGATGGTCACAGAGCTAAGAGCTATAATTATACATGAACTGCTGGAAGATGTCAAAGGGATGACAAAAATACCACCATTTTTTTTTTTCTGGAAACAAGTTCCTAGAATTTGAGAAGGTTGCTATTATTCATTTAGGAAGGTTGCTATTATTACCCAATTTGTAAAACAAACAAAATTGAACTAAATGGTTTATTGTTGCCTGAAAGAAATGAACTATATTTGAAATAAGTATTGCCTGGACATGTCAGAATGATTGCACACTTTTTTCAAACGTTGGTTCCTAATACAAAGATTGTAAAGATTCACTCCATTGGATGAGATGTTGTTTTTAGAAATGATCTGCCTCCTCTGTTCATTCATATCCAATTCCAGAAATGGGAAATTATTCAGGAATCTTTTTTCTCATTATGGTCTTGATGTGAAATTCATTTCGTGGTTGCTGAGCATCTTGAAAATACAGTGGATGGTTGCAACTACATATTCCTCTCTGGTGATTTTACTACAACCGCTCAAATAACAAATGATAAAATGTTTTAGATTCTATTTTTTTTTTTACTTGTCTTAAAGTTGAATTTACTCAGTGTTTTCATTAGGAATTACTTTTAGCATATAAAAATAATATTCTAAATTCTATAAAATGTGGATTATTTAGAAATATAAATATAATTTATAAAAATGCATAAATGTGGTTTCATTGTATAATAATAATGCACAGTACATAATTTTTTATAATACTTTTCTGCTCTATTTAATCTTTTCTGCCCTCACTAATTACTCTAACATACCTTGAGGTAGGTAGAAATAAATTAACTATGTTTAAGCTGTAATTAATTTTTGGCCAGGGCCCAGTAGAAAATAATATTTGAACAGGAAATAGAGTTGTCACTTTCAGATTTCCATTTTAAGGCCCTTTAGGTTAGAAGGCAACATAATTAATTATTAGAATAACTTTCATAAATCAAACCCATTCCAAAGAAAATCTGATTTTTTTTCTGTCTTAGGCAGCCTTTCTTCCAAAGTTTGAAAAGGTTTTTAAAGGTTACTTTACTTGGAAAAACATTTCTATCAGATGGCAACAATTTTGCTCACAGTTCTATAGCTTTCCATATCCAAGTTGTGATTCCGTGATTCTTCTTAAAGCAGAGTTTAAAAGATACATACTACTAATGCTTTGGGACATTATTTTCATTTTTATTGATATAAGTACATCTCCAGAATAATTTATTTCAGGTTTGTTTAAAAGCACTTTGGGTCTAGGGATCAGGGGCAAGATGATTGAGAGATACTCAGGTAAATTCAGTCCTAATCTGAAAATGTAGATTCCGAAAGACTTTGCACTAATTTTCAAATAATTAGAACAATGAAGTACATAGTCTTGGATAAATATATATATTTTCCAACTCGTGGCAAGCTAATTGCTCCTCATCTAGAAAATGTAATAATACTAGCAGTTGTCTGATAATGCAGTTACTTCTATTCCTACAGAAAAGAAGATGCTGGCTGGCTGGTAATACTGAGACGAACACCCCAGTGTCTGTACATCCTTCTGAGCCAGTCTCTACCAATAAGAGTGCAGAACTCCCATCTCAAACAGTGAAGGTGTGCCTTTCCAGTTTACAGATGACCCCAGACTGAGAGAGACAGAGATAGAGATACAAGGCAAGAGTGCACGCGAGATCAGTGTTGGAAGACCAAATTAGAATTAAACAAAAACACAACTATTTTCCAGGTCAAATGTAAACGTGAGTTTGAAAATGGAGTGTACATTGAAAGGTTGCAGGAAATTTTGTATATTCCAGGGTCACAAAAAAGGAATTCGGGATTTCTAGTGGGCAACAAACTCAATAAACCAACAATAAAATAAAGGGGTCCAATTGCTTGCTTTTGGTTGTTGTTGTCAATGTGACATCAATCCGGGAACGGGAAAACCCATGTGGTGCATTGAATCCAGGTTCCTTAGCACATGTTTACCATAAGAAGTAGGCACTGGAAGTTATCAAGGAAAGGCTGCCGGCGTGGTTGAGGATTCTAGGATCACTCAGCTATTGGTTTAAAAAGGTGAGACTGTTTTGTCTAAAAAAGGGAGGACAATGTAATAACTCTCTTCCAATATGTGAACACCTCTTTCTAGAGAAGAGATTAGACTGCTTCTAAGGAAGCAATAGGAACAATAAGCAAGAGTTGCAGGGAGGAACATGTTAACACCACTCAGAGCAGTTTTTCCCCTAATCATTATTGCTGTTCACCAATGAAATAGTTTCCCTTACATGGACGGTACGGGTTTTGCCTTACTAGAAATATTCCCTATTACCTTTATAATTGTTTTCTTTTCTTTTCAGAGTTTTCATTTCATATTTTCATTTCATATTTCCATTTAGTGTCTAAACCATATCTCAAAATGATCTTTGTAACTCAGGAGTCAAGTTATGTCACTACCCACGTTAAATCTTTCCAAGACTCTTACTTTCTTTTCTTTTCTTCTCTTTCTTTTCTGTTCTTTTCTTTTCTCCTTTGTTTACTTTCCTTTACCTTTCGTTTTAAATATAGGACTCCCTCTTAAGATGTGGTTTGAAAACAGAGAGTCACATATAATATGACTGAAGTATGCTATGGTATTGCTTTGCTTTTCATTTTCTGGATTTAACAACATCATTAAGAAGAAAATACTTTTTTTGAGTTTTTATTTAAAGCTTAAAAAAGTTAGAGAGGAAAGATGCAAGTCTCTTCTCAGGAAGTTTCTAGAGTGATGGAGCACTCGAAAACGAGGTTCTTGCTTTGGTTACATAAGATTTGGTAAATAAGACAATGCTTATGTGGGATGCCTCACCGACGATCATGTACTAAATAAGGTGGTGTATCTTACTCTGTAGCTAGAAATTTGTGTTGCAAGCATGTGACATAGAAACTATCTTAAGTATCATTATTTGCTGTGTTTATTTCTGCTTTTTGTTCTATTTTATAAGGTCTGTGGTCTTACTTTAGTCGTAAAGCAGTTTTCTGAGATTCTCAAGGACATCTTATATTTACAGCATCCAAAGGGCCCCATTGTCACTGGATTATCATATTGTTTGATTATTCTGTCTTCCTCCACTTTATATCAGCCTGATGACTGTATTCTGATTCTTTAGAGCACTATGTAAATCAAAGTAGTAAATGCAATGTCTAGTCTTACTGGATACCATGTACATTAGGTTGAATAACCCTAGGAATTTTGTTACAATCGTGTCATGCCTAATGATGACCTACTCAGCCCCTGCAAACATCATTCAATTACTCATTTCAGCATTGATTTTTCTCATGCTTTTCTTCATGGCATTTAAACGGCTCTTACGTCTCTCTTTTCACTGAGGTGGGATGTTATATAATGGCGGCGATGCTTTGCTTCCCAGATTCATAATGCTACACTCTGCTTCAAGTCCTTTTGGGAGCAAATTGGGGTATCAATACATGAATAATGCCACACTTATTTTTAATTGAAATCACTGCTTTCATAGAAATGGTATATTAACACAATTTTCACTGACAAAATATTTTAAATGCCTTTGTACAATAAAGAAAAGATTACCAGTACTCTGTACCAAGAATACAATTTATCCCAATTTTCCAATAAAAGTAGAATTATTAATGGAAGAATAATACATATAATTTCAACATCTAACCTTAAAAATGGAAATAATGTATCACTTTTTAAAGAAGACATTATATTCACATGCACTGGGTTTATGAGAGTTGTCTTTTTTTTTTTTTTGAAAAGAATTCTTTGCAAGTAAGATCAAATTAGTGGATTCACAACAGCTATATTTTTTATTTAGCTAAATGTTATCATAGTCTCTTCTTTTTTTTTTTTTTAAATGTTCATTTATTTATTTTGAGAGAGAGGGAGAGAGCACACGCATGCATGCAGGGAGGGGAGGAGCAGAGAGAGAGGGAGAGACAGAATCCCAAGCAGGCTCTGTGCTGTCAGCACAGAGCCCTACGTGGGGCTCAGCTGCATGAACCAGGAGGTCATGACCTGAGCCTATCAAGAGTCAGATGCTTAATCCCCTGCACCACCCAGGCTCTCATCACACTCTTTTCTAAGATCTGTTTTTGCCTTCACTCAAGTAGAGACAAATCTAGTTTTGTTTTTGTTCTTTTTTTTCCAAAGCATTACTGATTTTCTCCCATCTTTCTTTAGTACATTCCCATTTTACATGAGATATGCATCTTAATGTTTTCTGCTCAGAATTATAAAAACTTCCAGAGAAGGCATTTAAAAAAATTATACTGGCCCATTTAACTTCACCTCCACCAGTTGTAAAAAATTACACAAAGAGCTATTGTTAACCTGGAAAAGGGTGAAACATTTAACTCACTGGATTTGGTTTCATAAATACTAATAATACTTTCAAAAACATTATTAGAACATTTATTCCATCTCCTTTATAATATATTTTTTCTCCTTTTTAAAACTAGGCTTTATACAGTCTTATTTTTAATGTCTCAGTTGAAGGAGCTTTTTCATAAGCCCTTAAAAGATATCCTGATTTGAATTACTCTTGCCCAGAACATTCTTAATGTTTAACTTATATTCTCCTTTATTCAATTGTTGCTCTTCAGACTATCTTAGAAAAGTAATTTTTCTCACAATTTCCCCCTTAAATCATTGCAGGTAATCCCAATATTTTATCTTTCGTAAGCACATAGTGCTATTTAAATTTGCAGAAAATCTGAAGGTGACTAATATTTCCTTTAGTTTTTCATTTTTGATGAAATGATGCAGATGTTCTCATTTACATATTGTAACTTAATCTCATTAAAAGGTAAGAATATCCTGTAGGGCCTTTAGGATTTATAAATTTCTCTACTTATTTCATATTTCCATTTAGTACCTAAACCGTATCTCAAAATTATGCTCAGAATAGAGCTGTTGATTATCTTCTCTTTGTTTGATCCCCAGATAGAAACCTGGCCATCTTTCTTTAACACTTCCCAATCCTCAGCCACCTTACACATTTAATCTAACTAAATCCTAGAGTTTGTAACTCCAAAATGTGATCTAAATGCATTCTTCTTTTTTTTTCTTTTTAAATCTCTGCTGACACCACCCCCGTGCAGGCCACTATTATGTCTTGCCTGGATTTTCACAATAGTCTCCTATCTGGTCTCTTTGCTTCCACTCTCACACTCCTAGTTTATTTTCAACAAAGCAGCCGAAATGATCTTTGTAAGTCAGGAGTCAAGTCGTGTCACGACCTATGTTAAATCTTTCCAAGGGTCTCCCACTGCACCAAGAATAGCATCCAAATTGCCTGGTTTACCAGCCCATGCTTATCCTTCCAACCTTGTCTAGTGTCACAATCACATACATTCTCCTCAGTGTCCCCACCACCCCATCAGTAGTGCTCAGTGCCACGCCCCTGCCATAGCGGCTTCCTCTCTTCTGCGGCCAAACCAAACATTTTCTACATCAGAGTGCTCTTACTTTCTGTTTCTTATGCCTAGAATTCTCTTCTCCACGTTCTTCATGTGGCTGACCTTTTTATTCTTCTCTGGATCTCAAATGGTACTCATTCAAGGAGTTCTTCTCTATCCACCATCACAAAAGTGGACCTCTCTTTCTTACTATCCTATCATCTTAATTTCATTAGAACACCCCTCAAATATATAATTATCTTGTGCGATGTAATTACTTCTTATTTATTTTTTCTACTCCAGTAGAATATAAGCTCTAGTACCATAATCAGCTATTTCTCCAAGTAACTGTGGTTCTTTTTAGTGGGAAATGGTATTTAGAAACCAAGATGCAGGTGCTAAGTGTGCATATTTTTATTGGGGTATCATTATTTCCAACCTGTATCAATAGATACAACTATATAACTCCATGTATATGTCATATATTATACATCTCTATAGTTCTTAAAAATAACCTGTATTCTTCAAAAATGTCAAGGTCACATAAAACTGAGGAAATATTCCAGATTAGAAGAGATTAAAAAGGCATCATATCTAAAGGTAATGTGTCATCCTCCAATGGATCCTGGATTGTTAAGAACTTATAATCTTTATATATAGTATTTTATTTGCAGAACTGACACATTTTGAATAGACTGTAGATTAGAATATAATAGAGTACAAATGTCAAATGTCTCAATTTTGTGCTGTGATTGTGCATGAGAAAGTCTTTGTTCTCGGGAAATATACACCGAAGCATTAGGCATGAAACCTCACCATGTCTGCCACTCACTCTTAAATGGTTCACAAAGAAACACACTCACACCTGTCTCTTTTATCTCTTTCTCTCATCCATCTATTGATAGAAATAGAGAAAGAGAATAAATAACTAGGAAAAGGGGCAGGTTGTAAATAATTAAACATGCATAAAGGGCATGTGAGAGTTCTTTGTTTTACAACTCTTTAATAGGTTGATAAAAATTTACAAAAAATATATGCGATTTGTTGCATACTTCTTCTGTCGACACTGCCTTGATTGAATGAGGACTGAAACAGCCCCTTTTTTCCTTTACCAAGTAAAAAAGTGAATTAAATGGCTTGAAGTGGATAGTAGCATGTACAACATGCAAAATTAGAATTCTTTACAAAGGACAAATGAAAACAAGGTTTATTAATGTCACTTTATTCTTAATTAAAGAGATTTCATAACTCTTTTACTTAACTATTACTAGTCCATCAGGTGCAAAACCACAGAGGAAAATATTATTGCTTAGTTTTTTTTTTTTTCTCTCACAAGGAGAAAATCTTCTAAACAGCTTAAACTTGCCTAAAGCAATTTCAAGATGACCTAACTCTCCCCAAGTGACTTCTCAAATTCTCAAACTATTATCTTTCTGTTCAAACCCCTTTTTTAACTTTTTCCCAATTATAGCAGCCATATAATTGCTAAGCTGAGATTCCTATAGACTATCTCTATCAAAGGATCAGGATAGGGAATGATAAACCTCTTAACAAAAACTTAATTCTGATTCTTTTTCCAGATTAAGGTATCTTAGCAACCTGCGAAGCATTTTATCTGCTGATTCTATCATTCTGAGCACTTTGTTGAACCCTTGAATTGACCTTATACCTGTGTGTTTCCTCTCTTGTTGGTTTTGTTGGTCCAGGTTATAAAAATGAGGTTGGCAAACAAAAAGTGATGTGACCACACATGTGTAAATGTATTTAGCCTTTAACACCAAAATTGGTTATTTATAAAGTTATGGACCAGAATCTTTATTTCTGTTATTTGTCTCCTGGGAATAACAGGTCTAGCCCTGCTCCATGGGTGGCAGTGATGAGGAATAAGAGCTTGGTTTTAGCTAATACAAGGATTTGAGATGAAAGAAGGGTCAAAACTAAATACAGCCACAGTTGCTCTAGCTGGGGAAGCCTGAGCTGTAAAGCATGCGTTGCGGTCTCACCTTCAAGACAATGTTCCTGCTTCCAGTACTGCAAAGGTGAGTGACTAATGATAAGAGAGCATCCAACTTGTCTAAGCAAGTTCTAAGTATTATGGCTTTGAATCCTAGGAATACCAGCTGATGAGATCCGGTAACTACTGTCAATGGTATTGGGAAATTGTGTGTGATACAGGCAACCACATTTACCATTTGTGACACTTTCTTCATCTTGCCTTTATACCTCACTGGCTACACCATCTCATCTCAGTCATGAATCCTCCTCATCTTGGCTGTGTGAGAGTGTTGCAGATTCTGTCTGTAATCCTCTTTTTTTCTCTATCTCTTCTCATTTACTAAGTGACCGTATCCACTCCCATGGCCTTAAATATCACTCATTAACTGGATATTCTTTTTTTTTTTTTTTCCCTGTAGCCCAGACTTCTCCAGGCTTGGATTCTGGACTCCTACAGAGAGCCTTACTCATAGTTTCCAGGTAGATAAATGTAATAGGTATCCAAAACTTCACATATCCAAAACAAACTCCTGATTTTTAACTCCTAATATCTGTGATTCCTTCTACAGATTCTCAGCTTTCGTAAGGAGCCATTCCATTCTTCCTGTTACTCATGACAAATTAGTTTTTGACGATTTTCTTTCTCTCACACCCCGCATGCAATAGTAGCAAGTCTGGAGGCAGTGCTTTCAAAATGTCAAAACTCAGAGCACTTTTTATCACCTTTATCATTATCACTGTAGTCTGAATAACATGATGTCTCATCTGGATTATTGCAATAGCTAGTCACTGGTCTACTTTATTCCACCCTTGCTCCTACAGCGTGCAGCAGCCAGAGGGATCCTTTTAAAGAATGTGTCAGATCATGTCACTCCTCTGGTTAATTCTCTCTGATAGTTAATCCAAACTTCTCATGGTGTGGTGTGGTCCCCACTCTCTGATCTATTTATTACCATGACCACAATTTTGTCATTTGCTCCAACTTAGTCTTACTGACCTTTTTGCCATTCTTTAAAGAAGCCAAACATACTTCCCTTTTGTATCTTTGAACTTGCTGACCCCCCTGGCTGGGATGCACATTCCCCAGGTACACTTGGCTTCTATAGCTCTCAGAGAGTTTTCCTAACCACTCTCAACTACAACAGCATGACCGCCATCACTCAGGTCACTGCACGTTCTGTTTCCCTATTTTATTTTTTCAGTAAGTATCATCACTTGTCATATTATTTACTTGTTTCTTGTCTTCCAGCTCCACCAAAATATCCGTGAAAGCACACGCCTTTGTTTGCTGCTTTCCTCTATACCTAGGACAGTGTTAGGCATCAGTAGATGATCAATCACCAATATGTGTTAAATGAATTAATTGCATTTATTTTCTATGTGGAAGAAGTAGATATAATAAGCTGAAAACCTTTTCATATATTTTTTTTAACGTTTATTTATTTTTGAGACAGAGAGAGACAGCATGAACCGGGGAGGGTCAGAGAGAGGGAGACACAGAATCCGAAACAGGATCCAGGCTCCGAGCTGTCAGCACAGAGCCCGATGCGGGGCTTGAACTCACGGACTGCGAGATCGTGACCTGAGCCGAAGTCGGCCGCTCAACCAACTGAGCCACCCAGGCGCCCCAACCTTTTCATATTTTAGATAACATTCTAGAATGGGTAACTGAAATAAAGATTTGTAATTGTTGAAGAAAGAATGTGAGTCCTTGTTACTTGAGTGGCCTCTTTTGGGCTCATCTGTAAAATGGGGACAATCATATCTTCTGGTCTACTACAAAAATGTGATATGAACATTAAACAAATGACATCCAGGAAGCGTTGGATTCTATGCAATATTACGACATCTGGTCTTTATATGACCACCTTGTGCGTGAGAAGTCCTTTGTGCTTCACTGAACCTCTGATGTTTTATTTTTCCTACATTTTTTTTCTGTTCAGTAAAAGATTGGTTAACACAAACTTGGAAGATTTCTTACTGGAAAGCAGCAATATTTGCTTTGTCCTATTAGCATTGTTTTTAATAACCTAGATGAAAAACTTGGAAAGTATGTTAAATTTCATAGCTGCTGAAATTCTAATAAGAATAGCTAATTCAATGCATTATGAAATTAATAGAAAAAAATGTTGATGGGGCGCCTGGGTGGCGCAGTCGGTTAAGCGTCCGACTTCAGCCAGGTCACGATCTCGCGGTCCGTGAGTTCGAGCCCCGCGTCAGGCTCTGGGCTGATGGCTCGGAGCCTGGAGCCTCTTTCTGATTCTGTGTCTCCCTCTCTCTCTGCCCCTCCCCCGTTCATGCTCTGTCTCTCTCTGTCCAAAAAAATAAATAAACTTTGAAAAAAAAAAAAAAAAGAAAAAAATGTTGATGAGCTTGACCCTGGGCCAAAATGACATGCTGCACAAAAGGGAAGAGAGCTGCACTTTGACATCATGCTAGTTATTTCACATTTTTGGTTCATTTAATGCTCACAATAAAACTAAACAACTAGATATTATCATACTCTGATCCAAACATTGAAACCAAATCTCAGAGAGGTTAGTAACTTTTTTAAAGTCACAGAGCTAATACAATGGAGACTGAATACAAATGGATAACTCTCTAATTTTGAAGTTCATGCTCTTTCCTTTATGCAAAGATTCGTTTGTACAGTGTAAAAAAAAAACCACAACAGTCGGATTCAAAATGAGGCCTCAGTGGCAACACACAAAAAAATTGATATTACCCTTAAGCCATTAGATATGGTTGTCGAAGGACAACCACACTCAAGCATAGATTGTGTTCTTAGATTGATGGATCCATAGAGATAGAGGTGAGAACCTAGATCTATACTGCGCTGGTGAGATCACCCTTGCAATTTTGTTCGAATTTGGATGTTATATTTTAAAACTCATTGAATAGCTGAAAATCATCCTAAGGGAAAGTAACCGGGATGACTAACATCATTACCAAATATCATAAGAGACATGGTTGATGGAATGAGGGATGTGTTAATTAGGGTAGGAGGGGGGAAAGAGTCAGAAGTTACTGACAGTTACATAGATCAGAAATTTCAGTTATTTCTGATGCTCCCCAAAATATGACTATGAGAAGCTAAGTTTCCTTTTTGCAATATTTATTTGTGTGTGTGTGAGAGAGAGAGAGGGAGAGAGAGAGGGCAAGGAGCAGAGAGAGAGAGAGGGAGACAGAGGATCTGAAGCAGGCTCTGCACTGACAGCAGAGGGCCCAATGCTGGGCTTGAACTCATGAACCACATCATGAGAGCATCACCTGAGCCGAGGTCAGATGCTTAACCCACAGAGCCAGCCAGGTGACCTGAGAAGCTAAGTTTCTTGGGTGAAATATGCTCCTGCAGGAGTTCTTGAGTTCTCTGTAACTAGAAGAGTTCAAAGAAAACACACATGATCATGGTAGGGAAGTTTCAAGAGGCATCCAAGAAGAGATTGAACTAGGTAAACTTTGGGTCTGTTCTGACACTCAAATTTCATGTTTTGTTAGAAAAAGTCTAACATCAGTCTGCATCCCCCCCTTTAGAGGGCCTAAGGCCAGAAATTGGGTGGCTATCTCATCCTACTTAGAATGACAAATGTGTATGTAATTAAAATGTTATCTGGATCTCTGCTGAGGCCTTTATGCTCGCCAAGAGCAGAATAAAATAGACTTGAACCCCCAATTCTATGCCTTGAGGAAATTCAAGATACTATGTTATGTGAATTATCGGAGTGGAAGATGGGTCAGAAGGAGAGGTTTGCATGTTTTAGATTGCCAGGTCCCTGAGCTAGCACAGAACTGAAGCTAAGTTTTCTTGAAATCGAGATGAAGTAAAACAAAGCAACACTCCCACAACATTAGTGAATTTAGTGAAACTTACTAAAGTTTAAAGGGAGGTGGGTGCAGAGGAGGCAGGGTTTATCTGGTAGCAAAGTAACTAAACTGGGCATGAGCTAGATCTGGTTTTAAAATGTCTCTGGGCCGGGGCGCCTGGGTGGCGCAGTCGGTTAAGCGTCCGACTTCAGCCAGGTCACGATCTCACGGTCGGTGAGTTCGAGCCCCGCGTCGGGCTCTGGGCTGATGGCTCAGAGCCTGGAGCCTGTTTCCGATTCTGTGTCTCCCTCTCTCTCTGCCCCTCCCCCATTCATGCTCTGTCTCTCTCTGTCCCAAAAATAAATAAACGTTGAAAAAAAATAAATAAAAAAAAAATAAAATGTCTCTGGGCCACCAGCCACAGGGGAGTACCACAGGCCTTTTCATCCATGTTGGCTTCATCTTCTTAAAACTCGATGCCACTTCTTTCTCTTTCCTCCTCATCCCCATCTCTCCTCATCTCCAACTTCAGAATTGCCTCAGGAATTTCAGTTTCTTCCCACTCTTGAAGGTCAGCTTCCCTAGCTCTCAAGCTCTCAAATTCTCCTCCGACTCGTCATTGCAAACACCGACTTCCTAAGGTGCTCAGTTGAGTTGGGAGACCTGCTCATGGTAGAAATCACCATCTCTAGAAAGAGTATTAGCATTAGAACAATTTAGTAACATTTCAAATTTTATTATTTTAGTTGGCACACAGTAAAAAATACGAAACATCGGGGGCGCCTGGGTGGCTCAGTTGGTTAAGTGTCCGACTTCAGCACAGGTTATTATTTCATGGTTCGTGAGTTCAAGCCCTGCGTCGGGCTCTGTGAGGACAGCTCAGAGCCTTGAGTCGGCTTCAGATTCTGTGCCTCCATTTCTCTCTACTCCTCCCTTGCCTGCACTCTGTCTCTCTCTCTCTTAAAAATAAATAAACTAAAAAAAAAAATAAAAAATATATATAAAAAATAAATAAAATAAAAATAAATAAATAAATAAATAAATAAAATTGCAAAAAAATACTAAACATCTGAGGAAATTTTTGTCAACCCCTCTATTCCAAGATCAAATAGAAAGAGGCAGTACAATGAAGTGATCTGGAAGCAAACAGATTTGTTACCAACCTTGATGCTGCTTGGCTGGCTGTGCCACTTTGGGCAGGTTACTTAACTTCTCCGATTTTTTGTTTCTTTCACTGCAAAATGCGATGTGTTTGTGCTGTCTGGGTTAAATGAAATTATGTGCATATAGAGCATTTCACAACTCTGTCATGTGTCAGTGTTCCATAAGTGTTAATACTATTGCTAATAGATTTTCCTCACTCAGAAACCTTTTTAAATTTTCTAAACTCAAAATAAATTTTTCAATGACCACCAAAAATTTGGCTTGACAGACTTTGAAGAATATACTAAGGATATTTACCACTAATATTTTTTTTCTTCCGCCTATCATTTGCCAAATTGTCACTAAGATTTCTTGAAAATGCACTTCAATGGTTTCTGTATTGAAAGCAATTTATTTGACTGGCAGAATGATAGAGGAACTATTAGTTAAATATATTTTACCAATTTTATGACTTTCCCTGGTAGCATGATATCAGATTAGATACTGTGATCCTAAATAATTAAGCTGACATTTGACAAAATTGTAAATTAGAAATAATTTAATTTAGTACCAACTTTCTTTTTACTAAATCCCTATCCCAGCCTTAGACAAAGCTCCAGTCCTGTGCTGTGGGTATGATAGTCACTATCACATGTGACCATAGACGTTAAATTAAAATTAAATAAAATTTGAAATTTGAAATTCTGTTACTTAGTTGAACTAGGGCACATTTCACATGCTCAAAATCCACGTGGCTAGTGGCTACTGTACTGGAGCATGTGCATATAAAACATTTCCATCACTGCAGAAAATTCGTTTGGACAGTGCTACCTAAAATTCAAATAACTTGTATCCTTCCTCTGTCTGGCACCTTCAAAACTGCTTCCTGTTAGGTGTCATTGCTCTAACGTCTTCTCCCTCTGAGCTTTTCCTTTCCTTTGTCTTATATGATCCACTAATAGAAACTGAGATGCTGAGGTGCTAACACGGGAAGCCCTGGGATCATTTCCTGGTAAATGAATGGCTAACTCTTCGTCTTCCATGGTAGTGTTTTTTCAGAACGTGGTTCTAGGATGATTGCTGCCTTAATCAACTGAATAATTGTTTACATGTGAAATTTTTGGAACCCGTATTAAAACCTCTCAATCTGCCTTTTGAATCCGCTTTCTCAGTCATCGTTGGAATTCTCAAGTTTGAGAACCATTGCTGAGAGGAGCAACCACTGTCTGGTAGCCAGTAGCCAGTAACCAACAGCCTTATAGTTGGATGTTAGTTTGCATAGGAATGAATGCAATGCCAAGTTCTCCTCAGGTAGCAGAGGAGATATTTTTGGAAGGATTGTTTGTTGATCTTCAAACTCTACAATAGAAAGCCATCTGCTCATAGACTCACTGCAGATCTACTTACTAGCATAATACAATTGGTAAAACCCACTTACTAAGAGAATTTAAAAAAGTGTTTGCTCTTGACATGGGGTATTTTTTTTAATGTTTATTTATTTATTTTTGAGAGAGAGAGAGAGAGCACAAGGAGGGAAGAGACAGAAAGAGAGAGGGAGACACAGAATCTGAAGCAGGCTCCAGGCTCTGAGCTGTCAGCACAGAGCCCCACATGGGGCTCAAACCCACAAATTGTGAGATCATGACCTGAACCAGAATCAGACACTTAGCCAACTGAGCCAGCCAGGCGCCCCAAGGTATTTTCTTTATTAATGTCTTAAAATCATGTTTGCCTTGGGGCGCCTGGGTGGCTCAGTTGGTCTACTGTCTGACTCCTGATTTCCAATCAGGTCGTTATCACAGGGCTGTGGAGTCAACCCAGACCCTGCTTAAGATTCTGTCTCCCTCTGCTCCTCTCCCCAGCTGATGCTCATCTCTCTCTCTCTCTAAAAATAGAAATAAATAAATAAATAATGAAATTAAATTTTAAAAATTACCTATTAATGTTTTCATTTCATTTACTTATTTATTCATTCATTCATTCATTTTACTGAAGAAGAATATGGAAGACTTCATGAATTTGTGTGTCATCCTTGCGTGGCGCCCTGGTCATCTCCATAACTTTCCAATTTTGGTATATCTGCTGCTGAAGTGAGCACTATTATATATTGAAGGACACTTGACAAAATTATAAGATTTTAAAGCATACCATGTGATGATTTGATATATGTGTACATTGTGAAAGAAGAAATCATGTTAACATTTATAACTTGGTTTTATGTCACTTATAATTTCATTTTATGTTATTTAAATTTCCCTTAAGAAACAAATAATTTTTAAAAGAATTTTTAAAGGAAAAATTAATGAAAGAAGAACAAATAGGAAAAAACAAACAAAAAATAGACTTTTTAAATAAAAATTGACAGTGGCTTAACAAACTAGACAAAAAAGAAAAAACATCAAAACCAGAAGCAGAACCAAATTGTGGAAAATTTTCTCGCAAGTCTCATCAAAGAAAAAAGAAAGAAAAATAGTTAAATGATACTAAGAATAAGAAAGGGTGAATATAAACATAGATACAGACAATATATAGGTGATTACAAATAAGGCAACCTGGTAGAAAAATCTTAAGTCAAGCTTCATTTTACTAGTTATACAGACTTATCATAAAACTATATCATAAATCAGAGCAATTTGCCACAAATAGACTAGAAAAATAGAATAGAGAACTTAGAAGCAAGCCTTCAAAGATCAGGATGCTTCCTATAGGACAAGGGTGGCATTGCTAAGTACCTGGGGAAAAAGTGGAAACAAATGACTATCCACATGGGAAAATATAACATTAAAGTCTGAACTTGAACCGTAGTACAACTCCAGGTGCATTAATGTTTTATATTTTTTAATGTTTATTTATATATTTTGAGAGAGACAGAGAGAGAGAGAGAGAGAGAGAGAGAGAAGCTTGATGGGGGACTTGATCTCAAGAACCTCAAGATCATGACCTGAGCTGAAATCAAGAGTTGGATGCTTGGGCACCTGGGTGGCTCAATCGGTTGAGCCTCTGACTTTGGCTCAGGTCATGATCTCACGGTCCGTGAGTTTGAGCCCCGGGTCGGGCTCTGTGCTGATAGCTCGGAGCCTGGAGCCTGCTTCAGATTCTGTGTCTCCCTCACTCTCTGCCTCTCGCCGGCTTGTGCTCTCTCTCTCTCTCTCTCTCTCTCTCTCTCTCAAGAATAAACATAAAAAAAATAGCTAGATGCTTAACCAACTGAGCCACCCAGGCACCCCTAGATGCATTAAAATTATTTTAAGTGTGAAAAATCAAACCAGTAAAATAAAATAAACTGGAAGCAGTTCAAAGAACTACTTTATCTTCCTTTCATCAAATCTGCCAATTTGTTTACCTCTGAACCCTTTATTCTGGCGAAATGGATGAAGTATGAAATAAAATATACAATCATGGAAAGATCCCTATAATTATTGTTTGCAAACTAATTTGTAGAAAAAGGCACGGTATGATCCCATTTTTGTTATCAAAAACAAACATAATGAAATGAAGCGCATTCCCCAAATCCACATAAATATTTGGAGACTATCCCAGCCAACATTTCAGATATATAAGTAAGAAGTATCCGGTTATTTATTGTCTCCCTGTGTAGTTAAGTCCGATTCTAGACTCCATCCTCCTTGTCTTATGGGCAATTCAATTGCAGCTGATTGGGCCCTGCTCCCCTTTCACTGGTTACTGTCCCACATGTGGGAGGAAGAGCTTATCTTCAGTCCATCACTCTGAACACCGACCACTTACGTTCCAGGCAAGGGATGAACAATTGAAATCTGGTGACTTCCTGCACTTCTTGTACGTGTAGAGCAGAGAAATTTGTATTGAAATAAGGGACACCTGTTTAGGGCCCTGCCCTCTTAGGGGGACTCACGCAGTCATCCTGGGAGGTCAGGATGCCCGGACAGCAGGACTCCCTCACTTATTCCTCAGACTTCTGTCCTTTATTTGGGGGTAAAATTGTGTTCCCTGCTCTAGTAAACCTCAACGATGGCCTGTTGCCCTTCTGGTTTCTACAAACCTACCTAGATAACCTCTTAAATGACTTAAAATTTGTATAGAAGACTAGAAGATACTGTCTTAGAGCCACTTTTGCTTTTATCCTTAAAAAGAGAAAAAAAATCTTGAGGAAAATAAAGGTAAAATCTGCATAACTGATTGAATTGAGGATGAGGAGAAGCGTGGTATATAGGATGGAGTAAGGAAAAATAAAGAAGATAAACAGAGTTGTGATGAATATGTCCTGATATTCTGATTGAGTACGTGTGTAGGAAAAGATCTAGAAGCATACCAAATATTTAAAAATGATGACTTTTGAGATTAAGAACACTTTTCACCTCACATAGAACTGTAATATTCGAAATAATTGCAAGAATTTGCTACTTCTATGAATTATAAAAAAGGTAAACTCAGAAAGCAAAATAGACTAAACAAAAGAAAAATTTTTATAAAATTTCAGTTTATGATGATCAGGCCTATAATTAAGTCAAGGAAACTGTCTAAACTCCCTAAGATACTGTGCCCTCTCATGAAGATATAGAGATAAAAGGCTAAATGTTTATTTAAAACAAATTCTTTATCATTTTTGAAGTATTTGGCAAATAAAATTCCAGTATGGAAAAAATATGAATATAACATGTGTTTCCAAAAGGCAAATTTATTTGTTTGTTTGCTTATGTTTATTTAGTTATCTTGAGAGAGAGAGAGAGAGAGAGAGTGAGAGGGAGAGTGAGAGAGAGAGCAGGGGCACATGAGAAGGGAAGGGGTTGAGAGAGAGGGAGACAGAGAATCCCAAGCAGGCTCTGCATTGTCAGCTCAGAGCCCAATGCGGTGCTCAAACTCACAAACCTTGAGATCATGACCTGAGCCAAAACCAAGAGTTGGACACCTACCTGACTGAGCCACTGAGCTGCCCTCAATGGCACATTTTTTGAAGCTTTTGAAGTCTTCAGGCAGGTGATAAAGTTCAGGCAAAGATATAGTTCTTCCATGAAAAAAAAAGTTTTAATATGCTTTCGAACACTGAGAAATGCCATCTACATGTTGATTATTATTCTGGAGACTGTTAGAAACACAAGCAAGATTCTGAGACGCTAGTTTCGATTCACTTTAAAACAATTTCTTCTTGCTCAGTAGAATATAGGACTTGAACTCTGAGAGCTAGACAGAAGGACATATGTTTGCCTCTGAATCCTAGAGTCCTTTGTTCTGGAAAATGGGAGGGGCAAAGAAAATAGCCAGGTAACCAGAGACATTTTTTTAAAGCAGTTGCTTCAGTGAAGGTTCAGAGATTTTACAGGCCCCAACGCAAGGACCTGGAGTCTACCTGTCATCCAGGAACCTGGAATATAGAGATTTCATTTGGGAAAAATCATGAAGCAAATTCATGCCCTCCGGTTGGATAGTAAGAAGATACAACTAAGAACTAAAAACTTTCTTTAAGCCCCAAATGATGGTAGTTGAGCAAACCAACCAACCTTCAACGACAAAGAAAAAGAGGTAAGCATGGTTTACCACGAGTTAATTCAAGTGGTGAATGATTATTACATCATCAAAATTAAACTGGAAAATTTCATGATTCCAAAAGGGATGAAATAGTAGGCTAGTGGGTGTAGTGTAGTAATAACAAAATGCCACCAGATTCATGCTTTTCCAAATACTTTGTTTTGCTGCCTAAATTGCGAACAAAACAAAATTCTTGGCTCTACCATCTGCCTCCCTCTCTGACTACAGCTTCTGCATGGCCATACTTTCTATCCTCGTTCTGCCCCAACCATTCTGTCCTCCTTGCTCATCTCTGAGTAGGTTGCAGTCTGCCTATGAAATGTTGCTTTTTTGAAACTAAACTGAAAAGTGGATTGTTTATTTCAATGAAAAACAATGACCCAAAGTCGGTGGTGTAGAAGTTATTTCATAATTTAAAAAAATGACGTGTTCCTGGGTCTCAGCACAAGAACACTAACATTAATCGAGCGTGTCACTGTGTTGAGTTGTTTTTCGTTCAACATTCCACAAGGAAGATGTAATTTTTATCACTGTAATACAGATGAGAAAACTGGGAAAAGCTAGGCAATGTCAGAGCTGAGAGTAAAACTCTACCTTTTTAACCAAGACTCTATACTAATGCCTCTGAGTTTATACATGAATTGGGTTGTATGTATATAAACAAAGATCCCTTGCAGACCTATACATTAAAAAACCCCAAACTTCTAGAGTTTTCTTGCAATGTTTGGCATAAGGTTTTGCGCATTTTCAATATAAAAGAATTCTTTGTCAGTGTACATACACACACACGCAGACACACACACACACACACACACACACACACACACACACATGCACGAGTACTATCCATGTTTTCCCTCAAAGCTATAAAAAGGTTACCTAATCTAAAAAAAAGATATTCAGCTTCACATCTTATGAGATCCTCTATAGTTTTAATATCTGTCCTGCCCTGCAGCTATCCCCCAGCAATAAACTATACATAGGAATCATAGTGTAAGGGGAAAATAAAGATATATAGTGACACCACTATGTGAAAGCAAAACATCTGGAAATTCAGTGAAAATATTAATAAACTCAGTGAAAAATTTGGTCAAACTTTTTGATGTTACATAGACAAAAATAAATGAATACTTAACTCAGTTGAATAGATGTTTTGGTATTGTTTTAAAATAAAATGATGAAGTATTCTAACTATTGTTTCCAGATTAATCTTTTGTGAATTTTGCCATTTAATTTTAGTCTTTGGCCCGTTTACTAACAGGTGAGGTATAAATAAATGTTTAAAGTTTTAGTCAATGGATTTATTCTCAGAGGAACAATAAATTAACTCTGTATTTCCGGGGTTTTCACTGCAAGAATTGTATTTTAGATATTCATCTGGGAGTGATGTGACACATACAAGACATTTGCATATGGTGGTCAATAGCTCAAATGTCCTGATCATATTAAACAAGTAGATTCTTCTAAAGGTGAAATAAAGCCAGCTTAGGGAAATTTTGACTTGTAGCCTTTAGGTAAAGTAGATGGCAAGACAGAAGGACAGACAGATGGCAAGACAGAAGGAAGTCCCAGAGGTGGATCCTGAGGATGGAAACAGTGGTGGCTTTGGAAAGAAACAACTTGGAAGAAATGGAGGAAATATGTGAGAATGTGTCTGGGGGATCCTGTGGACAGGTAAGGAAGTTCCCACAGAGAAGAGAAAGACAGGTGCCTCCATTTCTATTTGGGTTTCTGATTTTTTTTATTATGGTAAAACATATATAAAATTTACCATTCTAATCGTTTTAGATGTACAATTCGGTGTCATTAAATATATTGACATTATTGTGCAACCATCACCATTATCCATCTCCAGAACTTTTGCATCATCCCAAACTGAAACTCCATACCCATTAAATAATTCCCGTTTCTCTCTCCCGCAGCCCCTGATAAACACTAATCTACTTTTGGTGTGTATGAATTTGACCACTCTAGATACCTCATACGCCAGGGACTGAATACTTTTTCCCTCTCAAATTCGTATGTTGAAATACAAATCCCCGATGTGATAGTATTAGGAAGTGGGCCTATGGTAGGCTTTGCCATCATGGATTGGATTAGTACCCTTACAAATGAGGTTCCAGAAAGCTACCTTGTCCCTTCTGCCATGTGAGGACCCAGAAAAAAGATTACTCTCCTTGAGCCAGAAAGCAGGCTCACACCAGACAGAGTCTTTCAGTGCCTTGAACTGGACTTCCTAGCCTCCAGAACTGTGAAAAAAGAGTATTTGTCACTTATAAGCCAGCAAGTCTGTGGTATTTTATCATAGAAGCCCAAACTAAAATATTTTGTAAGTGGAAACATACAATATTTGTCCTTATTTCACTTAGCATAATGTTTCCAAGTTTCTTCCATCATGCAGCATGTATCAGAATCATTTTAAGGCTGAATAATATTTTGTTGAATGAATATACCGTATTTTGTTTATCCAGTCATCCGTTGATGGACATCTGGGTTGTTTCAATCATTAGGTTATTGTGAATAATGCTGCTATAAACATGGGTATACAAGTATCTATTTGAATTCTTGCTTTTAACTCTTTTGGGTATATACTCAGATGTGGTGTTTTGAGATTTAGAACTTTTTATTGACATATAGAATTGTGCATAGATCATAAGTGTACAGCTTAATGAATTGTCCTTAAGCAAATATACCCATGTGATTAGAAAACAGATTAAAACACAGAACCTCAATCCCCACCCCCTTGTAGCCCCTGTCCCTCCCCAAGGAAGCCAACCTCCTGACTTAACCCCTCAGATCAGTCTTGTCTGATTTTGAACTTTATATAAATGGAATCACACAATAGGTACTCATTTTTATTATGTTTATGAGACTATACAAATTATGTTTCTGAGGTTAACATAATATTTGTGAGATCTTAAAAAGAAACCATATTGTCACAATGTAGGTTTAGTTTATCCACTCTCACTAATACATACTATTCCATTATGTGAATATTGCACAATTTATTTCCTCATTCCATGGCTCATGAGAGTTGTGCTTCCATTCTTAACTCTTTCGTTTTCTCCACTTTTATTGGACAATAATTGACATGCATCACTATATAAGTTTAAAGCACCCAACACCATAGCTCAATTTACATATATTGTGAAATGATTACCACAATAACTCTTATTCTTACAAAAAAACAGGTGATAGAGAGTCCTTGGAGAGGGAATCAGGGTGTTGGACTTCAGGATCTACCACTTTTACTTCTTCTACTGTAAGAAAGAAATTAAGGAGGCAGCTATAAGCTTTGTCTTTTAAAAAGCAACCAATTACCATTTGGTTTTCAATCATAGGTTGGGTTTTCCTTAATCTGGGTTTCCTTAATTCATAGGGCCGTCCTGGGGACTAGAGAAATTCTCTTCTTTTATCCTAACCTTAGGGATACCTACCTAGGCAATCTGGCAATTTTCTTTGCCCCTCAATATCAAAGGGTGAGCCAATATTAGTCATTCTATATTTTAGTATGAATGCAGGTTAGAGGACTTGCCATTGGTGTATTTCAAAGAACTGAAGCGGGGCGGGGTGGGGGGAGCAGTAAGGTTCTGGGAGGAAGAACAGGTGTCCAAGCTGGGCAGGTGTCTCTTCTTCTATTACAGCCACAAGATTTATGACTCCTGGTGTCTCAGGCAGGCTCCTTTTGACTCAACTCTCCCTCCAAACCTCTTCTCCATTGTATTAGCACCAGACCACCAGAGTGCAGGGTCATTCACAATCATCCCACACAATCATCCCAGAGGGATTCTAGCTTGTATCTCTAGTTTCTACAGCCCTTTGCTACCCCCAAGCCCCCACTCCTGCCCCCAGTGACTGTGTTGAAGGGTTGCATATTTTCTTTTTTTTATGGCATTTTTTTAAAAGTAAGCTTTAATGCCCAATGTGGGGCTTGAACTCACAATCCTGAGGTAAAGAGTCACAGGCTCCACCAACTGAGCCAGCCAGGCACCCTGAAGAGCTGCATATTTCTCCTGGTCCAAACTGTCTTCTGCCTTCAATTATTTGTGTCTTAAAAATACTCCTTTTGGATGGATAGCACATGACATACATCTACTGTTTGCTTTACAACTAGAATTTTATATTTTGGATGATCAAGAAACTCTAGTAATAAGGTGCAGAATAAAGGGAGAATGGCTAAATGGCTTCAAGCTTTTGGGTAAGTCAGATTCAGAACTTCTGCTTTTTTATAAATTGCAGTAATGAACTCTGTTCATGTTGGTTCATCTTGTGTTTATGGTGGTAAGATTCAGTGCAAAAACATGAATGCTGTGGACTGAATTGTGTCCCACCAAATTCATTTGTTGAAGCCCTATCTGCAAAATGACTGTGTTTTGAGATAGGGCTTTTAGAAGGTAATTGAGGTTAGATAAGATCACGAGAATGGGGGTCTAGTATTTGTAGCTTTATACAAGAGGAAGAGAGAGATTTTTCTTTCTTTTGCCACCATGTGAGGATACAGCAAGAAGATGGCCATCTGCGCGTCAGGAAGAGGGCCTTCACCAAGACCTGAATCTCCCTACACCTTGACCTTAGACTTCCCAGTTTCCAGAGCTCAGAGAAATACATTTTTATTGTTTAAAAAATTTTTTTTAAATGTTTATTTTTGAGACAGAGAGAGACAGAGCATGGGGGAGGGACAGAGAGAGGGAGACACAGAATCTGAAGAAGGCTCTAGACGCTGAGTGGTCAGGACAGAGCCTGACGTGGGGCTTGAACTCACGAGCCAGGAGATCATGACCTGAGCAGAAGTTGGACGCTTAACCGACTGAGCCACCCAGGTGTCCCAGATTTTTATAGTTTAAACCAACCAGCGGTACGTTTTGTTATGGCAGCCTTTGCTAAGACACTGTGTCCTACAACTGAAGCCCTTGAATGAGTCACTTCTGCTTTTTAGACAAAGTGTTTTATTTTATAAATTGTCAGTAATATTCTTTATTTCCCTCAAGTAGCTGGGAAAATCACTGAGATAACATATCCAGAGTATGACAGACAGAGTAAATTTTTAAAAAGTTACTTCCTTTCCCCTTCCATCCTTTGTTTTTCACTACCTGAGCATAACTGTAAGATGTGAAGGGAACCACCAACACTTTTCAAACAGGCATAATAATGAGAATGGCTAAAAATTATTGATAATTTAGTATGGCTCAGACACTATGGCTAACACTTTATTTGCATCATTTTGTGGAGTTCTCACAGACACTTTAAAGTAAACATTGTTATTCCCTTTAACAGATCAGGAAACTGAGGCTCAGAGAAGACAAGTAACTTCTCAAGGCTACATAGCTATTATATAGTGGATCTGGGATTTATATCCATGTCTGTTTGACTCCCTGGGCTGTGTTCTTAGTCATTTTTTTATTCCCAAGTATATGATTATTGTTCATTCAACCTGAAGGGCACAGGAGATTCAATCACCGCTCGCACACACCTCACTATCTAGTAGGAAAGACAAAAGTGAAAATCAATAATTAGCAAATAGTGTGATCAATGTTAAATCTGCACAAGATGTTATTGAGTACAGAGGACAGATGCCAACTGTCTGAGGAGGCCAGAAAATTGTTCCCGCATCAGTTTGCTGGACTGCCAAGGTTGAGAAAGACATTTCATACTGAGGGAACAAAGATACAGAGGCATAAGGGCAAGGTTCATTGCAGACCTACATGTCGTTTTGGGTGCCTGAAGTGAAGGACACATACTGGGGAAACATAGTAAATGAAGCAGGAGACGTCTGGAGAAGCCAGATTGTGAAGAACATTTATATGACATACAAAGGCATTTAAATTCTGCTACAGAATATATGTGTTAGAAAGCCATTCTTGTATGTCTTCCCCCTTGAGACAGTTTGATCATAGAAAGGAATGTGTCTTGGGGCGCCTGGGTGGCGCAGTCGGTTAAGTGTCCGACTTCAGCCAGGTCACGATCTCGCGGTCCGTGAGTTCGAGCCCCGCGTCGGGCTCTGGGCTGATGGCTGGGAGCCTGGAGCCTGTTTCCGATTCTGTGTCTCCCTCTCTCTCTGCCCCTCCCCCGTTCATGCTCTGTCTCTCTCTGTCCCAAAAATAAAATAAAAACGTTGAAAAAAAAATTAAAAAAAAAAAAAAAAAAAAAGGAATGTGTCTTGTTTAACTCTGAGTATCCGAAGTCTAGCAAGGTAGTTATTCAGCATTTATTTGCTGAATTAAAAAGTGAATGAATGAGTGAACAGCATTAATCACATCACAATCTATATTTTGACTGCAGGGGTATAGGGTTAGAGTGTGCCAAGAATGGGGTAATGATAACAGTGCGGAGGAAATAATCCAGCAAAGGTATTGAGAGATGGACATTGGAAGGTTATTCAGGAAAGGGACTGTCATTTACCAACATAAAATTATCTAGAGGGCTGGCTGGGGACCGGGTGACATGAGATGTAGGAAGAGAGAAGCAGCTTTCAAGAGAATACAGGTGGGCTTTGGATATGTTGAGTTGGAAATGATTGGATTTCTGGTTGTCACTTGGGTTTGGAAGCTAGAGGTCATGCTCTGAAAACCATGGCAATACCCGTTTACACTGAAAGAGAGTATGTACAGACTAGAGTGAGTTCTGCAGTGGAGATTTAGGAAAAAAACAAATGCTTTCTGGAGATTAATACATATTATAGAATCTTACTTGTCATCAAAGATAGAGAAAGAGGAGCCTAGAATATGGGCTTAGGAGGAGTAAGGGACAAGATGAATTTTGTGGCACGAATCTAAGGAAAATTCAAAGGGGTATGTATTCAACAGGATTAAACTCTGCAGAGAGGAGTAAATTTGGCACTATTTTGCTATGTGTTGTTTGACAGTATATTTATTGGGGAAATTATGTGATATCTATGAAATTAATTTTAAAACAATTTTAAGGGTCTGCTTTGCTTGGTGCTATATTTTTTCCATGGGTTGGATGCATTTTATATTCAGCAGTGGAAATTGAGCATTTTTAAAAAGTAAATCAAACCCACAAATGACACTTTCACAAAAAAAAAAAATGAAGGATGTTAATACAGTGTAATACCAAGAGGATACAGTGAATGCAATTACTTGTTTGCTCAAGGCATCATTAAGTAAGCTGTTGTTAGGTGCAAAAAAATAAGAGACCCAAATGGAAATTTCAGAGCAACTGATGTGCTGGCTTTTCTGGTGGCAAGTGCTCCTTAGGATGCTTATGGTAGTATAATATCTCTGCAATATATGGGAATAGTCTTAGAAGCTTTGCATAGAATGAAATTATTACAAATAGAAGCATAGCTGAAGATTCAGCATAGTAATTTATTTACAAAAATAAGGATTGCTATCATGGTTGTGAAACACAGTTAAGACTCTTCAGTTTTTAATTTTTTTGAAATTTAAGTTGTAATTCAATTTTTAAAATACTTGTTGAGATTAAGGAATGTACCTATCTATGTAAAGTATCTGTGCTATGCAAAGGAAAAAGAAGCCTGTAATTTTTAAAAATATATATATTAAATATATAATATATACAAGAAAAATGTACATCAGTGTGCCACTCAATGATTTTTTTTCACAAACGCAGTTGTAAAATCTATACCCATATCAAGAAATAGATCAAAGGCCCCCCAGATGTCTTCTTTAATCTGCCTCCTAATCACTAAGAGTAAACACCATCTGCCTGTACAACATAAAATCTAAATTTTTAAACACTAGATTTTATCTGATCCTTTGTATTTACTTGTTTACTTCCTTATTTAGGCTTTAAACTTGTTCATGACAAGGGTTATGATTTACTCTGCTCATCTTTGCCAAAAGGTCCTAGTGCATGTTTTGGAACATGGTAGGCATTCAGTATTTAAGTTGGCTAATAAAAATGGAATGCGGTGACAGCAAAGAAAACCTGCGGACAATTGGAGCCAGAAATTATTCCCTGTCTTAAAGGTGTTTTGGTCTTGGTGGCACTAAAGGACCAACATATAACTGGACCTGTTCTCATTCTGAGCATGACTCAAGGTAGGGCAGAGAGTGAATAATAATTCTCTAGGGCTGGTTTTGGGCCTTGTATGTTAGGATATCAGAGATGGGGGGCTGATAACAGCACCATTTAAGATTCTGTTATAACACCAAAAAGATACCCTAATACAATCTGACAAAATTTTTGTATAGTAGTGAATGTGGACAAGATTTTTTCCTTCCATTCTTCAGGGAGGTCCCTCCCAAGACCACAAGGAGGTTATAGTTGAAGGAGATGAATTTCACTAGTAGTATTTCATCACTGTTGTTCATTCCACATATATTTTAGAGTTTTCTCTCAGTGCATTTACTGAAAAATATTAGACACATTTAAAATGAAACAAAAAAGGAGAATCATCAGCTATGTATTCTCTGCATTTAATTACCTAAATGTTGTCAATAACTTTGATTTTCTTATTCTTTTATTGTATAAATGGCATTTAATTCAATGATACTAATAATAATTAAGATTAAGTGACTGCTTACTATAAACCAGCCCTGTAATTTACATAAATGAACCCATTATAGCCTCATAATTATCGCACCTTATATTATGCACTGTCCTCATTTTAAGGAAATGAGGCTTAAAGAAGTTCAGCTACTGGCCAAAGCCATAAATCAAGTGGGTCTTTGACTAGAGATTCAAATCTAGGTCTGTCTAGCTCCAGAACCTGGGCTTCTACTGTTTATAAGATACTTCAATATCTTATCGATCCTGATACTTTGGGGTTTTACTCATTATTAAATACTCAATACTGTTTACTGAAGTTTTGTTTTGTTTAATGACTCAGTAGATATTCTTTTAACTAGAAAATACAACAGTCCTGGGTGGGTGGCTGTCTCTAGAGTTGGCAGTCATTAAGAGAGATTTCTATCACACACCAGAAGGTTGGCTATAACTCTGGAGCAAGGATACAGATCTAGAAATCTAAATCTCAAGTATCACATTCAACTTAAATTGAAATATTATGGAAGGGCATTTTTGATAATTATATACATAGATACAGCATTTTAGATTCTGACCCATTTAGTTAACCTTTTGGGTAGATTTTTGTTGTCTCTGGAAGTTTCAGTTCAAAATAAAGGCCTACCTGTTAATTTCCATTATTATTTCAACATGAATTAAACTAACACATGGTAAGAAACTTCATAAAGAGTATCACACCGGTGAAACGCAAGCTACCAGCTAGGGGTGCTCAGAAAAGCAAACAGTCTCTTGAGGTGAAAAGACAACAATTTCTTTGGCTCTGCTGATTTCCCCAATGAGGAGGGTTGGAGTGGAGAGGTTGGTGGTCTTCTCAGGAGATAAAGAGAGCAGAGTTCAAAGTGGCTTCCTGTTCTTCTCCTGGAACAGAGTAGGTGACCAAGACGAGGTTCTCTTCCATATAAAACCATTCCTAGGCTTCCTTTAGGATGAGTGTCCTTTTCAGCTTGTCACCCAGCCCTTGGTGGACAATTCCCTGGCCTCTCACCATGGGTTTTTGGACATCTTTGAACTTTCCCCAATGTATCTTCAAGCATTTCTTAAAAGTGCTTGAGAACCATTTTGAAAAGAGCAAGCTAATGCTTGGTCTGTGTTTGCTAAATTTCCTAAACTACTCACATTCCACATTCCAAAACAGGGTTTTGACTGCTGTAATCTGCCACTCTTCCACGTGTAATTTTAAGTACAGCAAGACACCAGAGAGGTGACAAGGAAGTAGGTAGTAATAAAAGTAAAATACTGTTGTTGTGTCTTTTAAGAATGAATCACATGTGTGAAGAAATAAATCTATTCCTTTAAAACCTGGTAGATTATTTTAGGCCATATCAGGAGAGAAATAGAATACATTCAATTAAAAATGATTGAGAAATGTTATTCTTTACTTTAAAATAGCTGTCACTTCAATTATTTATCATTTTTATTCTCAGCTCAAGAGTAAAAAGACAAATTTTCTATAACCGGATAGCTATTATAAAGCTAACCAGATACCTTTGTCTTTCTTCTTGCTTTTATATTAAGCCCTATAGACTAAGCGCTTGGCTATAAATAAAACTATTGATGTTAAAAGGTCATGGCTGTGACCTTTCACATGTTTCTTCTCCACTGTATCTATATACACTGTATACTTTACCCAGAGAAGAGATTCTTTATTTAAGAGAGCTTAAACTGTTCAAATTTGTAATGTACTGGGGATTTTGGAATGTCTAGGGGACTTAGTGGATAAAGAACTGACCTTTCATCTCTGAACTCAGACACAGTCCAACCTCAGATAAGTGAAAAAGTTTTGTGTCAGTTGCCTGTATGATAAACTGGTACTATCCACTATCTTCCAACCCAATTAAGCATTACTGGCAGATCTGGCCTCAAGAGGCACATGGAGTATAGAAATGGAATTACTTCTACTCCTGGAGAGGGTGTCTGAACCTTCAAGATAGGATTTTAAGGTTATAAATGGGAAGCATTGGCCAAAGTAGCATCTACAGATAGAAATCCATAAGCCCATGTGAACCCCACCCGACTCAAATGCAAATTTGAGATACTGGGATATTTCCAAGGTTCACAGTTTTAGCTTCTATTTGCTATGTCTTCAGATGCAATTTGTAAAATATTTTTATTCTTTTAATCTATAGGAAAAAAGAATTAGAAGGTAGCAGACAGTAGCAGACGTGTGGGGTGAAATTTGGTGCTTGTAGAGCCAACCTAATGTTCACAATAAAACGTAGACTAGAGTTTCTAAAGTATTAAATAATGCACAAATCCCTGCATTTTATACTGGGGTGCATGATATGAGGTGACAAGTTTCCATTTTATTATTTAAATTTTACTTACTTGACATTAAAATGAACTCCTTTTTTCAAATAACCATTGGAAATAATGAAAAGAACACTGAACCTTCTTGAGGACATGATTGCTGTTTTTTTACATCTTTGATTTTTCGAATATGCAACCCCACAATGCAAAATAGATGCCCACTATCTACTTTGTCATGAACGGATAAATAACGATTGAATGAGAAACTATCGCATATCGGATGGCCATTGTAAGTTAGAAAAAAATTGTTAAATGTTTCAGTTTTGCAGAATTAATGAGAGGGGAAGTTGAACAATTCCTATAAAAATATTCAAGTAATTTAAAATTTCAACAATGAAAGGTGTCAGATTTAACCTGAGAAGAGCCTTTAGTGGAAAGTAATACAGTGATTAAGTATCTTTATTTTTCTCCGTAGAGAGAGAAAACAATGGCCATTGTCATTTAATTTAATTTAAATAGAGCTTCATTTACATATGACTAAGAACTTCCTAATATGCAGTTATACAGCAACTATTTTAAAATTAACAAAAGAAAAAGAAATGATGTTTTTTTCCTTGGGGATATATGGCAAATGACAAGGAAAAAATTGAGTAAGCTACCTATTTAATCTCTTTGGTTGGATCAGAGTTATTTTTATTTACATTTTTATATTTTTCTATATCTTTAAATGTTGTACAGGAAGCATATTTATTACTATTTTTTTAACCAGGAAAAATGACATCTGAAACAAACAGTGCTCCCTAAATTCTGTCTCATTACAACTTTCGCTATAGCCATCACTCATGTTTGGAAAACTAAATACAGTATCCATTCTGTAAATTTGAAATCACTTAAGTCCTTTGGACATCAAAGGGAGAATACTTGAAAATGTTTCTGAGAGTAATTTGATTTGAAAGTTGAGTGAAGGTGAACTCAACAAAGGTGAAGAATTCAAATTCAAGAGCAGAGGTTAAGGATGGCTAGAAGGGACCAGGAACTTAAAAATACTTGAGAAGAATTTCATTGAGTGGTTCCAGAGAAAAGACAGTAAGCCCATTTTGGTCTATGTACATAGACGATCTGGATACTTTATATTATTGGTGTTAAAAAAAAAAAAATAAAGGAACAATAGGCCCCAAATGAGTCACTTGTGCTAAGTCCCACATCAGCAAATTCAGACTTAACACTTAACTGCAGTTTCAGCCTCCCCCAGGAAGGTGATCTTTTTAACCTGGTCATTGCTGGCATCACCTGGTCATCACTAGAGGGGTCATCTGCCTGATAGACTCTGACCTTCCTTGAAACAATCTACTCTCTTCTAAAAATTTCCTTGTTCTGCCTCCTTCTGCTTATTAAAAGCCTTTGAGCTCCTTTCTTTCTGCTGCATAGGATGCTCCCCAGTTCATGAATCATTGAATAAAGCCAATGAGACCTTCAAATTTACGCGGTTTGATTTTGTTTTTTTAACAATGGGTTTGACCAAAAGCGATTAGATTAACCAAATCATATTGCTTTAGTTAAGACATTTAATGCAAATGGTAAAAAATATTAGCAAAACAGGAATATCAACACAAAGAAAAGAAGTAAAATCCAGAAGGTAAGAGATGGAAAGATCAAGATATGAAATATCCAACTGCCATCAAGTTGGAAGTGAGAAAATGATGCCACATTTTGTCTTCAAAGACTAGATTGGAAATACATGCTGAAAATCTGAGAAGGATTGGAGTAGAATATTTTTGTGAGAAAACAACAAAAGCTAAAATTCAGATTTTGTGACTGAGGATTTTTGGTCTTACGTTTTAAGAAGATCTATTTTCTCCATATGGCTTTTCAAAGGGAGATTGGATGTGATCCTTAAGAAGCATTTAGAAATGGCTTATTTTGGAAATACTATCTTCTTAACACTCACTATTTTTCCTATCTCACGTGGGAAACTAAAAAACGAAACCCCGAATTCTGATTCCAGCACACAAAAAATTCCAGCCAAATCTTTTGCGTCTAGGCGGAGTTTTTTGTTTGTTTTTAGAAACTATAGAAATACAGCTTCCAGTTAACTTTACTTGGGGTAAATCACTGCATCCTCATAGCAGATGTATACAACCACAGGTGGCTGCAAAAATCACATTCATGTGACTCACATGATTTCATGACTTTTCTCTATGCATCTGCTTAACATTTATAAACATTTATATTACATTTATGTTACATGCATAACAATTATAAAGAGCTACTTACTTGTTAATTTAATACATGTGTATCACACTGGACATGAACACGTGCCTACTTTTGCACCATTGTATCTGAAGTACACAACTGGATGACACATAGTAGGTGCTTCATAAATGTTGAATCGATGAATGAATAAAACGCTCCTTGAGCTTTCATTTTGATTTAACTGACATGTAAGAACACAGATGCCTGTAATCAAGTGGCTGTCCATTGCTCAGAAGTGTTTGTCACTATTTGAAAGAAAATGATACTTTTTAACTTTATCAACTTAGAGATATGCATCTTTCTAGAAACGAAACAAAAAGCAAATACACAACCACAAACTCCACAAAATATTTAATGAACAGAATCCCAATTTCGCTAAGAAAACTCAAGTCACTGATGACCGACTGTTATGCATGTTTTTGTTTAAAATGTCTTTGTATTTCTCACATATATAATGGCTTGTTTAGAGATGTCATAAATGGTCATTTAAAACCACATCTACTTATTTAATGTCTGCAGGCACTCCGTGCATAGGAAAAGCCAAGAGAAGAACACTTGGTTTAAGGATGACAATACCTTTGGAATGTTAATAGCGTAAAACTTTCTGAAGGAAAATTATTTCTTTCCCAAACAAGGAAAGAGTCAGATTGGCTTAGTCCATTTTGCACCTTTGTGCCAGGGAATCTCTGGGTTTAAATTACAGCAGCTTCAGCCTTTGCTTTTCAATCCCTTAATCCTTAAGGAGCATAGGTTTCAGTTCAAGACAACTTCACACAGAACATAAGAAAAGACTCTGTGAGCCTACCTCAAGTATGATGATCTTTTTTTCAGCTGTGATCTTTCACTTGCATCCCATAGTAAAAATGACTTTGAGGCAAACCAGTGTCAAATAATTAATGCATTTTCAATGAAGGACTTTTTTCCACTCTGCCATAATGCAATGCATGAAAAGCAATAAATACTTTCATGTAAGCCACTTGTACCTGTGGTTTTCATCACTGTTTCACTGGGATCCTTCACATTAGAGAACCTTTGTGAGGTGCCTAAGCTGAAATGGAAAGAAAGGCTGGCCTGGGAGGTTTTACATCTGGTAGCCTACCCCATTACTTACAGGCTACATGTTAAAAAAAAAAAAAAAAAAAAAGAGTTATACAGGTTGAATTGGGGCAATTATGTTCTGATCTAAGACATATATATTTGTCGATTATTTCCAGGTGTTTCTTAAAAAATCATGTTTTCTTGATCTATAATTAATATTTTGCTGATGGTGCTCTAGCAAAATGCCACAAAACCACTCACCATTTCTCCATGCTGTAAATGATATGAACTAATAGTAACCATATTAAGATTCTTAGGTTTTTAAGCATTATCCTAGTTTGTGTCACAACTATTATTTAAAATTATAATATCCAGGTGTTGTGTATGGTATTTGATCAAAGGGAATGGAAATGTAATGAGTTATAAGTTTTCTCCCTGAGGACTCAAACTGTACATAATGGGAGAGGGTGTGATTTATTTTCTGAGTCATTCTGGAAACAGTTATAAAAACCTTTGGTTAAATGTTCGTAACGGGGGTTATTGAATCTGCTGATATTTACCACTTATAGGGGGGTTATGGGAGTGTTTTCTTCGAGGGGAAAACCAAGCTAAAGAGTCTTTAAAAAAAAAACCTCTACCTATCAGAAAGCATTAGTATCACCTGCTGAGTTTTTAATGAATATTTCCAGACTCTGTACGACATGTTCACAGAATCAAAAACAAAAAGAAAAAAGAAAAAAATAATAATAACAAGACTTCAAAATTGACCTTTAGAGATAACAAAAAGTGACACTTGATTTTTTTTTTTGATGGTGATGAATGCATCCTCTAAATGACAATGAACAGTAGAGCTATAATTTTATGAGAACATTTCTAATTTTTCCCACATTAACCTTGTGTTAAGAAATGCTGACAACTTTGAATTATAGGACTAAATCCACTTCCTGTTCTTTGCCGTTAGTGAAAATGATCAGTCCTTCCCCTTTAAGCAAATGCAATAAGGAAGCATCAGAAGTGGGTTGAACACTTTTTTATTTTTTTTTTTATTTTTGATCTTCCTCAAATATTGTTTGACCTTAATCACTGTCTTCCAACAAGCTTAATGTGACATCACCTTGAAACAAAAACACAGAGCTCTCAAGTCTGGCTCTGGAATGAAAAAGCCCTGATTATTAGTCCTCTGTGTGATCTTTTCAGATTGCACTGATGAGATGAAGTTTAATCTCGTTTCTCTCCTCTCCAGCACCACAAACCACAGGCAGTTTAAGGCAGCCTGAAAATCTCTTACATCTGGAAGAGCAATAATTCATGGGATTTCGCCTGACAGCCATGACAGGCAGCAAGGCAGCCAGAAACAACCGTCTCTTATGTTGTGCTATTTGCAAAAAATCAGAAGAGGAGGAGTCGGCCCAGGACCACATCCTTCTTTAGCATATGTTAGTGGAGAAAACCCTTTTATTTTCTGCCAGATGCTTCATGAATAGGTCCTAAATATTACATAGACAGTAGCTATCACTTCCAAACAAAATTCCTGGGTGTCTGCTAAGCTGCAGAGCATATGAAGGCCTATTGTCTGGCAAAGGGTCATGGTTAAATTTGCACAGATTTTTTAAAATAGATATCTCAGATTCTACATGTAATTTATAGGCGTTTGCACACCCTGCTGTGCATGAATATGATACCATCTTCTGAGCAGGATTATTTCATGAAATGTATATGGGATTTAGCTACAGTAACTTTTACTGGGCAGCCTCGAATGGCCAGCAAAGTACTAGAATTTACTGCAGCACAGCTTGTGCTGTCAGGCTCGGGGTTGGTGTTTATGATTTCTGCAGAAGCTGAAATAAACAACTTCTCCTTAATGGCCTTCTTTATGTGGAAGCAGCAGTGGCCCTATCTGGTCTCACAACAGTAGCTGGTGCAGCGGTCTGTCCTAATTCATGTGGAACCAATGTCTGAAAATTTGCATTTCTGCTTTTCTGAGTTTTCTGTGGCAGGAGCCAGAAAGGGGGAACTCGACTGCAAATGTTTGAATGGGTAGCATTCCACTCTACTGTTTTTAGTGCTATAAATACATTGTGGATAGAATGACTCAATTTTAAGACTCTGACAGCGAGAAGAGAAGGAAACGGCCGCATTTCTTTTCAGATTGGACATTGTCGATAAATCCTGTAAAAATACTCATCAAAGAACATTTAAATGACTTCTTTGAGAGGCCTGTCTGAAGCATGCGAGATAGTTAAGTCACCATTTGGTACGCATGTCAAGGTATGTGAATGCAATGGTCAGAACTGCCTGAGGAGTAAGCTCAAGCACAGTAATATGCGAAATATAGATTTTTCTTCTTAGGCAAAAATTGAAAGAAAATAATTCCTAAAAGTTTTCTGATGTAACAACGGTTTTTAAAGTTCTGAGGAATGTTGACATACGTTGTATGTAGGAGCAGGCAGAAAATACATTTTTAAAAAACGAGACAACCGTTTCATGCCAAAGAAAAACAATTCCGTTGCCAAACTACACATTGTTAACTTAAAATGTGTTCCATGTGGAAATAGGAAGACTGGTTTTAAGGAAAGGCTAGTGATCTGAAGTCAGCTGGCTCCGTGCCTGTCAACTACACATTTTGGCTTCTAGTTTTACAGCTAGAATTGGAAATATTTATTTCCCCTATTTAAGAGCAGTTCTTTTCCTTTGCCTAGTAAACCAATGAACTTGCCTGTAAACATGCATATAGAAAAAAAAAAAAAAAGACTTCCAGGCAATACGCAAGGGAAGAATAATTGAAAATCTCTTGTAGGCAACATATTATAGGTTGGAAACATTGCATTTTCTTCTATTCTCATTTTGTCTTGCCCTTTTGCCAGCATTTTTGTATACTCATCACATTTTCTGGAAAGAAATCAAATTACCAAAACCTTCGGCTTCTGCGTTTGAAAGCTTAGGACCACACGGCAGACACATATTTGGAAGACATATCTTTACTGATGACAATATTTACCTATCACCGCTGTTCAGAATGATCGACATCAACAAGCACACAGATAGCCTGTTACTGGCTTCTTTGAAGTAGCATCCTATCGCCGTGGTCTTATGGTCTTATGCAGGTAACAGATGAATTCTCAAAGGCAGCATGAATCCACAGCAGTGAGCAGCCATTGGGAAGACCTTACAGAGGGAGAGGGTCTTGATAATACTAAAAGACATATATATCTAAAATTTGTTTGCTAGTCATATCACACTTACCTTGGATCACTTAATTTATCACACGTTTTTCAGTATTTGATCTTGGCAATAAGGAATGCAGGCAAAAGATTCATCACAAGCATTCTCGTGTTGTTTTACGTAATGGGACATGGTGGGACCTAGAACTTCAAGTATAGGTAGAGTTGTAGCATTGATTTCAGTTTCACTGTCTGAAAGGCAAATCCAGAGGCTTCAGGAGCCAGATTTTAGCAAGTCTGAGTGGGCAAGAGCTATTTATTGCAATTCTGAGAGCATAAAGCTCCTCCTTTTCACACATACCCCTTTGCTGGAGAACCCAAGTTTTATTTATGATTTTGGATTTTATTTCACAGCATTCCAGTTTAGTTTAGCATGATGTATTTAATAACCATGTCGACTGTCTTAATTACCCTATAAAGCAGG
Source organism: Puma concolor (assembly GCF_028749965.1). Classification (NCBI taxonomy): domain Eukaryota; kingdom Metazoa; phylum Chordata; class Mammalia; order Carnivora; family Felidae; genus Puma; species Puma concolor. The sequence continues at coordinate 58,151,958 of NC_141684.1, forward strand.
GTTCCATTGGCATTTGACCCTCCACGGCATTCCAGAGAAACTGCAGGACCATGATAATTACCAACCGCCTGTGAGAAAATTAAACAAAAAGGCCCAACTTTTAAACCACCATTTTAAACGACCTATTACATCTCAGGAATAAATCATTGATGAAATAGCCTGCTTAACAGGAAAATAGCTATTCCATAGCAAAGAATTTCCCCTTGCATGATCATGAAGAGAATATTAAGTATTCTTCAGCTCAAAAGGTTAGATTTTATGTCTGTCCAATGCCTTTTAATGACACATTTTTGTGTAATTTTACTGTAATCAAAGCCTCTTCCCACAGAGGTTACAGACTGTGGATATTTGTCAGTCTTTAACATTTTGTTATCCATGGAATATTAAATGCACTTATATGTGGCCAGAGGAAAAAAAATCTGTTTATAATTGGAAAAAATTCAAATTAAAAAAAGATCTATGAAGAGTTTTACTTCCTTTGATTAGCATGGGCACTTGCTATAAATTTTGCAAAAAGTGCTAATCAATCACTCTGTGTGATAAGATTGATTTATTAATTGCTGCCATCGTCCAAAAAAATAGTGACCTGCTTTGAAGATCTAAATGTCTGGATTAATTTGAGAGTGGTGCCAATATGTCATAACGAATCATAATATATTGTTATATTCATTTCTGTGTAATAGTTCCATCAGTCCGAAGCTCAGCAAACATAAAGCTTAAATTCTCCGTCCCTTTACATTCCCCCCTGATAAACATTTGTTTAGTGAAAGTTGATATTTTACATATGTTCCCTATGAGGTTCCCTGTGTGACATTAGAGATATACTAGATGACTCTTTTCTGATCTCACTATAATCCAATGATTAGGATCATCACTTTTTTAAACAAAACAATTGAATCCAACTTGATTAAAGACACACAAGAATTGTAAGCTTTTCTTCTTTTTTGTGATAACTTTGGCTCTCTGCGAAAAGGAAAATAAACACATGTGCCTTGAGGTCACATAAGGTCCATTTCCAGGTTTCTAACACTGGCCACTTTTTTTTTTTTCTATTGGCAAATTGCCTGGGGCCCAAGGAAACCGGCCAGTGGATACTAGAAATAATTGGGCGAACAAGCGTGCTTTTTTGGCAAAGATCGATAGCAGAAAAGACAAGTACTCAATTTGTTGTCGGGCATCCCAGCATCCCGCGTTTGTTCTGCTTACCAGCTGTGCAATCTTCAATATATTACTGACCTTCTCTGTTTCAAAGTTCTCACCTGCAAAAAGGAAATGATGGTAGCAGCTATTTCACAAGGTTTGGGGGAGGATTAAATAAGATGATATGTGTAAGATGCCTACTGCAATGTCTGACTCATGATAGTTACTCAGTTTTTGTTGGATTGGGTTTTTTTGGCTCTATCCCCAGCAGAGTTCACAGTAATCTGACTAATGCTTTGCTAAATGTTTTCTTATTGAAACCCACTCAAAACCGCCAAGGTTTAACACTGAAAAGAGATTGCCAATTAGCAAGGAGTGGCTGATCAAGGAGCCTTAATCTATTTCCTGGACCATTTGTGCCACATAAATTACTATGGCTGCCACTGCCAGTTTTCAGTGGTACATTCCTCACTGTTCTTCAAAAATTTGTCCAAATCATAGATTACTTCCTCAATTCTTTTTAGCACAGCTGAAAAAGGCTGGCGGCTTAAAATAATTTGAAAATACTAAGAAGGAATAAAAGGTAAATAAAGAAGATTTAAAAATACATATATTAGGTTCTGGAAGTAGAGATTTCTGACTCTTATCATAGTTAGCTCTCAACAAGGTCTGTCCAGTTCTAGATCTAAATCCAATGGTGTCTTCACGTGCCCTTGGTCTGTGTTTCCATAGTCCCATTTGTCCACTGAAAGAAGAACTCTTTTTGACACATTCAGGGTTAGTGCTAAACATTAGCCTTGCCACACTCTTAGGACTTTTCAACTCAAATCAAGGATTACATCTGAGAAACAACCACTTCTCAATTGGAGGATGTCATAAATTATTTCACTCATCAGGTGAGACCTATAGGAAATAGCTAGGTCAATGGAGCCACCACAATCCAATACAATCCCCCAAGTTGCAGTTACTATAATATTTATGAAATAGCATTTCTTTCTTTTTTTTTTTTTTTTAATTTTTTTTCAACATTTATTTATTTTTGGGACAGAGAGAGACACAGCATGAACGGGGGAGGGGCAGAGAGAGAGGGAGACACAGAATCGGAAGCAGGCTCCAGGCTCTGAGCCATCAGCCCAGAGCCCGAGGCGGGGCTCGAACCCACGGACCGCGAGATCATGACCTGGCTGAAGTCGGACGCTTAACCGACTGCGCCACCCAGGCGCCCCAGAAATAGCATTTCTTATCAAAAATAAATCTCAGTATTGGCCCTGGTGTAAAATTATCCTGGTGAAGATGGGCAATCCTGATCCTGTAGCTTCTGAAATCCATTTCTAATTAAGGTTCTTTCAAATCATTGCCTCACTGACTCTCTAGTGCAGCAGCTTCTGGAAGCCATGGACCCTAGAGAGATCCTGAACAAGCTTCGGTGGGACTGACACCTTGGTGGGAAAAATTACAGTTTTGTTTTCACTAACCTCAGACCAAAATTTATAATTCTGTTCAAATTTGAACATAGACAACAAAGCACCGAAACATTAACAGTACCTGTGATGTTACTAAAGTAAATTGCAGGTATTTTCATATCACATGCCACATGTGACAGATATTATTTATGTTCATCAATATCTCAAAATTATATGAGGCCATAAGTAGGTCTGCTACCGCATCTTATTACTTAATGTGTTAATAACGAAGCACCTATGTTACTGTATCATAAATTATTTTTAAAACATTTGTTAACTATACTTAAGTATCATAGCTTTCCTTGGCCATCCTACATGTTACAGTTCATGGACATAAATGCACTGTTTTTGGATGGGGTTTTTAGACTTCCTCAGACTGTCAATGGGTTTGTGGCCCTAGAAGTTTGAAGACTTACCCTACTGACATCATCTTTAACCAGCAAACTGCTGTGCCTCTGGTGGTAGACTCTGGTTTCCTCGTCAATCAAGAGAGAGACAAATGATTCTAGCTGGGCAAATTGTTCCCCCCCACCCCCCAAAAAAATTTCAGGCTGGAAATGGCAATAAAATGCTCTTTTCTTTTGATGAAGCTGTGAGGATATGGGTCAAAGGCGCCATGTTTATGACTAGGTGAAGAAAGTTCAGTGGTAGAAGGAAATAAAACCCAATGAGCAAGATAAGAAAAAGAAAGTCCTGATAATTGTTCTTATCCCTGGTCCTGTCCCTGAGGCCAGTCCCATCTCTTCAGTGGTTGGGTTATATAAGCCAAAGATTTTCTGTTTTGAGCTAGGTTAGGATGGGTTTCTGGATCTTATACTAATGATGACAATAACAAAAACAGCCTAACTAATACAGAGAAATATCATAGCCTCTTTCGTCCCTGACTCAGGTGGTATCGCAGATCCTTTTCCTTAGAACATCTTTCTTACAGATATTTTTTATTTTTGCCAGTTCAGAATCCTTCCCCTCTTCTTTTATAAAAGTAAACCATTTTTCTTTGGGTTACTACCTTCTCTCCTCTGATCAGTCTACTTCATGTAGATAAGGTTGACCCACTGTAAGCTGGAGGGGTGAGGAAGTGATGTGGGCCTCAGCCACTCAGAACATTTCATGGCCCTGGCCAGGTTCAACGTGAGATAGAATCTAGACCATTAGGAGTTAAGCCCGGTGCTTTTAGAAAATTTGAGAACAGATTTAGCTCTTTCCACTGGGATTACTGACAATAAGAAGTGATGCTGCAGGTATTGGTGTCCTCTCTGTGGAATGCTGAACAGAGACTTTGAAACGGACCAGATCCTGGTGACATTATCTGAGCCCTTACATCCGGTAATGCCAATGATCAATTCTCATGCATTCAGCAGTCTTCTTCTTGATTTTACAGATCTATGAAACAATAAATAGCCTTCACATTTTTATCAGCTTGAGTCAGTTTAATATTTTGGCTTCTGTCTATTGAAACCAAAACAGTTGTAAATAATATACCTTTAGAAAACCCAAGCCGGGCCAAAGTACTCTAAAATCTTTTTGTTGCATATTGTCAGCCAGGGTCACATTCTGTGCCGGGGGTTGTGTCCATCTCCAGAAACACATGTGATGTCAGCAGTTACTAGATCAATAAACTGCTCCCTGTGAACAAGGAAGGTTTGAGAATACTTGCTGCTTTGTTTGAATTCTAATTCTGCGTGTTTTAAGGTACACCGCTGAGCAGGGATCCCAGGTATCTTGGGGGGCGAGACCTTGGGGCCCCTGGACTTTTCCACTGGGCCTGCTGACAACCAAAAGAAGGTGGAGGGTCTGGGGGAAGGTGAGGAAATATGCCCTAAACAGTTTTCTTGAAGCCAAAAGTCATTCATGCTTTTCCTGCCTTGCTATGGGATGAAATGCTGTAAATGACACAGCTCCCTCACTCAGTCCTCTGCTCTCAGTACTTACAAAGTTGTACCTCTTTTCTGTTTTCCCTCTTTTGAATGAATAAATGAGTAATGAGTGCGTCAGTTATCTTTGAATTTGGCCTGAACCTAGGGTTTACCTGCCATACCCACAACAGCTGCCACCTCAGCTGTTTACCTTTGTTCATTTTGCTTTTTACTCACCTTCCTCTTTCCCAAGCTCAGCAACTTTTGGCTACCCGCACACTGTCACGCAGGGCTTGTAGCACAAGGGTAAACCTCAATCCTCAGGTAGAGGATAGAGATGTCACATAGGAAAGGATGACAATAGAAATAAGCTTAGAGAATGCAAGAAGAATAAAAATGTCTCGGTTTCCAGAGTCCTCAATTGCTTTTGTCCAGTTCATTCCTAGAAAACACATCTGAATTAACAATACCCTCACCCCTAAGGCTGAGACATCTATTTGGCATTTTTATTTCCTACTTCTGGCCTATCTCCGAACAAAAGACACCATCTTGCAGGAATCCTACAGAACATTTTGGTGCCTTCAGGGTCCAGACCAAGAGAACGTTATTTCCAAAGACCCCATCAGATCTTATCTTCTCAGATCTTATATCTAGTCCAAGAAGCTCTTCTACTCCAGCTTACTGTCAACAGGAAAACCTCAGACTTTACATGCCTTTTATACTTTTCAGATTCTATGTATAACCAACATATTCCAGGTCTCTTTAGTCTGTGGATAGAAATAATTACATATAATTATTAATGACAAATTCTTTTTGTAAATGAAGTTTCACACCCTCCGCGGAGCCCAACATGGGGCTTAAACTCACACCCTGAGGTCAAGACCTCAGCTGAGATCAAGAGTCAGACGCTTACTTGACTGAACCACCCAGGCATCCCCATGAAAAATTCTTAATTCCAGTTAAATATGCAATGGGTATTGAGCACTTCTCCAAGGCAAGACACTGTACCATGTGCTGGGGATATATTAGTTAAATGAGACAATATTGTTACTATCAGCATATTGTTAGCCACGTAAAGAGAAGGGCTGGCTTCAGACAAATCATTAAAAATGTACAGAATATTACAAATGTTTAGTGGGATTTAAGCTAATCTAGGAGGTCAGAAAAGACTCATCAGTTGAGGTAATATTGAAGGATGAGCACTGAGTTAAACAAAGAATCTAGAGAAAGTCTTCCCAAACACAGTAACAGAATATCCAGAAAGGACAAGATCAGGGGATTGAAAGTGTCACTGTGGCCAGAGCCTAGAAAAGGGAGAGGGAACATAGCCCTCGGGGAGACCAGGGAGGTGGGAAGAAGCCAGATTTTGGAGAGGCTGCTAAGCTATGTTAAGATTGTTTTTAATTAAAGTAGACTTGAGGAAAACTATCCAGATTTGGAACAGATGCTGTGGGAAATGGGAAATAGCTGTCGAGAGAGGAGCAAAGTGATTGCCAGTGTTTGCAAAGGCCCAGCTGAGGTTGGACATCATGACAATGTAATGAAAGCTATCAGCACGGCTATTCCATTTTTCCAGCAACACTTAGCGGCCTGGAAATAGGCATGCTGAAAGCAGGCAACTAGGTTGTCTTAGAGTTAGAGGTTGGCTTGGGATGTGCAATTGTATGGAAGGAAAAGAAATGAAGGTTGTTAATATAAACAGGGTGCTAAGATTGACCACGAGACCTCACTCATGCAAGGAAGGAGTGTTTAGAAAAGACGCACATCATAACAAACACCAGTACAACACTGGGAGCCCTGACTGCCTTCTTCAGCTCCTGAGGTCACCAGGCTCTCATCCTGAGGAAGTTAGTTCAAAAGTTTGAGCTAAAAAAGGTAGCTTGGTAGGTCTTACCTCATGATTTTCTGGGGAGAGAAAACTGAGAAAACTTATGTGAACAGTTTAGCCTGGGCCTAGCATGTGGTAGACACTCAACCAATGTTATTTTATAAGGAAGAAAACCAAAATCGGTGGGAGAGCCTGAAAGACTTGAGGAAGACTTGATGCAGGATAGTGGTCCTGGGGGAGTTGAAGCTCTAACCTAGCAGACAGTGGAGGTAACCGAGGTAGAAAGATCTTAATAGAAAGTTAGAGACTGACCTGGTGAAGAGTGGAAGTGAAGTCGGTTTGAGTAGTGAAAATCCAGACACCGCAAGGGAAACAGCGTTTCATAGGTCATCGGCTTGCATCTTATGATGTTGATGAAAGAGAAAGGAAAATTGTGAGCTCGGGACCCATATCTTCAGTCAAATGCCTCATGGCAAGTATGTTGTAGGATCAGGTATCCTTTGCCACAGGATCAACAGTTGTTTTGTTTCAGGCCTTCTCTCCCTTAATTGTTGCCTTTCCTTCCTGGGTCTTTGAGTTCTGCTCTTCTTCTGAGTCTTTCCCTGGACTGCCTCTTACAATCTTGCTCTTGTGATAAACTTTACTCCTTGCCTTTCTTGGTTGTGATTCTCATCTTCTCTCTCTGCTTAGAGACCAAGGTCTTATATGCCTGTGTTCTCCAGAAGATCTCTTCTTTTTCCACTGCCTTATCATACTTTAAACAGGGGCAGCCATCAGGAGTTTTTGATTGAAGCTTGGATTCCCAGAATGACTTTTTATTCACTAAATTTCACACCTTGATCATGGCCTGCACTCATTTATCCATAAATATTTATCATGTGGGTCTGTCAGTCCCAGCTAGGGGTTGTGTCGGGTGCTGGGTCACAATCATTGTTGTTGACCCCCCTGTAGCTTGTAACCCTGGGTTTCCTCCATTTTGATGACACTCCCACTTTGTGACTACACCACCTAATTTTCCCCACTTTTCATGATTCCTTCAGTGCACCATTGTCCTTGACCAGTTTCTGCAGAGTGAATAAGCTTAATGTGTTGTCTGTGGTTCCTGATTTTCTCCTTACACACTTACCTGAAAGATTTTTTTCAATTCTCCTTCATTTAGCTATCACTTTCCCACAGATAATTTTCAAAATGACATTCCATTTCTGACCTGGTCCCCAACTCCAGTCTGCCTTGCTGATAACTCACCAAAACTAAAATTAAACTGATAATGATAGTAACTGATATTGTCTCAGTGCTGTAGAATTTACAAATTACTCTCCCATAACTTCTCTTAGGGCTACTATCAAATTTATTGGCATACTGAGTGATATACATTTCCCTTCTTCTCTCCATGTAGATTTGGGAGGATGAGGCTCTATTCTCTTCTTTGTGACATACATTTTCTTTCATCTTACTTTTTGTGTCATCCCCCCATCTCACATGGTGATTTTGTCCTCAATTGTCACCACTTTCTCCTGGGTCTTTCATCTTGATGTTTACTTTTGTTTACTTTCTTCAGTCAGCAAACGTGCTCACCACATCCAGCCTCCCCATTCTGAAGATGACCTCCCTTCAACCTTGACTCCCCTGGCAACATTGCCTCACTTCTCTGCTCTTGCTTTCTCCACGTCATTACTCTCAATTCCCTCCTCATTACTATCAGTCTTTTGTGCCCACCACACTACTGAAGACTTAAAAATCATTACATTGTGATGCAGGGCCCACAAGTGTGAACTTACCATTTTGAAATTTGACTCTTCGTTCCAGGTCAGAAAAAGAGAGGAAATCTGTTCATCCTTATACTCTAACCCCCGCCTTCAAACCAGGCTTTGTCCTCTATTAACACAGAGGAAAAGGTGCTATGGCCAACATTCAAAGAGAAAATAACCAACTTAATTTTTTGCTTTTGTTTCCAGAGCCTAACTACTGAAGTCATAAGAGCAACTTGAAAATTTCCTGGGATAAATTGGATGATATGAGATTATCACTCTGATATAGATTTTATTTCATTTTATTTTTTATTAGTCTTTTAAATTTTTGTTTTTGAGAGAGAGAGAGAAAGAAAGAAAGAAAGAAAGAAAGAAAGAAAGAAAGAAAGACTGAGAGAAAGGGGGACAGAGGATCCGAAGTGGGCTCCGTGCTGACAACAGTGAGCCCAATGTGGGGCTGGAACTCATGAACCAACTGTGAGATCATGACCTAAGCCAAATTCGGACACTTAACCGACTGAGCCATCCAGTCGCCCCCAGGTACAAATTTCAGAGCATTTTCCCTGTAATCTTCTACTCTAACATATATCTTCATTGTAAACACCAATAATCTAAAATTTTCATCTTAATCTTTAAAATTATTTTAAGTTTATTTACTTATTTTAAGAGAGAGAAAGAGCATGTGTGGGGTAGGGGCAGAGAGAGATAGAGAGAGAATTCCAAGCAGGCTCTGTGCTGTCAACACAGAGCCCCACACGGGGCTTGAACTCATAAACCGTTAAGATCATGACCTGAGCTGAGATCAAGAGTCAGGTGCTTAACCTACTGAGCCACCCAGGCATCCCTCAAATTCTCATTTTATTTACGACTTGACAGTTCTTAAAACATCTTTTTTATTTAGTGTATAAAACAGCACCTTTTCATGTTTTATTTTTATGTCTCTAACTACCCCTATTAAACTAATTTTGCTCCCTCAGTTTATTTTATTTTCCTCTTAAAAAGTGGTTGCCTTCAGAGTTCTATTCTCAACCCTCTTCTTACTGGACCCAGTTTCTCTGGGCTGCCTCACCTTATCCACCTAACCCCGGGTCCCTGTGTTCCACTGCCTAGTGGGCATCTCCACCCCAACATACCAGACGCGTCTTAAACAAAATGTGTCCAATTTTCAGCATCTCAACTCCGTTCTTCTTCCAGCTCCAAAGTGAATTTGAGTGCCGGTTCCGATAAGAAAGTAGTAGTAGGGGGCCTTATCCTACCTCACGTAACGACGTCACCTTCCTACAGTCACGCAAGCTAAACATCTGTCTTTGGGACTCGCTCATAACTCTGCACATCAAATATTTTAGAATTCTAATCTGTTCTGCATCCTGGATAACCTCAAAATCTTACTGCTAAAGTATCCCAGCCGTTTGAGCTATTATACTTCTCTTGTTTCTACTTATCAGGTATTATTTCACTCAGACAGAATTCTCTTATTTTAACAACCTCCAAAATCTCAGTTTATTTGCAGCTTCAGTTACATGTCTACCATGGGACACTTCGGGTTCCTCATTCTGGAACTCAATCTGGATGTTGAGGCACAGCAAAGAGAAAGGACAGAACCACAGTAATAATAGGTCTTCAGGTTTCCCACAAAAGGGGTTAATGTTCTTCTCATTCATATTTCATTGGGCGAGGGAAATCCCAAGGCCAAATTTTACGTTCATGAGTCGGGAACTATAATTTTCCCACTGGGGGAGACCTGGAAGGGGTGCATTTGGTAGAAATGTAACCAGTAGGAAAGGGCAGTGAATATTTTGAACAAATACTACAATATGCTTTACACTCTCAAAACATTCTGGTGATCCCACTCTTTGTTCACGTGTAATTCTATCTACTATTTAAGGTGATCTCACCCACATGCAGGTCTTCAACAATCACTTACACATTGATGGCAGTCAAATCTATATCTCTAGGCCAGATACCTCATCCAACTTTCAGACTTTAATTCTAAATACTATTAGCTGGGTCTATGTCGCTATGCCACAGGCAATTAAATTTCAGTCAGCCTCAAACTGAATATACATTCTTTCTCCAAATCTGTTTTACATTTGCTCTTACATTTCTTATTTTGATCAACATTTATTAAAGCACATGCCACATGATATTTTAATTGCGTTGTTTATTAAACTCCCTTCCTCTTCCCTTTTGACCCCCACAAGACGGTGAGCTCCTTGAAGCTAGGACTGTGTTTTTGTTTCTCTGCCCCCAGAGCCCAGCTTTACGCCTACTTCCTGACAAGTAGTCAGCAAGTGTGTCTTTGTGGAATAAATGAATGATGTGAGCATTCTTCTAAATGGTGTTCATCTAGCTGCTCTCCCTCCAGTCCATTCTCTATGATGGCATTCTATTTCTTTTCCAAACGTTAGAATACATTGAATGGCATCCTATTGCCGGTATCCAGAGCAGACTCCTTAGCATGGCACACAGTTTCATTCCTCTAAAGCTTAAGTTTTCCCTTTTTAGCTTAATTTCTCACCACTTTCTCCCATTTGGTCCAACCCCCCACCCCAATCCAGTTAGTTACATGGCCCAACAAGTACGTTGGTTCTTTGCGTCTTCTTACTTCCTCCACCTAAAAGAACTTAAATCTACCCCTCCTCACCACTTTTATTTTTGCCTCCTGCCAAAATTCTAAATTTTCAAAGTCAAATGTGAAGTCATTTAAAAAAAAACAAACAAACACTTCCTGCATGGTTTTCTTTATAGCTCTGACAAAATTAATTTTAGTTTCCTATTGCATTTCCTATTTTATTATATGGTCATAGCTACTTTTAAGACTGGTTACATTGTATCACAATTTACTTGCAGGTTTCTTTCTGTAGAGAGTAAAATTCTGGGTTTGGGGGACCAAGTCTCACTGTCTTTAACCTTATTAAGGGCTTGGTTCAGAGTTCAGTGGGAACAAAACACGTGCCTGACTCCCTGAATAAATGAAAAAGCATGGTTTCCTATCTTTGAACCCATATGAAGAGGAGCCAGAGACAGTGGGAGGAAAGGAACACCCTCTAGTTTGTTCAGGAGGCTCAGCCCAAGCAGTCTCCAACTTGTTTGAGAATCAGAGGGTTGGCAAGAGTTGGAGAGCTGAGCACAGCGCTGAAAGTCTAAAACAAAGCATTGCAAACGTCCCCTGCAACAGGGGTTCTCTGCATTAGGAGCCTGCTAAAAAGTGCCAATTGGTCAGTTAACATATTAGGGGTTAGGAACTTTTCAGGAAAGTGCCAATCTCCATGGTTCTGGGCTTTTTCCGTAATGCACTCTGCCTGAATGCAGAGTGAAAAAATGAGATAATAAAGTGATCAAGATTTGGATACTGGCAAATTGTACATATATGAGGACTAGTAAATTGTTCCTGAGGCTCAAAAGAGCATTAAACATGAGCCCATGTGGGACCAAAGCAAGGTGTATCCCTCTGACAATCAATTGTGAAAATTTGTCTAAAATTTTCCCTCTTTCAAGTAAATCAAACCTTCCAAGCATCACTACTTATGTTTATTTGTAAAAGTATCACTCATGTCAATAGGCACTAAGTAATTTATTCTAACTCATTTGGTTTTACATATATATATATATATATATATAATCTACATATGAATGTGTGTGAGTATAGAATTATACAGTTTTGATTCCCTAAGGCAAACAAACCTCCTTTGAAGTTTTCTTAAAGTAATTCTGATATTGCTATAATTGTTCTTATAATACTTATTTGCATATAAAAAAATGCAGATGTCTGACAACAGTCTTGAATACTTAAGGAACGTAATAATGAAGATCAATTTTAAATTTAAAAACAATCTAAATTCCATGAATAGTTTCAGGTAGCAATTATAATTTGAAATAGCATCAATTAAAATACTTAGCATTGGTTAATAATCAATATACATTATAATATGAAAGTGCTATAATTTCCCAGAGCAACACTGACATTCAGATATAAGGCCGTACGTGAAAAGCAATTATAATAAACATCATGGGACTTTAAATAATTCTGTTTTTGTAGAAAATTTTTATACTGACTGCAGTGTCTGAAATTATACCTAGTTTGCAGTAATGGGAAACAAAACGATGTGACACAGGAAATTATGAAAACAATATAAAACAAACAACAAAACAAAACAACACCTGGAATTTAATAGGGTAAGTAATGAATCATTATATTTATTCCCAATAATTTTCCTTTTCAAAATCCCTATGCAATTTGGTGTATTAGATTTGGAAACGTGTGTTTTGGGAGAACTTCTTGATGGAGTGATGGGAAAGGGAAAAGGAGTGGTTGTCAGGACGTGCTAAGTTACTTCGGGGCAGAGGACTGGAAGTGCAGGTACTTTGTGTTATGACCTTTTAAGTCCCAGGAGAGACAACGCACAGCTCATCCCAGGATTTGTCTTTTTTTCATTTCTTTTTTTTTTTTTTAAGTTTATTTATTTATTTTGAGAGAGACAGTGTGAATTGGGGAGGGCAGAGAGAGAGAGGGAGAGAGAAAATCCCAAGCAGGCCAGTGCAGAGCCTGGGGCTCGAACCCACAAAACCGGGAGATCATGACCTGAGTGGAAACCAAGAGTGTGTAGCTTAATTGACTGAGTCACCCAAGTGCCCCTCCTCATCTCAGGACTTTTCTAAACTCCTGTTCCTTCACCCTGTCAAAGAAAGGACCAAAAATTAGAGCATCAGTTATTCCCATAATTGAGAGGTAACATTCTATGACAGAGATAATATTTGCAGATTGGAATTGCTTATGGCAGAGATTTTGATATAACTAGATCAAAGAGGAATGAAAGTTATGCATATACATTATGTAAGAATACCAGATTAAGTTTGCTTCGGATATAAAAAAAATGACTCCAGCAGATTTAATTATTCCTTTCCTTTCCCTATACCTTTATTGTTTAAAAAATAGGACTGATCACATAAAGCTAAATCTGATAATCCAGGTACAACCTAAGCCTTGTGAAATAAAAAAAAAAAAAAAATACTTGGGAAATCCTAAAAGTTTTCATGAAAATAATCTTGCATGAAAAGCATAACTTATAATTTGTAAATAAAAGTATTAACGAACAATTTATGAATCAACTTATGTTATTTGCTGTGGGTATTTGACATGGTCAATTGTTAGGCAAAGAAGAGATATACTTCACATACAAACGAAAACACAGAAAATCTAACTGCATATTATTTTGCACCTTGCTTTCAGCTAATGCTCTTTTATAGACGTTTATGATAAGTTTTTTCTTTACCTGATGTGAGCTTTCTCCTTTCAGATTAAGGAAATATTCATAAAAGTTTATGAACTGGCCCTCTATCATGAACATATATAGGAAGAATAATAAACGTGTATAGCATACACCTAAGCAAATCAATTAAAAATTTAGGATTCTTCAAGAAATATTGGAAAACCCGGTGAGAATTAGCATTTTGAATGCGGTATTATTTAGGGTAAGCAGGCCACAGCGCTGGAATAAATGGACACAAAATGGACAATGGCTCAAATACAATGAGTTAACACCTCCTGTCTCGCACAGCAGTGGTCTTTCAGAGCGCTCCTCTATGTTGGTGAATCAGGGCTGGGCTCTTTCTTCCTAAGCCTCTGTTACCACATGGCTCTCATCATCATCTGATACCTGCTGGAGAGAGGAGAAAGACAGGTGGAAAACAAACCTACTTCTTATAGACTGTGGCCCAGAGGTAGGGTGCAGTCCTCTGCTCACCTTCCAATGACCAGAAGCCATATAACATGCGTTGCTGCAAGGAAGCCTAAGAAATATAGGAGTCCCCGGTGAAACAATGCCTTTCTAGCTACAACTGTTCATATAGTATGAATGGAAGAACAGATTTTGGGGGAAAGCTAGCATTTTGCCACAAATATCTACATCTACATTTGGCATTTGGTCTTAAAGTTCAATGATCTTAATTTGGCAAACGGCTTCATCTCATTGCTTACATTTCAAAATATAGGTCGCTTTTTAATCATTTGCAGCTCTCCAGTAGTTATAGTGGCTATATTTGATCAATAAACAACAAATAGAATTGACATAGTTAGGAATCGCAACTGATTTCAATCAGCAATTATTCAACTCTTTCTTGAGGATTAAATACTGAATTAGATGAACTTCTGTATGTTTAACTCTTCTCTGGACATTGATATGCAGTAGTGAGCAAGAAAGACACAAAGCTTATATTCTTGTGTGGGGACCCAAAATAAACCATATGAAAGCAGAAAGCAAGAAAACATAAATAAATAATAAGACTAGTAGTGATAATTGCCAGTGAAGAGAGTGAATGGGAGTTGGTCAGAGAGAACACTCTGAAAGTTGGTGGTTACATCATGATGTGAAAAATGAAAAGGTGTAAGCCATGCATATGCTCAAGTGGACATTATCAGTCCTCCCAACCATTCTCCTTTGCCTCCTAACAAAGGCACATAATGTTGAGCTGGGAGTATTTATCATAGTGTTCATCGACAATGGATTGAAGCGCAGTAATCCAGGGGTATGAGAGAGGGCCAAAGACACAGGGATCAGGTCACATGGGGCTTTGGAGGCCATTGGAAGAACTCTGGCATTTATTCTGCTTGGAATAGGAAACCACTGGAGGGTTTTAAGCAGGAGAGTAGTATACTCCGGTAAAACTTTAAATTCTGCCATGAATAGAATAAGGGGGGGGGGGACATGGAAATAGATGTAAGAGAACACTATACGTGAAGGTGTTAAGATATGAACCTACCACACATAGGGGAAACTGAGAAAGCCTTGCTGGAACAGGTGATGGGTGAGCTTGAGTTGTGAAGGATTAGCTGTAGTTGCACAAACGTGCTGGGTAAATCAGGCCAAAGAAGCAGAGCAGGAGACAGCAAACAGTGTGTAAAAAATTATAAATCACTCGGTAGCAGAAGATGAGGTCCAGAGGCGTCACCAGAATACAATCATGGAGGGTCTTTAGTGTTATACTAAGGTATTTGGGTTTTATCTTCAAAACAATAGTGCATTGGGAGGATCTAAGCAGAGGGGCATGATCATATCTGCTTTTTAGAGCGAGCTGTTGTGATAGCCTGAGGAGAATGGACTGGGTGGAGAGTAGTTGTCTACATAAAAAGTAAGCAAGAGCCTAAAGCTCCAAAGCAAAGACCATGGCTGTGTAAGTGCAAATATTAAACAGCAGCAAGAAGAAAGAGGAGGTGTCTAGAATATTTTCCAGAGCACCTTGGTGGCTCAGTCAGTTAAGCGACCGACTTTGGCTCAGGTCATGATCTCACGGTCCATGAGTTCCAGCCTGGCATCGGGCTGTGTGCTGACAGCTCAGAGCCTGGAGCCTGCTTCGGATTCTGTGTCTTCCCCTCTCTCTCTGCCCCTCTCCCACTCACACTGTCTCTTTCTCTCAAAAGTAAACATTAAAAAAATAATAAAACAAAAGCCTTTAAAAAATAGAATATTTTCCAGTTCTCTGGAGTTGTTGGCATTTTCAAACATAGAGAATACAGGAAGAGAAGCAAATATGAGTTGACTAGGGAGAGAAAGGAGCTATAATGAGGCAGAGGGCTTAAAGCGTGTAAGAGAAATCTTATTTGCAATAAGAAATAAGCTTTTAGGAACAAATCATAGTGTGATAGTTGGAAATTCAGGTACATTAAAAGCTATTGACTTTTTTCTATCAACTTGTAGTCTATATATTTAAATAGTTCAAGGTCAGGTACTCAAAGTTAAATATTGTCTTTTTTTTTTTTTTTTAAATACATCTCATAGCAACATTTGCAAAGCAGCTTATGAGGGCATTTTAATATCAATCAACCAGTTTGTCAAAGATCATACCTACTATTTCAATATTATATTAACATTATGTTAATAATCATGTAAATAAGTAATAGCTAACATTTATGGAACACATCACTTGTCAGTGTGCCAAATACTTTACGTATATTAATGATCTTATTTAATCTTCTTAACAGTTTTGTCAAATGAGAACAAATATCATTCTTATTTATTATCTGATGAAACTGAAGCTCAGAGAGGTTATGTAATTTGCCCAGAGTCACCAGCTAGTAAATGGCAAAGGCAGGGATCCTACCCTTGTTTTGAACTATAAGATAACAGTCTCATCACATTTTTTTCAATACAACATGGTGATTAAGTGAGATGTCTTCTTGGGGGATCTTACCATATGGCAGGATGTACTTAAACCAAGCTATTAGCTTTGGAATTAAAAAAAATGTAAACTTGCTTTTTCATTCTAAGACAATTTAACATTGTTTTAAATAGGTAAAATCCCTACAAAACTAAGAGTCATCAGGATTGGTTTCTCTGGTGGAAAGAGCAAGGGTTTTGAAGTCAGCAGGTTTGGATTCAAATCCATTTCAGTACATACTGACTGGTTTATCTCAAGCAAGTTTCTGTTCTTCTTAGATTTCACATTAAAAAAAAAAAGACTTTACATTTAATCTCTAGCCCAACTCTCTGCTGGGCACAGAGTAGGCACTCAATAAATGTTGTCAAATTCTTTTATGGATTAAGTACATTAAGTTGGAAGCAGAAACATTGAACTAGCACTTTCCTCCTCAAAAATGAAACTAGCAGTTGGTTGCAGAATTTTCTTTTTTTTTTTCTCTGTTTAAATCAAGATAAAGCATGGTCTCTTTTCTGGTCTTGGTAACTTTGCCAGTCCTTTGTATGTCCCTCCCCCCAACCTTCATGAACAAAAACAAAATTAATCAAGAGACGATGAACCCCAAACTTGGGATGCCAGTGCCAGGGACTGGAACCTGCCATGAGTGTGCTCGTCACCAGCTCCTTCTCGCTTTCCACTTGGCTTTTTGCCCTTCTTTCCCATGTGTTGGCTGTTCTCATTTCCAGATCAGAGTTGACCTTTTTTGTAAGGTTAAAAAAAGCGTTAAAAGCCTCTGCCTTTTTACTGTCATACATTATTAGCTTTCTCATCCCATCAAATAAAAGAGCTGAATTCCCCTTTACCCAGCTCTTGTGACTGATGTATTCAAAGGTCTTTTTTCTCCTTTATTTTCTTAAAGTTTACAAAAAAAAAAAACCCTAACATCATGAATAAATTTAACAAATGTAGTAAAATAGCCCTCTGTCTTCATATAGAACCCCCCCTGCCCACTATAATTAAAAATTAATACTGAGTTGCTTTGAGTCGATTACCCTAAAAATGCCAACATACTCACAAAATTAGGGTAGGATCTCTTTCATTGTCAAGTGCATATATTTTAAATATTTCAGTATAACTTGATGTATTGAGTGACATAAGGATGGCAACAAAAGATGATATTGTGGCATAACACAATTTTTGAGCTCTTTATTTTGAGATAATTGTAATTCACATGCAGTTGTAAGAAATAACACAGAGAGATCCCATGTACACTCTATCTAGTTTTTCACAAATATTTTTCAACAAAGTCATTTCTATTTGAGTGTGCCACTGCATAGTAACTTTGATAGGCCCAGTGTACTCGCTTTTGTTTGAGACCTGAAAAGAATTTCTTCAATGTCAATACAGTTTTTGCCTTCTCAGCAGTCACATGCTCACAAATATTAGTTCCTTTGTTCTCTGAGAGTGTTCTTGAAAAAAAAAAAAAAACCTAAAAATTCAATATAAAAACACCAGAATTATTTACCACAAATACAGTTTTTAAAGTCCATAATATAATGACAATATTCAAATAAAGTATTTTACCCACTCTAAAATGTCTGTTACTTATTATATAAAACACGTAGAAAAGTTCTCAAATACCACTGTATTACAATTGGTAGTTACACTGCAGCTTATTGTGTGTGTGTGTGTGTGTGTGTGTGTGTGTGTTTGTGGTTACTTTAATTTGTAGATCATAAATTGTGTGTGTGTTTAAAGTGGTAGTCTCTGTTATTTTTACTGTGACATTTATTTTATTGAATTTTCTACAGGATTAGAAATCTCTCCAAAGATGCCTATCTTTGGAGACAGACAAACTGAATGAAAGCTCTTTCAAAATAGAAGGGTTAAAAATCTCTTCAGAATTCTATAATGTTTTCCATGACCTAATCATAAAACTAAATTATCATGGTGACAGCCTTCCATAACTGGTTCCTCTGAGTCTCTTTAAATTAATTCAACACCATTACAATTCTGGGAAGCTAGAGGCTGTGACTAGAGTCCAATTAAAAACATAACATAATTTAACTATTGATAAAAAGATAATCTTAGAAAGTTCATTTTCATGGGAATTATTAAAAACTTGATATAGTCCACATGGGAATAACAATTTTATTTCACCTCAGGTAAGGAAAGTAAATGGAAATAAATTCAATTGTAAGTACAACTAAAAAAATTGCCTCCAAAAATATAATTTGGATACTTACACTGGTATTCTTGACGACTGACAGAAGAAATTCATGCTTTTCTTTCTAGGTTAAAAGTGGAAAACAACCAAACAAATGATAAACCCTAACAAAGCTTTAGCCCTCTGAGTCTCTCAAACCAAAACCACTGAATAGAAGCTTCTCAGTCTAGAATGGACAAAGCTATTTGATCAGGAAACAATTTTAGAGATGAATTTATAGACCACCGAGTTCTTAGTCATATTAATAGTTGAATTGTATGCGCAATAATTTGGGTCGACTATTAAAAATGACTCTACCTGCTAATTAGGTAGACATTAACTCATTTTTAGTTACAGCCTTAGTTGAAACACAAGTTTATAATATCCTTTATTAACTATTCTATCGATTCTTAACTAGCACGGTTACAAACTCCTATGTTCTGAGAGTAGATGTTGCCAGGAAATAGCAACTCTTACCCATTTTCTCCATTTGACCTGGAGATGGCTGACCTCCAGGCATTGGCACAGACAGAGAAAGGGAGGAAGAAGACAGTCAAGGGAATACCCAGTAGGCTGAAGGGGAAAACTGTGCCAAGGTTTTAATCTATTTTAAAAATATAACTTTTTATTACTTTTGAATATTTCATGAACCAGCTGTTTGTCCATAAAATACTATGTAAAAAAACCAATGACTTTCTCAACATTCCATATTTGTACTGACTTAGGCATTGACAGTGACCAGGTTTCCTATTATGATACCAAAAAGAAGAAGATTTAATAAACAAATTAATAGTCCCAATAGCGTTAATAAGCTATATTTAGGAAAATGTATTTCCAAATATTCATTTTAAGCCTCTCATTCTTTTTACTTCACACCAACCATCCCGATCCATCTACCCATCTTCCCTTTTGGTCTTGAGCTCCAGAGCAGGCTAAGTATTGAAGAAACTGATCCATTAACGGAAGCCCACTGAGGAGTCCAGACTGAAGGGCACGGTGTGATGCCCCAAAGTTAACACAGGTAATGGATTTGGTTTATCAGTCAGTCAGTCAGTCAGTCAGTCAGTCAGTCAGTCAGTCACAGAGTGTTGTAGAAGCAGGTTCTAATAGGAACATAACCAGGCAGCCAACCAAGTAAGCAGTTAGCAACAGAGAAAGCCACACACAGTGAAAGAAGATTCCAAACCCTGGTGTAGGGCAGAGATGGGGTTCCTATAACTGAGATGGGGGCTTGCAAGAGCAAAGAAGCATTATTCAGATCCTAGATATTCTGTCACGATAAATCCTTCTGTGCCAGAGATGGATGCAGAGGACTTCGGTTATATGAAACCAGCACATGACAGTGGACTTGAGCACAGGGCCCTCTTCGCCTAGTGATGCACTTTAGGACGAATGCCTTGAGGGAATATTGTAGAAGCCCCAGATGCTGCTCTAGGGCATTTTATTGTTGATTTAATGGTAAGGTCAGTGGGTAAAGAAGCTGAAGCAATGAAAGAACTTTCTACCTCGAATTAGGATTGAACTGAAAACTGGTATAGAACATCTATCCTTGAGGGGAAGTAGATTTATTAGTGGGACACGGGATTTGGAAGATGATGCTATTTACTGGGGCTGAGATGGGAGCTGACATTCAGGGTTTGCTGTGAGCATCCAGCGAGGTAATATTTTTTTTAAAGAGTGTTTTGTTAATCATGAATCATTATTTTAATGTTTCTAAAGAGCTATTTCCCTAATACTTCCACTGACTCTAGTTTCTTAGGTTAATGAATTTAATTAACAAAGATGCACATACATGATTGTTGAATATACACAAACTATAGAAACATCGGTTTAAGTTTGCTATCTCATCTTTTTTTTCCTTTCCATGCTAACCAGAAAGTGCCAGATCAGTACCTCAGGTCTGTATCCGTTAATATCTTCTTGAAACCTGTAAAATTGTAAGTAAGTGTTCTGCAATGCCCCAATATTTCTCTTAGGTTTTTGCTAATCTTTCTGGAAATTCTTACAAATACTACCCTTGACTCTCCAGCAATCTTTTTTTTTTTTTTTCAATGCATGCTTTGCTTTTGCGCCTTTCATGACACCATGCTACTGCTTGTTTTTGCTTCTTTTCTAAACTTTATCTTTTCTGGGGGCGCCTGGGTGGCTCAGTGGGTTAAGCATCCGATTTCAGCTCAGGTCACGATCTCATTGGTTCATGAGTTTGAGCCCTGCATCGGGCTCTGTGGTGACAGCTCAGAGCCTGGAGCCTGTTTCAGATTCTGTGTCTCCCTCTCTTTCTGCCTCTCCCTCACTCATGCTGTTTCTCTCTCTCTTTCAAAAATAAACATTAAAAATTTTTTAAAGAAGTTTGTCTTTTCTGATTGCCTCACTGTCTTGGCCTCTGTTAAGATTTCTAATGTTTGCCTATGTGTATTTCTCACCTTCTGCTCTCTTCGGACTCCTGCTTTCATCATAAAAATTAATTCCATCCTCTCAGTTTTCATGGTGTGGCTTTTACTCATTTTAGAACCCCCTTTTGAATCTCAGCTAAAGCTATAGCTTGTTGTATGGCATACTTCTGCAATTCCTTTTCAGTTTTTGCATGATAAAGTTACTTACCTGTTCTGCAAGCAAGGATCGAGCAGGGTGAAAAACAATGATTCTTATAATATTCTGGGTTCTAGTACCCTTTGAGATCTGGTTAAAATTATCACAAGCTCTCAACAAAGAAAGAACACATACATACATATTATTTTTCAGATAATTTTAAGAGGTTTACCCCAACACCATATATGAATCTATTATCTTTGTCCAAGGGAACTTGCACAAGGATGAGACCTTTCTTATACAACAACAACAAGAAATACTGATGAGTTTTGTAGATAGACCTGAGTACAAGTCCTGATTTTGACTGTGTGATTCTTAAAAGAACAACATGTCACCAAGTTGAAGTTTCTTCTGTAAAATAAGTTTAACAGCATTTATTTTTCTGAATTATTGAGATTAGAGATGATGTGGTTATGTCCTGGCATACAGATGTCCCTCAATGAACATAAGAGAAAAATGATGTATCTGGTCACTTTCTGGTGGAACATTATTAGGTACAACATCAAGATCAAAGTATTGAGCATGTAGTGAACTAAGTTAAAATCATATACAAGAAATTGCTTTGCCATAGCTATTTTCCCTTTAGATTTGAACTATGGGCTTTTGCTAATTTTCATGCATCATTACATTAGTGTATATATGTGTTGTATAAATAATAATCAGTGTTGCCTCAAACCTGTAGTAAAAGCTGTAAGTTCTATTTTGCAAAAATGAAGGCGGATTTATTAACTGAGTCTAAAGCAGAGCATTTCTGCATCTAAAACTTTGTTCCTTTAGGCTTTTCATTTTTAGCTGCAGTTTTATACATTGATTGAGATCCACAGAGATGTGGGTTCTAACCTTAAGTGTCTGGTATCCATTTTTTTTTAAGTTCAGTTATCATTCCTATTCCAATTTACTAAGTTGGTACCCAAAAATTCTCAAGGGGAAAAACAACTGTTTCCACTGTAAAGTTTTATTACATACGTGGGATGGAAGGGCTGGAGTGCATCTAGATTAGTGCTGCTCAGGTCACGACAATCGTGCTAATAGACCCTGGAAGACACGCTTCCTGACCCAGGACGGGAATGTAGGAAAATGGGCAGTGAGGTTTCCTTCATCCACACTGATACACAGCCATGTCCTTCTGGACTAAGACAGAGAGCAGCATTATTTTCAGTTGTTAATGCAGTTGGGGTGTTCACTTCGTCACACACTCAACAAACACCTCTTATCGCTCAGTCTCTGTGCTCGACCTTGGAGATATAAAGATGTATAACACATGGTCTTGCCTTCATAGGTGATGGGGAGAGTGAGCCCTTGACTTTTACTTAATGAGAAACCACAAAGCATGGTGGTTAAGCACACACACGTTACCGACGGACCTGTGTTGCATCCTGCCTTTAAAACTTACTCTTGTGTCAGTTTAGTTACATTACCAGAGCCCTCAGAGGCTCGATTTCCTCATTTGGAAAATGTGGAATTAGTGTCTGAGTTGCAAGTTTGTTGCAGGGATTAAATAGAAGTAATGTCTGTGAGGTCCTTAGCAAAATGGCCGGCACATATTAGTTGCTCAATGAACAATGGTTATTATTATTGTATTATCTATGTCACCTTAACTCTATACACCTTAACTATTACACCTTAACTTAGGAAGCTGTGTTTTATTATTGGGTGAGTAACACAGGTATGAATTGCTCTTAGACATCTGTTAACTGAGAAATACTATTAAAAATAATTATTTTGGGGCGCCTGGGTGGCGCAGTCGGTTAAGCGTCCGACTTCAGCCAGGTCACGATCTCGCGGTCCGTGAGTTCGAGCCCCGCGTCAGGCTCTGGGCTGATGGCTCAGAGCCTGGAGCCTGTTTCTGATTCTGTGTCTCCCTCTCTCTCTGCCCCTCCCCCATTCATGCTCTGTCTCTCTCTCTGTCTCAAAAATAAAAAATAAACGTTGAAAAAAAAAATTTAAAAATAATTATTTCAACCCAATGATTAGTTGCTAATGAAGAATTTCATCAGATATACTTTACTAGATATATTCTGACATTGATCTAAGGCTGACACATTCCAATGAAAACAATCAATCTCGTGAGTTCTTTCCAAATCCCACTTCGAGAATAGGTACAACAAAAGGAAAATACAAAATTAATTTTAAATAAAATCTGCCCAAGTGTATTATTATCATAAGCTCTGAAACAAATCTGCTAGCTTACATTCTGTCTCTAAAATGCATCCAACTGGGGCTTCTGGGTGACTCAGTCGGTTCAGTATCTGACTCTTGATTTCAGCTCAGGCCATGATCTCACCATTTGTGGATCAATCCCCCTGCCGGGCTCTGCACTGACAGTGTGGAGCATGCTTGGAAGTTCTCTCTCTCTCTCTCTCTCTCTCTCTCTCCCTTCTCTCTGCCCTCTCCCCACTCCACTCTCTCTCTCTCTCACACAAAATGAATAAATAAATAAATATTAAAAAAATAAAATATGAAAACCTGGGTGGCTCAGTCGGTTAAGCAATCAACTCTTTTTTCCCCCCCAAGGTGAAATAAAGCTGTGGGTTTTATTCATGGGACCAATTGACCCTCGATTTCAGCTCAGGTCATGATCTCATGGCATGTGAGATTGAGCCCCACATCAGGCTCAGCATTGTCAGTGCTGATCCTCCTTGGGATTTTCTCTCTCTCCCTCTCCCTCTGTCCTCCTGCATGCCCCCTCTTTCAAAATGAATAAAGAAACTTAAAAAAGAGTAAAAAAAGTAAAATAAAATGCATCCAACTGTTTCTATTCGTAAAACTACTGATTAAAACTACACACATACACATACACAGACATGTATGCATATACACACACATTTATGTATTTATCAACCAAGTACCAAAAGTCTCAAAAAGATATTTAATGAGTAAACATCACACTCTCTTGGTTGGGCATTAGCACAGCTATATGGGGAAAACTGCACAATGTCTGTAATTTTTTTTCTTACTCTACAACTTGTAATGATGGCAGGTGAAAAAAAAAAAAAAAACCCAAAACTGAATTTTAAAATACTTCTTACATCAGCTACTCATCAGGAATCCTAGTTCTTAAGTGAAAATTCCTGGTTTCACAAATTATTATTAAAAATAAAATTGCCTTATTTCTGTTCTATATTATTATAATTATTATAAATTATCTGTTATATTATCTATATTTTATCTATATTATATATTATATTATCTATATTTTCTGTTGTATTATCTGTTTTATTTTCCATTATATATATAATATATTATCTGTGACAAGTAATGTTACAAAATATGGTTCCATAGTCCATGCACATTATAGAAGAACATGAGAAACGTAAGTGATCAATTCTGTGTATAAATGTTAATATGTATGTACTTTTGTATAATACCTTATCTAATAAAACCATAAGTTCTGGAGTGCATTTGTAGACACAATTCCATTATTTTATACATGCAATGCAATCTTTGAAAACCATTATTATTAAAAACCACAGTGTGCTTTTTCTTCTTCTGCCACTGACGCTAAAGTTATTGGTAATTTCTCGAATGTTTCCACGACACCTGACAAATATGTCTAAGTCTTTCCATAATGCCTATCAGAGTGATATCTAGGTAGTCCGGAAGAAGTATTAGACTATAAACATAATGAATGCAGCTGAGTGCAAAACTCCTTTGTTCCCACAACTCTGCTGGAGCCGTTCAGGTAGTTCTGGGCTAGGGAAAGCTGTAGAGGGTCAGTGCTTTCAGTTTATAGAGCTCAATTGCCATTTGGCTGGAAAAGGGAGAGAGTTGCTACATCCGTGTTTTGGTCGTAGAAGTGAGAAGGAGTTACAACATTTGTGAATTGTAGAAATGATAAAACCAATTTGATTTTTCAATGTTTAGAAGTTCTAATTACTTATTCCCAGTTCCATCTTGCAATGAACAGCGTTTCCTGGTGGAATGACAGAGATGAAAGTACAATTCAGATCTGAAGTAAAGGTTCATGAAGAAAAGTTAGGGGCGCCTGGGTGGCTCAGCGGGTTAAGCGTCAGACTCGATTTCTGCTCAGGTCAGGATCTCATGGGATGGTGAGTTCGAGCCCCACATCCGGCTCTGTGCTGACAGTGTGGAACCAGCTTGGGATTCTCTCCCTCCCTCTCTCTCACTGCCCCTCCCCTCTCTCGCAAAAGTAAATAAATAAAGCATTAAGGAAAAAGGCTAATGAAGTGGGATTGTCTAGTCTAGACACAAACTATTAAAAAGAAAAAGCAATAATCTTTAAATATAAAATAAACATTTATTAATGTGGAATCGTGGTGCTGTACATTTAAGCTGCACTTCACTTTGTCTAAGCCCTCTTTGCAATATGTGTGTTATGCATGGTATGCGTGTTATGACAAAGGGAAAAAATCAAGTAAAATTGGACTTACAGTTTGTGTTATCACGAGGAAGTTGAGTTTTAAAGTAGAACTTCTGAGTGTGACATTTATTAAGAATGAAAATGAATTGATAGGGGCGATCGTGGAATTTTTCAAAACTATCCTTGAACATTCGTTGATCTACCTGGTAGTTGTGAGGCTCTGTTAGGAGGTCAAGAAATGGAACACGTGATCTGGCAAAGTCTCTTCTTTTTCTATGAATGTTTCACTGAACTATAGTGTGAGGAGCACCTCGTTGGCTCAGGCGGTTGAGCATCAGACTTCGGCTCAGGTCATGATGTCTAGGTTTGCGAGCTGGAGCCCTGCATCGGGCTCACTGCATTGGGCTCACTGCAGTCAGTGCAGAGACCGCTTAGGATGGTCTGCCCCCTCTCTGTGCCCTTCCCCCCGCTTGCACTCTCCCCAAAATAAATAAATGTTTATAGTGTCAAATGATCTCTGGCTTATTTTCAGTTTTCCCATTGAGTGTTTCAATTTTGAAAACCAGAATGATGGTTTCCAAGTGAATGGTTGTTTTAATGGTAATTCCTGGCGATATTCCCAAAAGCTTACTAAAAAATTGTCACCATTGGATCACCTCGAGAAGGAAAGATAGTTGTAATTAGTAGTACCTAGTACACATTCATTAAGAACAAGTCAAGCCCACCAGGGAACCAAAGGGTGATGTACACAGGGCAGCTGGACACATTTGACAACATACCTCAAGGAGTCCCCATGTACGTGCTAGGGAGACATAACCCTACAGTGGCGCAATTGAGCCGAATTTTTTAACTGGCAGCCACCTTCCACAGGGCTCTTTCTTTGGGCTTTTCCAACTCAAACATTTCATCAATGATTTTAGTACATGTGCTGCGAAAGCGAGCACTATTAATGATTTCGAAGAAGAAAGTGAAAGTCTTGTGATCACATTTGTGGAAAAGCAAACAGCAAATGTCTTTTATAATATGGTAAGAGATGATGTCAATAGTTAAGCCTGAAAGGGTGGAAGAATTTATGTGAGGTTTTAGAAAAGACAATGAAGTACAAAATAGTCATTGTGAGGAGTTTAAAAACTGACCTTGTAAAGAAACACAGCACGATTGCATGGAAGAACTGAACACCCAGTTGAGGGTTTTGATAACGAGTCTACAGTAAATTAGTCAGCTTGGGTGGTTTACTCCAAACAACTTCGGTTATTCTGTATCGGCACCTCAAAAATGGCAGGTGTCCTCTGGTGTTGGGATTTTCTGGGGAACATTATGAAGGAGGATAGGCAGGAGAGAGTTGAAGTTATTTGGAGGGAGTCATTAATCCACAGAGTATGAAATCTATATTTGACAATGAGGGTCATAAAGACGGGGATGCAGTTATAGATGGTGAAATAGATGTAGGGTAAAGGGGTTGGGAGCTCAAAAAAAGACACCAGTGCCTTTACAGAAAGTTAATTTGTCGGATTATGTGTAGTAATGAAGTGTTTGGTGCTGAGTCTTCAACACTGTTAGAATTCCCAGTTATGGTAACATCTATGGCAGCAGGTCACTGAGGTGGAAGGAAGAAAATTATCACTGTGGTTGAGGAGGTCAAGGACAAGAAGACCAGGAGGTAGGGATGGTGGGTAACATGGATGTTAGGATGTTGGATCAACACCGTGCTCTGATTTCTCTTTCTGAATGCTCATGTGGTCTTAGGATGCATTAATGAAGGTATAGTGACTAGAACAAGGGAGATGATAATTACGCTCTGTGGAATACTGGTAAGCCTTTGCATTAGTATTATATTCAATTCTGTGTGCCACACTTTAAAATAGATAGTGCCAAACAGGGAAAGAATCCAGGGCAAAAGAAAAGAATAGTGAGGAAAATGTAAAATGTATCATAAAAGGGATAGTTGATGAGATTGGGGCATTTAGACTGGAAAAGAGAAAACCTTAGGGGAAACATGAGCATTGTTTTCAAATATTTAAAGTGCTGTCATGTGGGGAAAAAAAACCTAGATTCATTCTGTCTAGTTTCTGAGTGAGAACTGATCAAAGACAGGATGTTACAGGAAGGACTATTTCAGCACAATTAAAAAAAAAAAAGAAAAGAAAAAGAAAAAAAAAAAACCCAAAACTCTTCCACAAAGTTGTCCAAAGGCAAAATATATTTCCTTGGAAAACACTGAAGTCTCATCATTGGAGGTATTAATCTGGCAGGTGTATTGACAAGGAGATTCAAGAATCAGGGTTTAACGTCCTTTCATTTTTGTCTACTCTCTACATGGGCATCAAAGTCTAGAACATTCTAGCATTCAAAATGACAGTTTTTAATATGGTGATGAATTCTTCCTAATCTATGTATTTGGTTGTGTGATACTATTTGACTTATTTTATTTCACCTTTTCAAATATCTGTGACAAAGTGAGTGTGGTAGAGTTTTAAAGTGATCAGTACTAGAATTAAAAGTGCCATATTTGAACTTCAGCTGTTCCTTTTATCAGTTCCTTAATTGTACTTAACTTCACTTGTACACAGATATAACATGAAAAACACTCCTGGTTAAGGAAGCTATGAAAATAATTTTGAGAGAAACAGAACAAAAAAAATGATAAAGGCCAAGAAAAAGTTATTCAGTTTTGTATAGATCAGTGGCTTCTCAAAAAGGGACTGGGGCAGATTAGATTTAGCACAGCATAACAAGATTCCAGTAGCTTGTAAAAGCTCTGTAAGTTTTTCTGATGTTCCTACTGATGAAAATAAGGTAAAGACAGAAACAAAAACAAAAAAAAAAAGACTAGCCAAACCAACAGCCTATTATCTGACATAAGCAATTGGTTCTTTTAATATTCCCAGCACCTGTAATAATTATTTCTTAAGTCAAGATATCCAACCTGAGAATATTGGTTTTATGACAATTTACAAGATGAGGAGTGCCAAAGCTAAGGTAATAGCGTGGTCACATCTTCAGGCTCAGGGCCACAAGGGAGCTTTTAATATATAGAAGAGGTAGAAAACTAACTAACAACCAGACTATACCACCCTGGAGACTTTATATAATAATATGTAACTTTCTGTACCAATCTTTCACATTTTTTACATTGACTGTCTCTGTTACAGTCTTCTTGTACAGGGCATGAGAAAATGGAGGAGAAGGATTTCGAATCACTCCACCAGTTAATCCAAATTAACTAAGAAGGCGGCTATTTTGTATCATTTTGCCACCAAGGTTGAATACTGATTTGGCCGGACAGAGTCTCAACATGCCTTGGGGTCAAGGGCCCCGGATTTGTTATTGGAATAGCTTGGGTTTGAGTTCTTTTCTGTTGGCATCTTTGGGTTATTCCTTTAGTGTTCTTGAGCTCAGTGTTCTTCCAACATGGTAATAATTCCAGTGTTACCCACCTCATGGTTTTGGTGTGAAGATCTAAGTAGGAGGGGCTACATTTGGTGAAGGGGACTATAGGTAGATGCATACACATGTGGCATTTCTTTTCATTTCCCATAGATATTCTTCACGGAAGTTATTGATTTGTACTTCCCCACCCCTCTCCCACCCCTGGAAGTGATTACTGAGGATCAGAAATCTATGTCACTTACCAGAGGTCACAAGCAATAGCACAACCACCACTGAATACTAGTTTACTAATTTCAAAGCCCGAGATTTTTCCACGGCTCCAAAATGAAGCAGAGTGTGCCAGAGGTTGCAAATAGCAAAACATTTATTTACTCCAGGAAAAGCAAAAGGTTACCCCAGAAAGGAGACGTAATCAGAGTATACTACTTAGCTCTGAAGTGAGTAATATTCATAAAATTACAGTAAAGCAAACCCTGGCTACTTATCTAACTAAAAATAGGCATATTGAGAGGACAGGATTTTAGAGGATAATGACAAAAATGGATAAACCAATAAGCATGGATATTAGCATATTATTTAAAAATTCATAGATAATTTCTAAAAGAAATTGGCTGAAACAAAGACATTGAAAGTAAGGAGTTATCCTAGGCATGGAGGGGTACAGGATGGGTAACTAGCTTTTTATCATTACTGAATTTTTAAGCCATATCCATGTCTTACATTGATAAACATGCAAAATGAAAACAGAGAAAACTTTAAAAAGTTTAGTGAGGCCATTTTGTAAATATGCTGCATTTTACGCTGGGCTTTGGGAGCATGGTAGAATTGATCTTGTTCTGTGTCTTCTTACCCTGACAATTTGGAATATTTGGTGTCTCTTAAGATTTAAAAACGTGAGGGGTTGTTATGTCCCGACAAAGAGTCCCGTGATGTTTGCAACACTGGAAAAACTGAGTTCTTTGTCAGTAGCCAGTATTTGTTTTAACTATTGTTTAGAGTTAAATGAGCACATTGCTTAACAATTTGGGTTGCACAATTTGGGTTAAGGAGAAAAGTCAGAACAAGATGAATTTGGAAATCTATGGTAAAGCTGTCTGAAATCTTGGTTATGATATGTCCAGAAATACTCCCATAATTTCTGTTCCTTCAATGAGAGTGCCAAACTTCACTAGGTACTCTTGGAGTTTAGGTATAAGTAATGATGAAATGATGAGTGAATTCCTTGAGGGCTGAAATTATATGACCAGGAAAAGACAAGCGTTTCCTGAATCACAATATGAATGTGACAGGTGAAGTCCTGGGTCTCATGCCTGACCATACTCAAAAAGCATAGGAGAAATAGGCACCTTTAGCTAAAGGCATCTGTCTATTTTTAGCTGACATATTGATAAAATGAAAATCGGTGACAATGAAGTTCATGGTTCCTAACTTTTACAGAGAAGGTTTTCCTCCATGTACATGTGTATCTATATATAAGCATGCCCAGGCATATGTATGACATACTTAGATTCAAAATATTAATATGTAAAAATTTATGACCAATTTTTAAACATAACTTACCAAAAACTGATATATCTGAGTACATACTGCCCTTTAGAGAATATTTCTCTTGGAAGACTTTACATCTGTCCTAAGAGTCTCCCTAAATTTAGAAGTCTTTTTTTTGTTGTTGTTGTGGAATTGCCTCCTTGGAAAATACATTTTACCAAAGAAAACTGAAGATAGGTGTTGGAGCCTCAGTGATTTTGGAGAACAGCCAAAAGCATGTGGAATGAAGTTTTACGAAGCTGAGTGAGCAAACCTGAGTCATAGGTTTATGAGTAAACTATGAAGTTTGATGATCAAAGGTAAGATTACATTTCTTGTTGGTCAAGCTAAAAATCCTTGCAGGAAATCCAAAAGCAAGTTCCACATGTGTTCTTTTTAAAAACGGCATCATCCTTGGGTTATGTCTTGGGTCTTAAATACTGATCATTTTCAGTTGAAAATTATAATTTTGCTAGACACGACCTAAAAAACAATCATTTTATAGTCACACCCTACACATGAATCCAGAAATGTTGGCAAGAGATAAATGTTATCAATATGAAAGGTGGATTAAAGAGAGAAATGGCTACAGCTGAAGAAATCAGCCAGGAGGGAGGCAAAAAGAGATGCTTCAGTTGACAGCATGTGATAAGTCTCTGTTGATCATTTAGCAGCACCCATGGAGGGCCTCCTAAGAAATAGAGACAACCCAGGGCCACAGGAGAGAAAGAAAGTGGTTGATGACAATCTTTGTCTTCTTTGGTTCAGCTATTCCTGAAGACACACAACCTTAAACTTCATAATTAAGTAGACCAATCAATACGCTTTAAAAAATACTATTATTATTACTGTTACTGCGATGGGGGGTGGGTAGTAGAGGAAGAGGAAGAGGAGGAGAGAGAAAGGGAAGATGGAAGACTAGACATAAATAGAAAAGAATGGAAAGGCTGAATCTCCCCAGGGAAATTAGCACTACCTTAGAGAAAGATGAGAGAGTTGGGAAAGCAAACGATTTTGAAGAATTGGAGAAACAATTAACCCAATATTTAAAAGAACTTAATTTTGAGAGGAAGATGTTTTTTCAAGGAGCTCGTATTGTTCACTTCGGTTTGTGTTTCGAGTGTCACCTCAATTCAAGAAGTTATAAGCTGAATGGCCCTTGCTTTCAAGGAGCTTACTGTTTAACATCAAACAGATTTTCTATTTCCACAACCTTTCTAAAACAGGTACCGTTATTCTTTGCATTTTCTAGATGAGAAATCTGGGGATTAGCAAATTTAAACTTGCTCCAACAGTACGTTTCAGAGCTAGAATTTGATCCCATTTTTTTTTGACATCAGAGTACAAGTCCTGGAATATCTTTGTTATATACATACTTTCCAGATTTGTTGCATTTCCTGAAACTTGGATTTCATCATATATTCTTCATATCTTTTGTAATGGAAAAATACACTGGAAAGGAAACTTAAGACAGTTTCTAGGACTATAGATTTCAACTGAATAAGCTTGGTGAGACTAATAATGAACTTTACATGACTTGTCCATATTGTCTTGAAATGAAATAAATTCAGTGCTTCACTCCATGTTTATCTACAAAACCCAAACCAATAATACTTATAATTGTCATCGGTAAAATATCTTCTTTAAATAAGAAGACATTCAATCAATACTAGCTATAAGATGAGTACAGATTTCTAGCTGGAAATTCTATCAGAAAAGTCTGTGTAATTCCAATGCACTCTAAATACTATATATTTGTCCCTGATCTGTGTACCAAACAAAATCTTAATGTTATTGCTTTTGCTTATCACTTTTACCCATAGCATCTCTTTGAACTAAGCTAATAGTACTATCTGCATGGTGCTTTCTACTTATTAAACACTTGAATTATTAAAGTCTTTCTTTATCTTTCTTAGTACTAGTGGTGGCAATGTCAGCACTAATCTACCCTTTACTCCAGGTAAAAGTTACTATTTCTTTTGTTTTCCCCAAACCAAAATTATTTTGCACAGAATGAGTTGGGGGAAGGTATAAAAATGTCACGAGGAAAGTTAAGGGCTCTACACCTCTTCTTATGGGAAGATATTACCTTCATGAACAATCTGCATGGATAACCTCATAACCATAGAATCATACAGCTGGAGGAAAAATGACAGATCATCAAGTCAATGTTACACTATTACAGGAGACCCTTCTTCGGCAATCCTGAGATCAGCTTCAGCAAGAACAAGTGAAATTGGAAATTCCTTTCTTCTGAATGACACTCATCAGTTTTGAAGATTAACATGAACTGAATGAACATGTTTCTTAGGTGATTGGAAATCAGTTTCATTGATGCTTAACTCTTTAAAGCAGTGAGCTCAAGTGAAAAAAAAGTGGGTGCAATAGTTAACTCCTTTTGGTATTTTACCCTAGGGTAGGCGTTTTAAGAGATATTAATTATAGCTTGAGAAAAACCTTCACAACTGTTAAAACCAACTCTTGGCAATTCATCTTCCACTCATCACTGCCATAGTAATTATCTCAGAGTCGTGAAGTTTGTATTTCTAAGACCAAAGGCATGCTATTTTAGGACTATACCCAAAGAAATGATTCTAAAATGTAGCACTAGTATTGTATTTGCATTTGTATGAAATTAAAACTAAAGATGGGTTTAAAAAAATACTAGAGGTATACCCAATCTGATATTTCATGGTAATGCTGTCAGAATTTCAAAGGTTTCGTACATGTTTAATGAACCACCTCACATGGTGTTTAAACGTTTTTCACCTTTTTAACAAGGCTTCACAGATATTATGAAATTGACATGATCTGTTAAGAATTAATGTAGCAATTTGACATACTCTTGAAATTTCAAGCATAGTCTAATTATTACGCAAGTAAAAAAAAAAAACCCTGAAGATTATGCAAAACCATTCCTAAAGCTGGAAAGGGACATTCTTAAGCATCATTTCAATATCCTAGCTTTCGTTTCCATAAACCTGAAGAAAAGCATTGCCATTTTCTTTTAATCAGCATGTGTTTCTTTTGGGCTGGACAATGGGCCATAGAATTAGACACTCTATGGAACATCCAGGGTTGGTTTTTAGGTCAATGTGGATCATTGAAGCATCAGGAAAAACAGTGAAAAAGTACAGTTTATAGATATCGTTTTAGTTGTTCTACACTGTGTGTGTGTGTGTGTGTGTGTGTGTGTGTGTGTGTGTGTGTAAACACTAGGTGGTGGCTTTAAGAAGCACCGAGAAGAGTTGGGGATGATAAAGCTAATCAGATCAAAGTGACAACCCATCTGGATGATTTAGTCTCCTATGAGTGTTTCTTGCCCTGAATCATACAGCTTGGCTTGACTGTCTAATGACTAATCACTCCCTCATTCTACAT
Source organism: Puma concolor (assembly GCF_028749965.1). Classification (NCBI taxonomy): domain Eukaryota; kingdom Metazoa; phylum Chordata; class Mammalia; order Carnivora; family Felidae; genus Puma; species Puma concolor. Next base: position 58,185,540 of record NC_141684.1, read on the forward strand.
ACTTTGCCTCCTAGACCCAGTGAGACTCACCATGCAATTGGTTATAGCTTTGCCTCAGAAAACTGGTTCAGTCATGGTAGTACAGTGACCACTAAGAGGGTTTGTGGGACACAGGATGCTCAGTGCTAAAACTGGCAGGTTCTGAATGCGTATGCTGTCAGAAGCCAAGCACATTGGCTGCTTTTCATGATACCTGTGTCAGGTCTGCTGTTCTGAATCATATAATTTCAACTGAAATCAATGCTTTATTTTACTGAAAAATATATTCCCTTACAATAAGAATGCATAAGTCACTCTATTTATTTAAAAGCAAGCAGAGAAGAAGAGTCTGTATTTCATCATGTAATCTTTTTCCCCTTGGAAACTTGTGGCTCATGAGGCAGTGGTCACAACTCTGTTCATCATGATGCAGGATTTGATTAAACAAATCATGCTCAGCAAAGGTGGTGAACCCACTAAAATCATCAGACAGAACCAACAAATTTAGCAGCATTTTGAAGTACATGTCCCATCTCAAGTCTCCAGCCCCAGCCCAATATTCTAGTTTCTGCTCTGGGTAGGTAGCCTGTACATAAAAGATGCAGCAGTCGTATGCGAGGAAAATATGAAAATAAAACATGAAATTCTTTTGGAGGGTTTTTGTTTTCTTCGTTTTCTTATTTTCTTCCCTCCTTTAAATAGGTAGTTCATTTTATTTTAATGGTCATGTCTTGGATCCAGCAGGCGAACCTTTCTTACTGATGGGGTCTCTACTTAACTGGTGTCTCTGTCATCAGCCTGACCTTGCAGCTTTCTCTAGTGCCATTATACCCTGGGCGCTGGCTGATTTTCATACAGCAGCCCCCTCTGCTTGATCCCACTTCATCTACTTCACGGACACAGACATTTGTTGGGCTTATTAGCTCAGCAGGAGCCTTATCATATTTTGTATCTGAGGCTGTTGGAGATGTCAGGAGATGGAAATGCTGTAGCTTTTTATCCTCCTTTCTTTCAGTTTCTCCTAGAGCCCAACACTGCATTTGGATTCAGTACTCTCTTCTACTGGCTGCTGAGATCTCTTTAAATATGTCTAGCTTTGCCATCTGTACCAATAACACTGCAAAGGCTTAGCCATGATTAGGCTGTCAAGATTTATTAAGTTAAAAAGTATCAAAGTTTCTTGCTGCAACCCCAGACCTTTTAAGAGTCTACCTTCTTTGGAATCCCTTCCCCCTCCTCTCTAACATTACAGTCAACGTGCTTTGCTTGACCTTGACCAACATCTGCACCCAGGGAACACTAATGAATTTGGGCCAATTCATCTCCAAACTCCAAATTTAATCAAGCTGACATGCCAGGGAAAGCGGGCTATAATTAACTTCTAACGTTTTAGGTAATCTGTAAATTTTCATAAATTTTACCTGATAGGTTTCACCATGCTTAACATTTCAGTTGTCTTTAAAAAGACACAATGTTAAACTAATACATGCATATTTAATAGCTAATTTTCAATATTAGAGGAGTGACGGTGTGTATGTGCGTATTTTTAATTTTAGAGTCATCCCGAAATTAAATATCTATCAGTCTTTGCTATGCACTAACAACCCACACAATCCGCAAAACTGTTACAAGCTTATTTCATTGTTTAGGGTGTTTGTTTTTCAGGTATCTATTGTAATCAGTGTAATGAATTTGCACAGAAACGGATGTACACAATTATAAATAGGTTGTAAAGGCATGTACTTAACCGTTTTCTTTTGGCCATCACACTATTAGAGAATGGGCATTGTCATTCTTTTAAGATGTTACTGCATTTTTTATGGTTGTTACTTGAACAGGAAGGTCTTTAATTTGACAGAAACTCCCAGGGCCCCCAATGAATTGAACAGTTCCCATGTATTCATTTATAAATGCCATTAATTATTATCAGCCCACATCATAATCCAATTTGTCCTTAATAAACCTATAAATGATGTCTGTGCAAGTTTGTTAGAGAACGTAAGTCTGCATGTGTTTGTCACTAAGTGAGAATGATACAGTCTTTGACAGTGTTGTCATTGCATCACCTCTGTTATGTCTATACTGGCGTGGTGTTTGAAAATGAGAACAGTAGCATATAACCCAAAATCTTTCAATTCCGAAGTACTCCGCGTTGCAAGAAAGAGCACAATAGCAGTGTTGTATTGTTATTCAATATCCTATTTTCTGGAAACAAATCCAAAATTTCAGGGTGCTTTTTTGGAAATGGTACATGGTAAGTATTTAAACATATTTGGTGCTGTAAAGAACATAGAGAGAAGTCTGTACAAATTTTCCAATAACTGCTTCCAAAAATTAAAGAGGAAAAAATTAAAAAAGGAAATTAAAGGAAATTAAAACTGAATTCAAGAAACACAATTATAAATATCGTGTTCTTTAGTTAAAAAAGTTTCCAATTTGTGTCATAGAAAACTCTATTGATCATACATTTTTACACATGATACACCTAATGGCTAATCTCACGTGTCTATACTGGCTAAGAATTAAAATTTTGATTCAATATTTGCATATAATTTATTATAATATTGTTTGAAATGCGTTTTCGCCTTAGTAATATGCTTTTTACTTGACAGAAAATTTTGTCATGACTTACCTGAGAATAGTTAATATAACTATTAACACTGTATGACAAAATTTTGGATACTTGGGAACATTCGGAAGCAATGGAAGTTTAAATGATATACTTGGAATAGAATATTCTAATAAAATATTTCTTTAAAAATACTTCTTTGGAGGCAAACCTATTTATAATATTTAAAAAACTGGGATGTTTCTTCATGCTTTTAGCAACTGTTAAACTCTTCTCAATTTTTTCAAGACTCAGCATTTTTTTCTTTCAATAAAATGATATTATTTTCTTTTAATTTCTAAAAGACGTATGCCAAGAATGGAATTGCTTACCTACCATCCGCCTTAAATCTTTAGGAAGTTCATTTAACTAAGACCCCATAATCGAATTTTATCTTGTGGCAATGGATATCAAATAGCAAGTAAAAAACTGTGTGCTTTATTATATTCTTTTTAAGTAGTTATGTTGTTGGTATCTACTTTAAAAATTCCTTCATTTAATGTCCTTCCTCATATAAAGAGCTTTAGGTCAATGCACTTACTAACGTATATGAGAGATCAACAAATGAGGCACCAAAATTTGACAAAACTTTCTTCAACTTAAACCATACATTTTTGGGAGGGTGGTATTAACAATGGAGGCAATTTTTTTAATTCCTAGTTTATTGCTTTGTTCATAAAATCGTGTGGCTCTATCAAAGGCACAAAAGAATGCAGATGGTAGGAATGATGTAAAGAAGGTAATGGGGAGGGGTGGAGGGTTTCTTTGTTCATTTGTTTTCATTTTGTTTTTTGGATCTTAGATGTTTTGGTTTGAAAGCCCTGGTCGGAGATAAAAATTGTGTTTAAGAGAAAAATTCTGTGTTAAATGGCATCCATATTAAATTAGAGATTCTGGCGGAGTGAAAAACATGTTACATTTATAAGGTCTGCAGGTGCTGGATTAATGTCATCATTCCCGCTCAATTGGTGGATAACCTAAAATGCCTAAGGAATTACTAAGGATGTTCCAGGTCTAATGTAAACAGTAGACTTGTGCTTTCCAGAGATTTTCATATGTAGAAAAATGTCTTACTTAGGTTTGTATTTGTTTAATGTTCACTAAGGAGTCATGTATAACTGGCTTAGAAGCACTGATAGGGAATCCCTGATAATTCTATAGGTAGATTTTTTTCTTTTTTTTCTTTTTTCTTTTTTGTTTTTGGATGCTATTTATTTTATTTTTTTTTAATTTTTTTTTCAACGTTTATTTATTTTTGGGACAGAGAGAGACAGAGCATGAACGGGGGAGGGGCAGAGAGAGAGGGAGACACAGAAGCCCACAGCACGCTCCAGGCTCTGAGCTGTCAGCACAGAGCTCGACGCACGGCTTGAACTCATGAACCGAACCGTGAGACCGTGACCTGAGCCGAAGCTGGATGCTTAACTGACTGAGCCACCCAGATGCCCCATGGGAGGGGATTATTAAGGTTAAAAGCAGTGTAAGCAAAAATCTCTGGTATTTTCATGCTAACAGTAATGACAAAAGATATCGCTATAGCACATTACAGTGTATACCACTGTCACATAACTTTTCTCATTTGATCCTTACTAAAATTGTGTAAAATATTGAAATTCTTCAAGATGCCCCACAAAATCATGAGCAGGAAGTCCAGTGTCAGGTGAATCTGTGTTCAGGTCTTGCCTCTGCCACTAGTTTATTTAACCTGTCTAGTGATAAGTATCATCTTTTTTTACCCAGGATAAGTGTGTTTCGCACACGTGTTAGCTGTTATCGCTATTTGAAGACTAGGGCCATGTAATTTTAACTTTGTTCATTCAGCTCCTTGCTTATTACCTAGTGGGGTACATAGGAATGTCGTTATCTTTGTTGAGTAAATGAATTTTAAACAGTTAACACTGAGAGTAATAGAGTCAAATGATGTATTTAAGGTTATGTACCCGGGAAGTGGCAGATTTGAGAATCAGGTCCGTGCTTCCCGAAGTCCACAATGTACCCTGTTGGTTGCTTGTGCTGAGGAATGTAACCACCGTCCTGCCTTCCTATCTCAGGGGATGGGATTACTCTTTACCTACCAGTCGCTGCATAGCCTTTTTACTACCCTAAAATCTTCACCACGGATATCTAGTAGTTATCTGTTGTTTCAAATCTTCAGCCAGGACTAAAATCCAGCACCAAATTATAAAACCCAAGCAAGAAGCCGAAGAAATTGCTCAGACTTATGCCATGGTGATGGATATACCACCAACTCTATTTCCAGCCTTGCTGCTCTGACCAAGGTCAGCTGATCATAGATGTATTATAAGGACTTTTCAAAACAATCATTTTCATGTAACACATCATGCTCTTTTTTTTAAATTCTTTTTAAGGTTTTATTTATTTTTGAGACAGAAAGAGACAGAGTATGAACGGGGGAGGGGCAGAGAGAGAGGGAGACACAGAATCGGAAGCAGGCTCCAGGCTCCGAGCCATCAGCCCAGAGGTCGACACGGGGCTCGAAATCACGGACCGAGAGATCGTGACCCGAGCTGAAGTCGGGCGCTTAACGGACTGAGCCACCCAGGCGCCCAGTCATCATGCTCTTAAAGAACAAGACAGAAGAACCTCTATCTGGTCATAAAACTACAAGAGCCAGAAGCATGTGCTAGTCCACGTTGCGTGAAAAGCTGAAGATACTTAATACACTTGTGCCTGGAACCCCCCACACGGAAACCAAACCTTAAGGAGAATTTGGGGAGCCACAATTCTGTAAACATAAACACAGCATCAAGATATTAGATATTTGAAGGCCAATCACCCTCCGGATGGTATACAACAAAAAGCAGCGACAATGTTAATGACAAAAAGCCTCACTAGCCTCAACAGCAACAAAACCAAGAAACAAAACAAAACCACACAAGAAAGAAAACAGAGAGGCAAGGAAACTTAAAATTTCAGTCATTGCCATCTCCTTAAGATGGATTTCTCTTTTACTTTCATACGACTTACTTGGAAAATATAATTTTATTCGTAATTTTTTCCAGTATTTTTTAAAGCTAAACTTCATATGATCAAGAAAGTCATTTAGAATGATCACTTGAGTGGAGATGAATAGCTCTTATGGAATTCTCAATAGACGACGCAAATTTTTTTTTTTTTTTTTTTTTACTGTAGTCATACAATTCTAGCAAAATACCTATAGCGCCGATTAAATCAACTGGAGATTAAAGCATGGAGAAGAAATATCTACTTTTTATATATAGGATGAATATAAACTACTAGATTTGAAAACCTTTATTGGAAGAAAGGGAAAGGCCTATTTTTATAGGTGCTCCATCTTTTATTCAAAGATGGGAGCCAGCAAGATACTGAGAGAGAAAGAAAAAAAAAAAAAAAAAAAAAAGAATTGACTCCGTGCTACGTGTTCAGCAAAAAGTGCCTTGGACAAAAAATAATAATAAAAGGTCACAGTTCAAATTAAACTGCCAGGCAGTCTATACATGACCTGCTCATTATATATTTATTGTTTCTTGACTATGGAAAAATGATCATTATCATCATGGTTTTCACCTGACTTTCAAAAATGAATGCACATTATCTTCTGCATTATCTAAATAGAATAGGCTATGTTCCATGCAGTCGCTAAACTTAACATGATAGAATGTTCATTTAGCCCGTCTGTCTTACCCATCTCTTCTCCCCCTCCTGTTGGGAGGGAAGAAAGGGGGAGACAGTCTTTTTCTCTGGGCAGGCGGGTAAGCAAGCAGTTGCTTCAGCAATCAATGCCAGTATCATCTTATGAGTCAGCAAGACACCTTTAACGCTCTCTTGGATAGGGGCTAACTCTATCACTCCCCAGGGCTCTAACCTCCACTGGCCCAGTGCCAATGGTGTTTGAGCGGGTCCCCAAACCTCTGGCCAAGGTCAAATCTCACAGCTCTGCAGAGCGTCTTACGGTGCCTACGTTACCACACGGAACAACTGTCTACGTGGCTAACCGTGGTCTCGTTTCCCACTTAGAGCTGACGTTTAAAAAAAAAAAGTGTTTGAAAAAAAACTTCTAATTTCTGAGGCAAGTACTAAACATGAAAGTGACAAATTAAATATGATTTTAAAGGAGTCCATTGTACCCTTTCGACTATTGTCTTCAACCCCAGTTGAAAAAACACAGGTGTTTTGCAATCTGCAGCTTAGGTCTGACATCTAGTTTTTGATGTTCAGGGTTAAATTTAAATCCACATGGTGGCCTGGTTACCAATCTCCACAGTTGCACCCAGGCAGGACTAGGAAAGATTGATGATTGTGATTGCGAGATTAATCCTGTAATGTTTACAAGACTCCTGAGCTGAAACCTGGTTGGTCATATCATGCTACCCAGAGAAGGCCGCTTGGCTTGCCAGGGTAATTTCTTCTGATGCAGTAAATAACTAAGCATAATGAAAATACTCTGATGTATTCCACTGCCTGATTGATGCTCTGCATGTGATACGGTAAAAGCAGTGCACTTCCTATCACAAATTTACATATACAAACCAGCAGAAGACGCATGATAATGTCAGCATCCTGCAGAAGCCCTGGGATGGTACACAATTTTATAGCAGTTATGAATTACTGTTGACCTTTCTGGCCTCTTCTCCCAGTCTGCTAGACTTGAGCATATTGAAAGTCATCAGTCTGAAGCAGTCATTCTTTACATAATTATGGCTATTTGTGTGGGGGGAGGGCGGTGTTTCTTTTATTGTTGAGAATTAGCATTAAGGGATAGCACTGCTGTGGCCTACGACAGTCTCCGATGCTTTGTACACATTCTAATAAAAGCAGGGAAGAGGACACTGCAAATACTTCAGCAGTTTTTCAAAGCACAGTCCTACCAAAACGGAAATGCTAACTGCTTTTCAGTATTTTTTCCGACACCAGAGAAAAACAGTCCTGGGAGCCTGTATTGATTTTTTTTTTTAATGTAGTGGTTTAAAATTATTTTTTAGTATTTCTCTACAACGCTTAAGCCAAATTTTCTTGTTGGATTTTGTGTGTCTGTGAAGTGGAAAAATAGTTGGTAAGACTGAAGAAGACTTTTGGGTCCATGCATAGATTAAATTTTTGAATTCATGTAGATGTATTACTGAACGCAGTTCCATACTTCATACTAAATATTTGAATAATCAGGCTTTCAGAACATCACTAAATGCAGCTCCTTATTATCATTTGCATTTTAATGTCCTTAAAATTATTACACTAAGGGAAATGTTTTTGATACATTACAGCATTTCCTCTAAATGTGTGATTATGTTAATGAGTTTTCAATCAGTATCCTAGCCTGACACCATAAGAAAATTTATGCAAAGTTCATACCCTGTCAGGGCCTTTAATCAGGACCATTTATTAGAGCCCTGCCTTCTTTGATGGTTTCTGCTGCCTTTATTAAATATACTGACTTGGCCATCTGAAGAAAAGGACAATAAAAGGTTACTGGGATGAAAGCATGAATGCTATTTGCTCATGTTTCCTTTACAGACACTTCTTCAATAATTAAGGAAGAGCTTTCTTTGGCCTTTTAGGCTTTTGAAGTGCATATCAAACATAACAGTTCTTGTTTTTATGAAATACTTAATACTTAGCATTTAGTCTTAAACACAAGTAAACTAACTTAGAGGTTGTAAGCACAGGAACAGACACACACACATGTAGTTCTTTTTTTTTTTTCTCCACCAAGAAAAATCACAACAATCTGGTCAAATAACATGACATTATACCATTGGATTCTTTTTCTAAGGGGACCAGATATGCTTTAAATTATATAGAAAATAATTAAGTTGAAAATGTTGCCCCTGTTTTTCCTTATTAAAGGTGGATAGTTTTTTCTTTCTTTTTCTTCCATATGGGGACTTAGGCTGGGCTGTGGTTCTGGTCTATTAATGAGTTGTGAATTTGACAAAACAGCTTTCTGTGAAAGAGGTGTGTTTTTTAGCTTCCGCCATTAGCATTAGTGACTTTAAACAATTAGTTAATACACTGCCTATAAATTTATACAAGGGTTGAAACTGACATGAACGGTACCATTTTTCTGGATTACATGCAGAGAAAAACAAAACAAACAGAAGCCCTAGCTAAGCAGTATTGACAACCTGGGGTTTGGATACAAATTCAATATGAGAAAACAGACTCACTTCAGTGAAATACAAATAAACAACAAATTCTGTTTTAACATGTCTAAATAGGAAGGAGGTGACTGACAGGCCCGGGTCTCTTAGGAAAGCCATTAGTTGAGAACTTGATAGGAAAACGTTTGATTTGAATGCACGTGGCGTTTCCCCTCAGGGGGTGAGCTGAGTGGTACAGGGGGATTCACAGGCACCCTTTCACTGAACATGCCTGCTGGGCCATACCTTAGAAAATGAAATCTGTAGGGTCTCCTAATACTAACAAGTGTATAACTCTATCATCAATTTGGAAGGCATAGTAATTACAGTTGTCTACTGATTGCTCATTTTCTTATCTCCCTTAAATCGAACTCTCTTTCCTTCTGTCCAAATTTTAGAGGCAATTTTATGGCTAGAAATGCGTCCATCCTCAAGTAAAAATTAGTTTTCAGATTCACATTATTTGTTGATTGTAAAAACTATGCATGCCCCTCCGAAGGCAACCTCTAAAATGTTTATTTAAAAGAAGATGGCTTGTGGTCTAAGATTTGGTAAATGAATTGATTATGGCACACTTTCCAAATGTTTTCTCTTCCCAATTAGCATGGCTATCCATATCTATCTATTAAAATCTATAAACAGCAACTGCTAAGCCTATAATTCTGTACCTTGAGTCGCTCTGATTTTTTTTTTTGTTTTTGGTTAGTAATGCCTGTTATATTTTCCATCTGAAAAAATAAGCCTTATACAGACAGACTGCTAATTTACTAATTCAGATTTTTAAAAATGCAAAAAGTAAATAAAGTGAATTATTGGCTATATTGATTATTATTTAGACCCAGAGATTCATAATAACAAAAGTTATAACATTAGCTACGCCATAAACTTAGGCATTGGTGCACAAAAGAATTGGCATTTAAAGACATTCTGAGTTAATCATATTTATGTAGGAATGAAATTAGTTTAAAGAAAATCTTAGTAAATGAACCCTTTGACATCAGCATTGTGTTTAATTTTATGCATGTGTTTCTGATATACTGCATCATGTAACAATCATTTTCTCTGACTGCTGGTCCATCTGTAGCCCCTCCTCCCTTACCTTCACCCTGCCAACACACACACACACACACACACACACACACACACACACACGCCAGGCAGACCAAATGAATCAAGAAGTATCTACTGGTTTGAAGAAAGAAATATATAGAATGCATTTCTAAGCACATCATAACATCCCATATCACGTCTCTGTTATTATCCTCAATATATTATTATAGAGTACTGAATTATTATTTCACTTATTTTGGAGTTAGGCATATATATGTCTTTGGTTTTATCAAATAAAAAGGAATATGGCACTTGAATTCACGCGGAAGAATGCAGAGAGGATACATGAATATTAAAACTAATAAACCTTGCCGACAAGATATATATTTTTGGCATTAGGTATTTATTCCCACCACTCTGTATATCTGGGCAAATATTCAGAATATTTCTAAATATGTATATGTAGAGGGAATGCATGTACACACAGCTTCTCCTCTCCCTTCCCCCTCCCATATGTTGGAGTCTTATGAGGTGAACAATAAGAATGAAAATCAGCTTCTGCAAAAGGCAGCAGCAATCCCATGATTCCATCTGAGCCAATCACTTAACATATCATTCATAATGCTACCCTGTTCCCATCATCCTTGCCCTGTCAGTAGTATCTTTCTTCATTTTCTTCTGCTACTCAGTTCCAAGAAAGTGGAACCACTGTATCATTTACTGTCCACAACCTAAGCTGCTGATTTAAGGGTTGATTTGTTATTTTCCATAATGTCCTGTACAATTCTTTTTGATTTCAATGCAAAGTTTAAGTTGGGGAAAAGCCTGGGATAATTCTGACAGTGGCAGGTTTGGATAAGATTAAATTTATCTATCGCTTTGAATTGCTCTATATGGTTTTAGGCATTTTAAAAGATTTAAATAAGTGTTTTATGGTAAGTGGTCCTTTTCTCTTTCGAGACTATTATGCGCTAAGTGAACAAAACAAATGACCTCAGATATCTTTAGCACAAGTTAAAGGAAATCTTTCTTATCACTGAAAATTGGTGACTCAAACATGTCTATAATGAGAAGGAAAAGCATTTATTCACCATATCCTGAAATAGTTATGGTCCCATTATGTCTAACAAGGCCTCCTGAAGGCAAATTCGTTATAATTTGTATCTTTTCTTATTATTTTTCACAGTGGACAGTGATGACTCTGACTTAAAACCTAATCACCAGTGCCTATTAAATTTGGGTTTATACGTTGCTGAAGGTAGAACTGATTATCATAGCGAATGAAATACTTGTTTGGCCTATTCCCAGAGGGCAAAAAGTCATTCTTCAAGGTGATGCGTCTCATTTGAGGAATACATTAACAATTGAAGGCAGTTAAAAATACATGTGAACTCCCAGTGAGGCAAATCTGAGGTTGACCACATATATTTACTGGCTGACTCTTGCCTCATTCAGGGAGGAAAACTGTGATATGGAAGGCTGATTTCTGCAACACACCATGCTTTACTTTACAACTCTCATACAGCACGTGGATCATGTATGCTAAGAAAATATTTAGATTCTTAGCATTCTGCATAGGTTTGGTATGCTTGGGCATGTCATTCAAGTGATAGAAACAATGATGAAAAGAGAGAAGTCCCGACAGCATTAGAAGTCAAAAATTTTAATTAAAACAAACCTCTCATTTCAAAAACGTACTGTGACTCAAACGATGTCAAAGCAAATGTATAGGCAGGGATCCAAAAGCTTACCAGAAATTGCACGAGGTCTAAATTATTTAAAGGACAGAAATTATTGGTAACATAGAACAGGTTAGATAATGATTTTCAAAATTAGATTGGCATCGCAGTCAAACAGATAAGACACGGTATGATTAAAAGCTACCAACGTCAGTTAACATGCTTCTGCATTTTTCAATGTGCTATTTTTTTTTTTTTGGTACAAAAAATACGAGAATTTAAAAGTGAAATTATAACTCATTGAAAATGAAGAGGTAAAGCAGCCCTAACCATATACTTTTCAGTCTTTATCACTCCTAAAATATAAGAAGTCTAAAGAGATCTAAGAGTCTTCAACACATGTATTGCTTTATATGGCAACAAACCACACAGAAATACCAGCAGTGAACTAATTTACCAGTAAGTAAATTTATGAAAAGCTAAAATTTGTATTAAAAAATGTAAAACTATACATTTATTTGTAGAGTTTTGAGCCTCCCCTTGCAAACACAAAAATCTTTTATGTACAGCAATGTATTAGAATGCTTTCTCATGAATTAGCTCAATTAGTTCCCACAAAGACTCTGGGGTGTGGACAGACATGTCCCATTGGTGTGCAAACTGAATATCAGAGAGGATATGCAACTCACCCAACATCCGGAGTCCAGAAAGTGGCCGGGCTGGGACTCAAGATCTAATCTTTGGACTTCTGGTTCAGTGCTCATTCTTCTAAACCACACTGCTTCTTTTTTCGTCAAGTAAAGAGACTGCGAACATATTTCACTCTGTGTGATGTATAGGTTTATTGGGAGAGTGACACAACAGAGCAGTGAAGTGCAAACCATAGAAATGAAGTCATGCATAAAGCTGTATAAGAAATATGTATATTGAAGTCCCATTTCATGAAGGTACTAGGGCCATGTGGTTTTCTATGTTATTTATGAGCATATTGCTATTCCTGTATTGTTATTATTATTGTTATTACCATTATTATTATTAGCCTTATCTGATATGCCATATTGTTTTAAATAAATTGTGCCTCAGGCAGTATGTATGGAACACAAATGGTGCACTTTGATTAAAAAAATGAGAAAAGAACGTTACCCAGGTCCAAGTGCTAAGCTCCTCCCTTGCCACAACCTGAGGGCATTCCAAGTTCATCATGGCCGGAATGCATTTCTGTCTCTAAGGAGGGCATCCTTTTCAGCTGTGCTGTAAAAGCTCAGACCAGAAATGGCAGTGATTGAGGATATGAAGAAGTGAGGGAGATAGAGGAAACAACCAAAGGAGCCCCCATTGCCCTAAATGAAACCTACTGGTTTGACATTCTGTTTGGATTGATTTTGAAAAGCCTGACATTTCCTAATTCATTTCCATGTCATTAAAAAGGAATATAAAAATTTTTAAATGAAAGGAAAACTAGAAAGGATATGTAAAATACCTTCAAAAATATGATAGTATTGGCCATTTCTACTTTTCAGTGTGCATTCAAATCTGATTCTTACAATATTTCAGTTTCCTTTTAATAACCAGATGCTTGATGTCTGACCACTTTGCCTCTGTTAATTTATAAGATTAAAGTATTTTATTTAATCATTAATTTTTAGTTTAAAATGCTATTAGGAGATTGAGCATACCATTTTACTTCCTAAATTAGCTTAAAATGCAATATTATATTAACGACATGACTCTGATTTTTAAAAATAAAATCAGAAGTACTCAAGAAGGATTATGTATGAAACAAGGCAGCCAAAGATAATCTTTAAAGATAAAAAAAGGCAGGGGCACCTGGGTGGCTCAGTCAGTTAAGCGTCCGACTTCCACTCAGGCCATGATCTCATGGTCTGTGAGTTTGAGCCCCGCATCAGGCTCTGTGCTGACAGCTCTAAGCCTGGGGCCTATTTTAGATTCTATCTCCCTCTCGCTGCCCCCACTCATGCTTTCTCTCTCTCTCTCTCTCTCTGTCTCTCTCTTTCTCTCAAAAATAAATAAACATTTAAAAAAAAGATAAAGAAAGGCAGCTTAGCACATTTGTAAAGAAAATGGCCTCTGGAGTCAAATGCCTAGATTCCAATCCTCGCATCAGACGACCCTCCCTTTGTGCCAGTTTTCTGATCTGTAAAATAGAGGAAAGTACAAAATCCTACGTCACAGTGTTGTTGTGAATACTTAAGACTGTGCCTGGAAAATTTCAAATACTTGATAGGTGTTAACTGTTTTTTCAAAACAGACAGAGGCACGCCTCATTTTATTGCGCTTCTCTTCGTTGTACTTCCCAGGTACTGTGGTTTTTACAAATTGAAGGTTTGTGGCAAGCCTGTATCTCACAAGTCGATTGGTGCCATTTTTCCAAGAGTGTCTGCTCACTTTTGTGTCTCTGTGTCACATTTTGGTAATTCTCACAATCTTCCAAAATTTTTCACTATTATTATTTTTTTTGGTGGTGATCTGCCATCAGTGATCTTGGATGTTGCTATTCTAATTGTTTTGGGGCACGATGTACTGCACCCATGTAAGATGAGGAACTTAACTGATAAATGTTGTGCGTGCTCTGACTGCTCCATCAACCAGCCATCTCCCATCTCTGTCCCTCTCTTTGGCCTGTGCCTGTCTATTCCCTGAGACATGACGTATTGAAACTAGGCCAGTTAACAATCCCATGATGGCCTCTAAGAGTTCAAGTGAAAGAAAGAGTTGTATGTCTTTCACCTTAAATCAAAAGCTAGAAATGGTTATGCTTAGCGAGGAAGGCATGTCAAAAGTTGAGACAGGCCCAAAGGTAGCCAAGTTGTGAATGCAAAGGAAATGTTCTTGAAGGAAATTGAGTGTGTTACTCTGTTGAACACACAAATGAGAAGAAAGCGAAACAGCCTCATTGCTGATATGGAGAAAGTTTGAATGGTCTGGATAGAAGGTCAAACCAGCCACAACCTTCCCTGAAGCCAAATCCAGAGGAAGGCCCTCACTCTTTTCAATTATATGAGGGCTAAGAGAAGTGAGGAAGCTGCAGAAGAAAAGTTTGAAGCCAGGAGAGGCTGATTCATGAGGTTTAAGGAAAGCAGCCATCTCCATAACATCAAAGTGCCAGGTGAAGCAGCAAGTGCTGATGTAGAGGCTGCAGCAAGTTATCCAGAAGATCCAGCTAAGCTAATGAATGAAAGTGACTACCCTAAACAATAGACTTGCAGTGGAGCTGGAGCAGCCTTCTGTTGGAAGAAGATGCCATCTAGGACTGTCACAGCTAGTGAGGAGCAGTCAGCACCCGGCTTCAAAGCTTCAACGGACAGGCTGATTCTCTTGTCAGGGGTTAATGCAGCTAGCTACTTTCAGTTGAAACCAGTGCTCGCATACCATTTCAAAAGCCCTAGGGCCCTTCAGAATTATGCTAAGTCTACTCTGCCTGTGCTCCAAAAAGTAGAACGACAAGGACTGTAGGTTAGTGCCTCTGTTTACAACATGGTTTATTGAATATTTCAAGCCCACCTTTGAGATCTACTGCTCATAAAAAAGATTTATTTCAAAATATGACTGTTCATTGACAATGCACCTGGTTACCCAAGAGCTCTGAAGGGGACGTACAACAAGGTTAATGCTATTTTCATGCCTGCTAATACAACATCTATTCTGCAACCCATGGACCAAAGAGTAAGTCTGGCTTTCAAGACTTATTATTTGAGAAATACATTTTGTAAGGCTATAGCTTCTATATATCTATATCTATCTATCTATCTATCTATCTATCTATCTATCTATCTATCTATCTCTGTATAGATACATGTATATAGATATATGTATCTATACAGAGATAGATAGATAGATAGATAGATAGATAGATAGATGATAGATAGATAGATTTCCTCTGATGGATCTGGGCAAGGTGAACTGAAAATCTTCTAGAAAGGATTCACCATTCTAGATGACATTAAAAGCATCTGTGCTTCAAGGGAAGTGGCCAAAATATCAACATTAACAGGAGTGTGAAAGAAGTTGATTCTAGCCCTCATGGATGACTTTGATGGGTTTGAGATTTCATTGGAGGAAGTCACTGTAGATGTGGTGGAAACAGCAAAAACTTAGAAGTGGAGCTTGAAAATGTGACTGAATTATGGCAATCTTATGATAAAACTTGAACAGATGAGGAGTTGCTTCTTATAGATGAGCAGAGAAAGTGGTTTCTTGAGATGGAAGATGCTATGAAGATACTGTGATGATTGTTGAAATGCCAACAAAAGATTTAGAACATTACATAGACTCAGTTGATGAAGCAGTAACAGGGTTGGTGACATTTGACTTCAATTTTGAAAAAAAAAATAAATCGTACATGCAAAGAAAAGTCAATTGATGCAGCAAACTTGACTGTTGTCCTATTTTCAGAAATTGTCACAGCCACCCCAAACTTCAGCAACCATGGCCCTAATCAGTCAGTGACCATCAACAGTGAGGCAAGACCCTCCTACCAGCCAAGTTTATAATGCACTGAAACCTCAGACGATGGGTAGCATTTTGGCCGTAAAGTATTTTTAGTTTTATTTTTAGTTTTATATATATATATATATATATATATATATATATATATATATATATATGATCTAATGAGATCTATCTATCTATCTATCTATCTATCTATTAGATCTAATGAGATCTATCTATATACATATATTAGATCTAATGAGATCTATACATATATATGTATGTATGTATACATCTCATTAGATCTAATGCTATTTTACACTTAATAGACTATGGTATACTGCAAACATAACTTTTATATGCACTGGGAAGCCAAAAATTTATTTGATTCACTTTATTGTAATATTCGCTTTATTGTGTGGTGTGGAAGGAGACCTGCAATATCTATGAGGTACGCCTGCACATTTAAATGGTATTATAATACAATTGAGCCCAAGGAAGTCTTGTCCCAAAAAAGGCTAGGAGTTTCAAAGATTCCAGAAAGAAGTGCTGTTCAAGCAGTTTGTAGTGAAAGAAGTAGGAAATTGGTTATAGCTTTGAAGTCAGGCAAACATACTGTGAAGCCTTGCCTCTTATTAGACATGTAACTTTGAGTATATGTATTCTTAAGCCTGATGCTTCATCTGTAAAATGAATACTACTATATAGGGCTTTTCTCTTACTTTCTCTTTTTTTTTTCTTAACGATAAGGAGAAAGACATCAATATCAATAATTAGCAAGTACCTGGAGACAGTAGACTTTTGAGACATGATTGTTATCATATTGGTGGTGGTGGTGGTGCTCAGAGAGAGATGTGGTACAAATGAGGCAGGAGGAAGAGCAACACTAGAGATACAGAGCACAGAACACAGCACAGTCACTTGCAGAACTGAAGCTAGGGGGTTGGTTAGATCCAGCCACGTGAACAGTTGAGACTCAATCTATCTCTACTCATTAGGGAAGTTTTCCTGGGGCCAAACAGCCCAAAGTCAGTGTTAGAGAGATTGATTCTGGGGCAGCACCAGGGATAGCTCCCAGTAGTCCTCTAAAAGGCAGGCCACTTGTGTTTCTTCTCCCAGTTTCTGCTTGGACTTTCAAAGGTTCGTTTCCTTTTAAGACCATTTCCAACCTCTTGATAAAAACCAAGTAAGCTTCTGTCTGTCATGATGAGAGTTGTTGCATAAGCCTTTTAGTAATTCTTTTGGTTGTCTTATTCCTTTAGGATGGTGGATTCTTAAGGCCAACGTCATACATCACACAGGACATAGTTTTGTTAGGATCTGTTTTGAGGTTATTTTGCAAGTATTATGTGACCAATAATAAAGTCAGCCAATGCTGTAGTTTGCCAATGATTTACATTTTGAAATAAACAAATAAAATATTTTTGAATTAGAATTTTGAAGTCAGGAAGGAAATCATAGAAAACTATTTATATTATGATTGAATTTCATAAGAGATTCCAAAAAAGAAAAGAAAATAACATGTTGCTTAGGAACATTTACCTATGTGGTATTGAGGGAAAAAATAGGCAAGAGAATGATAAACACAAAATTCAAGATTGAGATATCTCTGTCTGATAGCCAGGTGGGTCAAATCTGGGAGGAATTTACTGGTAGCTTTCTTTGTGCTTGGTAATATTTTACTTTTTAGGCTAGATTATAAATTTATTAGATGGGGAAATTTCTAGAATTACTGAAATTATTTCATGTAACTTGCCTTTTTCTCTGCCTAATCCTAAATTCAGACTTTTTCTTATCCCTATTACTCTATATAAGACAATAAAGAGCCATTGTGACTGTGCACCAGTTATGACGGTAGACATCTACCCATCTAAATTCCATCAGGCTGGTTCCAGATGCATCACTTTGCTCCCATATCATTTATTGTTCCAAAAATACTTATGAAAAATTGTGCTAATGATAAAAAGACTTATAACGCTTAGCATTATTTACTGTATAAAGAATTCATTGGCACATATGCCTGGGGCTAAAGCTTTGGATAAATGGACTTCGAACTCACTGCCTTAAGAGCAGGATTAATTTCTATTGTTATCATTGCACAACTCTGGTGACATGTAACATTTAAGGATGACTTAACCATGTCCAATTATGATTCTTTCTAGAGTTGATTATGGTACAGAAGGGTTCTCTGTTTTCCTTTTTCTATTTTGTTTTCCTCTCATTTTTGAATGCTGGGTGGCTTGTGACCTTGCATTTCTTTGCTTTGATGTTCCTGCCAAATTGATTGGGCTCATTGCCCAGAGAGATTAGAATTGAGAGGTGAGTAGATAAATTAACACCCAGTTGTGATCCAAGGGCCTTCTCAGGGACTAGTTTCTCAGAAAAGGGCAGATTGGTGGGTTTTCAATAGAAAGTATCCTGAACTTGAAAAAAAGAATTCTGGAGTTCAAGTACAAACTCCAAATATTACCAGTTGCTTAAGACCCTAGTTAAGTCACTTAGCCTCTCAGTCTGTTTACTCTTCTTTAAAATTGAGAGTGATCACAATTGTCGTTTCTTCTATAGTGTCAGAATTGAGTGAAATAAACATAACGAGTTTTGTGTGCAGCAAATAATCATGCTATTGTAGGATATTATTATTATCTTCCACTCGTCCTTATTTCTGTTCTCCTGTCTAATCTCTCACAAAGCCCTACTGGTTTTATTTTCTAGATATCTCTAGTATGTGCCCACTTCTCTGCTTTCACTGCAGTCTGACTGAAGGTACCCTTTTGTCCCTACTAGGTTATGGTTGTAGCTTCTTTTCTGTCCTTCCTCTCCTTATTGTCAAGCAATTCATTTTCCTAACTGGAGCCAGAGAGATCTTTTAAGAAATGCAAATCCGATTATAACACTCTTCTGCTTAAAACCCTTCACTGGCATCCCATCATTACCAGGATAATGATACCAAACCTTAACTTGGTCTAATAACTCTGCATGGTCTGCTCCAAATAACTACTCCTGCTCTATCTCACTCCATATTCCTCAAGTTTTTAGTCACAATGGTATGACTATGTAGACGAGTTTCTTTCTTTTTTTTTTTTTCTTTTTTCTTTTCCCCCTACTTGCTTGGGTATTACATAGTTCGATGCATTAATCACAGCCTATTCATCACACACCCTAATTCAGGAAGGCAAGATTTAAAAATGAAACAAAAGATGCAGGAAGAGAGAAATGAGATTGTATGTGCTGGGAACATTGATGGGTCTCTGAATGTTGTTATTTTACCATTGCCTTATTCTTGAATTTGGAGCATTCTGAAGATAATTCACAAGGTAATATATTTTGGGGAAGTATTTGATAGTGAGGTAGAAGGCACCTTGATGGATAGGGCTGGGAAACCTTCATAAGCTCACGGATATTGACAGAATGACATTTTACTCTTCCGAGTAGTACTTACTTCCAGGTAATAGGTAGGGAAATTTAGTATGTTGCCTGTCTTTTCTAAAACATTTTTTTATGCTTTGACATGTTGAGTTGGATTGATTCACCTGTGTAATTGAAAAGTATAATTTGGTCTTAGTGTAATTGGTCTTCTCTTGGAATGCTTATCTGACAGGACAGATCAATTATTAGGTTAGTTCTCTGCCTTCTGCCTACACACAGATCAGAACATATGTAAATTTCTCCTGGAAATTAACTTATTAATGATATCTATATATAAACACACCTGTGAAGCTTCCATTATATCTACCTACTAGTCACTCTTCTCTTTCTGTCTCTGCTTCTCTCTTTACACATATATGCGGACGTGTACAAATATATACACATAAATTAAGTTTTCATTCATATTGATGACTTCTGTTAACAATAATTTCACCATATTTCCTAGGGTTCCACTAATATTTTTAATATGTAAATGCAGAAAAAACAAGAAGGGTGGTTAATATTGATTACCTTATAAGTTCTGAATAATTAATAGGCTAATGTGAAAAATGCATATGTCTTCTTATTCAAGTTACCGACTATCCATGAAGTTGAAATTAGTCTTGCTTTTATATGTCTTCCTGTTCCAACCCATCTACCTTTAAAATTGCCATCAGAGTTAACTTCCTAAGAAACAAATCTGATGGTGTCACTCTCCTGTCTATTATGAATCTTGCAGACTCCCCATGACCTAAAGGAAAAAGGCCAAACTTATTTGCCTTCAAAATCTCACCCTGCCTAACTAACATACGTTGCCATTCTTCCCTTATACACCTCAAATGTCAGTCATAATGAACTTTTCAGTATTTTCAATGCAATACGTATCTTGTCACGACTTGGGAATTTTTACATTCTAGGAATATCCTTATTTTCTTTTATATCTAGAAAAAATATTATTTATCCTTGAAGACCCAGCCAAATGTCTCTCTCTCTCTCTTTTTTTTTTTCTTTGAACATTTCCTTGATTTCCTTAAGCAGAGGCAGCTGATACTTTTTTCCTGGAATACTCCTTGTAGACCATTTTTTAAAGTGCTTGCTAATTAATGTTGCAATCATTTGCTAGCATGTTTCTCTCTTTTCCGATTGTGACTTCCTCTGTTGCAAGAACCTGACACTAGCTAAGAGACAACGACGGAGTTGCTGTAACTAAAAAAACAAATAAACAAAAATAAAGTGGCTTAAAAGAGTTTTTTTCTGTATCCATCTGATCATACACCATTCACAGTTGACATGGCAACTCCATAATGTCAAGACAAATGTTCCTTTTGTCTTTACCTCTTTTATCTTCCAAGTATTGCTCCATCCTGTCATCTAAGGTGGTTGCTCTAACTTCTGCCATTACATCTACATTTCAGTCTGTGAGAGAAAAGAGGAAAGGTAAGGGGAGGTACAAGACCCGGAATCTGACCGTCTACATCGCTTCCAGTAACACTGGTTTGGAAGTGGAGAGGTAGAGTCAGATTGGCTAGCAATCTTTGCCTACTCAGGGGTGCCTGGGTGGCTCAGTCGGTTAAGTGTCCGACTTGGCTCAGGTCATGATTTCACGGTTTGTGGGTCAAGCCCCGCTTCGGGCTCTGTGCTAACAGCTCAGAGCCGGGAGCCTGCTTCGGATTCTGTCTCCCTCTCTCTGCCCCTCCCCTGCTCATACTCTGTCTCTCTGTCTCTCTCTCTCTCTCAAAAATAAACACTAAAAAAAAAAAAAACCCAAACTGTAATAAAAAAATCTTTACCTAATAAAAATACTACAACTGTTCAAAAAGTAGAGACAAAATAGTGGTCAAATATATACCACTCTCTGACATAGAACACATCTTTGATTTCCCAGTGCCTAGTATAGCATTGGTTCAAATTAGGAATCTACAAATACTTGATGAAGGAAAGGATGAATTGCAAAAATCATAGCGATTTAGAACCACAATGGGCATGTAAATCATCTAGCTCTATCCTCCCATTTCACAGGTGAGACAGCTGAAGACCTTGTGATTTTACTCATTTTATTATACAACTGGTGTGTTCAAAAACTTGTTAGTAAAAAATAGTTTTCAAAGCACTAAAATTACTCTGATAACTTCAAGGGATCTTTAATAGAAAAATACTCTTTTTTTATATATAAAGAATTTCTTTTTTTTATTTTTTTATTTTTATTTTTATTTAATTTTTTTTAATTTTTTAACGTTTTTATTTATTTTTGAGACAGAGAGAGACAGAGCATGAATGGGGGAGGGACACAGAGAGAGGGAGACACAGAATCAGAAGCAGGCTCCAGGCTCTGAGCCATCAGCCCAGAGCCCGACGCGGGGCTCGAACTCACGGACCGCGAGATCATGACCTGAGCTGAAGTCGGACGCTCAACCGACTGAGCCACCCAGGCACCCCAAGAATTTCTTTTTTTTAAATGTTTATTTTTGAGACAGAAAGAGAGCACGAGCGAGGGAGGGACAGAGGGTGAGGGAGACACAGAATCTGAAACAGACTCCTGGCTCCGAACCATTAGCACAGAACCTGACTTGGGGCTCAAACTCACAGACTGTGAAATCATGACCTGAGCGAAAGTCGGCTGCTTAACGGACTGAGCCCCCCAGGCCCCCCAAGAATTTCATTTTTTTTAAGTTTATTTATTTTTGAGAGAGAGAGCGAAAGAGAGAGAGACAAAGACAGAGAGAGAAAGAGACAGAGAGAGAGAGAGAGAGAGAGAGAGAGAGAGAGGTGAGTGGGGGAGGGGCTGAGCGCGTGGGCAGAGAGAGGGAGACAGAGGATCAGAAGAGGGCTCCGGGTTGACCACAGGGAGCTGGATGCCGGGGCTGGAACTCCCAAACCATGAGTGAGATCATGACCTGAGCTGAAGTCGGTCACTCAACTGACTGAGCCACCCAGGTGCCCCAAGAATAAATTTTTTAAAGGGGAGATTATATCTCTATTGTATTTCATTGAAAGCCTCTGTTATATACTCTTTATTTTCAGAGACAAATGGGAACTCAGAACCAAATTAGGCACGTTTGGACCGAATCTCCATAATGAAACATTAAGAAACAGTTTATATTTCGAACTTAAAAATGATTAATTTTTTTCTTCAGTATAACACAAACACATAACAAAATTGACAAGGTGAGAGTGTGAACAGTAGACGAGCTTCCATTCCTCCCACAGCCACCCGGCTTCCCTCCTCAGGGCAATCACTGTTATCAGTTTCTCATATATCATTCCAGGATATTCTATGCATATAAAGACAGATGATGGCATGCAGTTTTGCGTCTTGCTTTTTTTCACTTCATTTGTTTTGGAGATCTGATAAGGCATATTTTAAATCAAGAAAGGCGCAACTATGGAAATGTGGGCTTACTTTTTGTAATGAACCCTTTGTTATATTCAAAAGGTAATCTTGAAAATATACTTTATATTCTCCAAACAGCCCTGAGCTTTGTCCTTCCACCTGTAGTGATCACCTCATTTTTTTCAGTTTGTGACCTTGAGACACTAGCTTTCTGCCAGTTTCAGGAACAGGCTGGACCCTTCCCAGCATTTGATGTGGTTTTCAGGTTGCAGCTTGAATGTGCATTTTTCAGAAAGATTTCCCAAGCTATTCCCCCTTTGGTTCGAAGCTCCCCTCAGCCCTTACCACTATTTCTGAGAGCATGCCTTGAATTTACTTCATAGTGCTCACCAAATCTATACTTGTGCTGCTTATTTATTTGTTTACTTGTTTACTGCCTCAGTGTGCCACTGAGGTATGATCTCTGCTGAGGCAGGTGAAGCGTGTGTCTCGTCCATCTTATATATCCAGCATCGTGCTTGGTACACAGACAGGATTCATGTGTATTTGGTAAACGGAAACAAACAAACACCAAAAAAACGCACGAGTAATAAACAAATTCCTCTTTGAAACCTGTTCCTTAACTAATCTACACCCCCATGTTCATTTGGCTGACCTGTTTTTTAATCCCTTACACCCAAAGATATATAGAATATAAAACATGTAAAAAAAAAAGTTGCGAGGAAAGATATAATGGCCCTTCCCTTTTGTCTCAATAAATAACTTTACAGACACATTTGATCTGCTGAATCCCTTCATACATGCTTTTCACATAGCATCAGAAATTTTTAAAAAGGCAATATTTTCTCAATGATCTCTTCTCATCCCATATTTACATGTGCTGTTTTTTGAACTTCTCTGACATTAAATAGGTTAACTACTACCTAGGAAACCTTGACAAATATGGGTAGCAAAGCATTACCAAGATTATTTTTTTTTTCTTTTTGAGTTTATTTATTTTGAGGGAGAGAGAGAGTGTGAGAGAGAGAGGAGGCAGGGGAGGGAGAGAGAGAGAGAGAGAGAGAGAGAAAGAATCCCAAGAAGGCTTGTGCTGTCTGCGCAGAGCCTAATGCGAGGCTTGGCTGGATCTCACAAACCATGAGATCATGACCTGAACAAAAATCAAGAGTCAGATGCTAAACCAAATGAGCCACCCAGTGCCTCAAGATTCTTTTAAAATAAAGCTAGATAATCATTTCAATGATCAACAAAATTAATCCTAGTTCAGGATGAAGTAAAGTTAATAATAGCGAGGCAGCAGTTGAATGATAATAGAATTTGATGTGTGCCTATTAATTATTCTTACATCAGTATTCTTCACAATATCATAACACAAGAGCCTAGGTGCTTATGATCAAAATGCATAAGCAAATACTAAGCCATATGTGACTGTATAGGAGTCAGTACCACAAAAATGTTAAAATAGGAATATCTATAGTTACCATTTTTTTAAACCAATGTCTTTGTTTTGTATGTAAGTATATTAGCCTTTTATTCCCTATTACAAATATTTCTCCTAGTTCATTGCTTTAACATTTTTTTGGCTATGCTTTATCTAAAGTTTGATTATATTTTATTCATGATTGCTCTTTCTTTCTTTTCATTCTCCAACAAACATTAATGAGACACTTGTACTGTATGAGGCACTGTGAGGACACAGGGATGTGGGATGTGCTAAGAATACCAGAGAGTAAAATCTCTTTTTTTTCTACTGCTAAGATCTATGAATAGATTTTCAAATCTTTATTTTTCTGCCAAATTGAATCAAAGACATTCCTTGCCACAAAGTGACTTGTAAAAGGTATGTGTTTGAATTATCATTTTAATTTTTTTTTTCCAACGTTTATTTATTTTTGGGACAGAGAGAGACAGAGCATGAACGGGGGAGGGGCAGAGAGAGAGGGAGACACAGAATCGGAAACAGGCTCCAGGCTCTGAGCCATCAGCCCAGAGCCTGATGCGGGGCTCGAACTCACGGACCGCGAGATCGTGACCCGGCTGAAGTCGGACGCTTAACCGACTGCGCCACCCAGGCGCCCCTGAATTATCATTTTAAAATTAGATATAGTATTATAGGTTCATGGTAGAAAAATTAAAAGTGCATACAGAAAAAAAAAGAAAGATACATAAAATATGACTAATTAGAAATCTATGTCTCTATCCTTTTAATCATTTTTCTCAGTATAGGTCCATGGATATATGTGACTATACTACTTATTTACAAAATGATTTTACATCATACATGCAACTATTTTAGGCAACTTTTTCTTTTACATAACCATCTACTGTGAACATGTTTGAAAAATAAACGAACATACTTATTAGGAACATATATGATCACCCCATTTATTTCCATCATTTGTTTAACCAACCCTTATTGTGCATTATTATTCTGTTTTCCAATCTATTATATAAATCACCATGGTGAATATGTGTATGTATACATATTTCTTTAATTATTTCTTAAGCTAAGTTTTCTGAAGGTATAATTGTGGAATGATAATAATAAAGTCTTACTAAATGCTTTAAAAATATTCGCCCAGTTCTTGCTTTATATATTTTCACTCATCTAATCCTCAGAATGACCCTATAAGCTAGTTTCTAAGATCCTGATACATAAAGAAGACCACACTGATAGAATGAAAAGGTCATCAATCGTAAGAAATGCATGACATGTGTTTTAAAAAGAAAGCAAATACTGCCTGTTAATTTCAGAGTGAATTCACAGACTCAGACATTATGGATACCTACTCAGGTAATCATAAACGAGGGATAGGGGAAATAATTCATTTTTTTTTCAAGGGTTGTTAGATTCTGGGTCCAAATTGTCTCAAGTACCTAGGTACTCAAAGTGCCAGTGTAGATCCTTATTAGAGTAGGTCCGCATGTGAATAAGATAACAAAGGGAGTTCTTATTCAGGTAAAACCCACAGTGGGAAATTTGTCAGTCATTTCCAATTTTCCAAATATATGTTGCAATTGCAATAGACATGCTGAACAGTTGGCAAAATTCTCACACTGGATCCTTGACTTAGCAAGAAGAGACATTTTAAAAAAAATAAAAGCTATTATGGTAGAAAAGGCCATGTGAAAGCTCTAACCCTCCCAGCCAAAATGGTGAGTCAAAGACAGTATTATACCCTGGGGGAGATGACAGTTGAATGCTACTCTCAAAAATGAAGGCTTGGTGTTCCCCCATCATATCCTATTTAATTTACCAGTTTGGCTCCTGCAAAAGTAAGATAGGCCATTCCAATTGACAATGTACTACTATAAACTTTATGAGTGATAGTCCCAGTTTCAGCTACTGTGCTATATGTGGTATCTCTACTAGAGTAGATTAACACAGTAATCTAATTAACCATGGTATATTGTATGTGAGTAGCCACCAAGTGAGTGAGTGGTTTTATTATTTTTTTTAAATACCCATCAAAAATTTATCAGAAACAGTACATATTCAGAGAATTTATTCATGGTCGTATCCAAAGGGACTCAAACAATATTTCAACATTTTACAGAACACATTGGTGCCACATATTAACTGGAGCAGATTAGCAAGAAGTGGCAGGCATTCTAGATGTCATCCCACTTGAGTGGCTGGGGGAGAAATGGCTGGGAGAGAGGTGGCTGGGAGAGAAGTGGCGAGAAGAAATCTTGTCAAAGTATCTGGGGTGCCTGGGCGGCTCGGTCAGTTAAGCATCCCTTTCTTGAGTTCAGCTCAAGTCATGATCTCATGATGTGCAGGATCCTCTGTCAATGCACAGCCTGCTTGGGATTCTCTCTCTCCCTCTCCCTCTGCCCCTCCCCGCCCCCTGGAACATATGCAGTAGTGCTCTCTAGCTCTCTCTCTCTCTCTTTAAAATAAATAAAATGAAAAAAAAATCTTGTCAATGCATCAAGCTGCAGACAGGGCAGCTGGTCATCTATTCTGTAGAAAGAGAAAACTGGACTGAGATAAAGACATTTATAGATTCATGGGTAATGGTGAAGAGCATAGCTAGTTAGTTGGGGGCCTGAATGAAGATGAGGCAAGGAAATCCGGAAAAGTGGCACTAAGTAGACTTTTGGGGAGGAACAAAATGTCTTTATTTCCTTTTTTTTTTTTTTTTAAATCACACCAGAGAGAATCCACCATGGAAAAGACACTAAACAGCCAAGTGATCAGGATGAAATGAACAGTTGATGTCAATCTACCAGCTATCCACATACATCAACAGAAGTTCTTGCTGAAGGGAAGGGAGCCTTTAAGTGCTGGGTTAAGAAAGACCAAATGACTATCAGTTTGGCCTCAAGACCAACTACAGCAATGGTGCTTGGAGTTCGCCCAAGTAACCCACCTCTCACAAATTCCTCTCAACTTTTGCCTAAGCAGAAGTTATCATCACATATTTTAAATGCTATAAATGTATAAAATGTGTCAGAAAAATACTGTGGTATACTCTGAAACATTATTACATGTTCTTTCAGGTCATATGTGAAATACAATAAACATTACATGATTAATCAATCATTTTGTTTACCTTCTTGAATTTCGCAAACACTTGGGGGGATAATTTACATGACTATTTTTTTTTTTAAATCACATTTCCCCAAATTTCAAATACAGTAAGAGAAGGCATTATATAATAAGCAACATACATTGAAGAAAATATTTAAAATAAAGATAAGAGAGGTCTTGGAAATAATAAGGAATAATAGAACTAGTTGTGTCAGGAATTTGAAACATTTATTGCATGGGCCATTGTATTTCTTTCCAAAAGGGAAATTTCTGACAACTAGGGTGTAAAGGGAAATAAAATGATGAGAAAAGTTTTATGTGATACCAGCTATCATGTAGTCACATAAAATTTTTTAAATATATTTTTAAACATATTCTTTAGGAAGAGCTCTTTATGATAATTACATAGTGAACTTTGAACAAACATCATAGACACTGTCTTAAGTTGCAGATTTAGGGGGAAGGAAATAGAATTAGGTTTTATTGGATGATTTATATTTGTTAGGCATGTTTTATAAGTGATCTTGGCGTGCTTGGGTGGCTCAGTCGGTAAGCGTCTGACTTTGGCTCAGGTCATGATCTCACGGTTGGTGAGTTCGAGCCCCACCTCGGGTTCTGTGCTGACAGCTCAGAGCCTGGATGTCACTTCAAATTCTGTGCCTCCCTCTCTCTCTGTTCCTCCCCCACTCACACTCTGTCTCACTGTCTCTCTTTCTCTCAAAAATAAATAAAGAATAAAAAAAAATTAGAAGTGATCTCAGGGAGATTTAGAGGTATTATACAATTTATCCAAGGTTATATAAGTAATATGTTGTGATCTGAGCTTGAACTCAGTCTTCCAAAGCCTAAATGTGTTCTTTCTACTATATTAGGCTGTAGAATATAGATCATGTTCTTGATATGACCCTTCTGTATATTGATTCTTTATTAAAAATAGCATCCATAATTTACATCTTGTAATATAACAAAGACATACCTGGTGTATTTTAAGATATTGTAGACTAAGTATAAAATCATCTTGATCTACGTTAATGTAGGTTAAACCATATGAAACTGTCTATGTTGATCATTTTTGATTCACATAAATAGTTATACAATATTTCAAGCTAATAGGAGAATAGAGTTCTGAGAAGGGGCAAAGCAATCCCTAATAGCTGAGCCTAACGTACATGCCTTGAGGTTGCCAGGAGCTGGCCTGTCACCTACGGGTTGGTTGGAGCCTACTTGTGTAACATAAACCACCTTGAGAGATGGTCAGACAATGTTGTTTTGTGAACATGGTTGTGAGACAAAAACAAGCCTACTCTCATATTATTTTGAGCACAAACAAGTAGAAGGTCATTGTGCAAACCTTAAAAATGACCAAATATCCTCATCTATCAGCTAACAGGACAGAATGTTGCTTCTTCACCAATTGCAGCTTCAGCGCTGCTTTATCCCTCCCTCTTTCTTTATGAAAATTATTAAGATATTTAATCATAGGATTACCCCCCTTTTCTAAGAGCACCCAATCTAGAGCAAATCCTGCCTCCTTGAACTCTCCCTCAAAATCACCTTCGGCCCAAATCCTGGAGGTCCTTTCCAATTCCTGCTTGATGAAGTAGCAGAAGTTCCCTAGGTGTGCAAGTTCCCTCGTGACAAGGAATGAATAAACCCAACTTTGTTTGATTTTCAGGCGTGTTGCTAGTAGGCTCTGACGGCAGGGCATGGGGAGAAGTGGAGGCTCCCAAAAATCATCTGAGATTTGCTCCCCCAGATCAGGATCCATTACAGAGTAACAGCGTACATGTCTGAGTCTCCTTAGGTGTCTAGCTGTTTGAAGCACCTCTCTGCTCCTGATGATTTGGTCTGGATTGCTCATAGTCATTAGCTCAGAGAACCTGGAAATATGTACTCCCCCCAATAAACTATTTCCATCACGCTGCTGCTGGATACTGGTTAGGGCAAAGGGGACCTCTTTGACAAATGCCTCAATCATGATATGTTTCAGAGTTGATTACAGAAAGATACTGTGGAGAGATGGGTAAAATAGATAAAGGGGATTAAGAGTAAAAAAAAATAAAAGCTACTATACTTCAAAACCAATGGAAACAGGTGCCAAGATGACATTGGGCATTAAGATTAAGGAGTCTAAGACATCAGGCTGAGGCGGAGGGTCATCCTACCTCTGTAGGAATATGGGCTATAAGTATATATGTAGACAAAGTCCAAACTGAGGAGGTATAATTTTCTTACCTACTGGGACTCAAATGTAAATGAAATGCTGGTGTACTGCCTTAAAAAAGCATGGAAGACTTTATTTTGACCTAAAAATAATTCAAAAGTGAATATTATCAACTAGACACTTGGACCATAAGGTGATTTGATTATGAAATATATAAAACATTTGATTTTCAACATATGTCCCCAATAGCTGAGGAAGCAGTGATTTATTATGACTGCTTTAGCATTTGACAATAATTCTAAATATTGAAAATTGAGGGCTTTATTTTTATAATGTTATCATAAAAATATTCCAAACATAATACTTGTATATTGAACCCAAAGGGAGTGGTACATATAACGCAACTTCAGCATTTTGCCATCTTGTTTTATCTGTTGTACCATCCTCTCCCCCTCCCTGGTGGATCAATTTAAGACAAATCCAAGGCGTGGTCTAAGTTCAACACTTTACTTCTGGGATGGATTATATGAAGATATCTCTGGAGATAATTAGTCCGGTGTCTCCACGTATTTGGGAGATGTCTATTATCGTATATTGATGAAACAGTTTCATTTGTCTAGAAAAGGCTTGTACCTTCTTCACATGCTTATCTGCTAGGGCAGATGGGAAACAGTCACATTATTTAGATATAAACTGTAGAAGAAAGTAGCAATGTCACTGTTTTGATTTAGACTATTTATTACTTCGCTTATAAAAGACATGTAAGTAGCAATATTCTACAGGATCTGTAAAATAAAAATCTTTTGTTGATTTTCTAATTCATAGCTTGGTTCCATAGATACTGTCTGACAGAATAAAGACTGATGATACATCAATAAACAGTGAGTCACAACCTTTTATTCCCTGTCTCTAAAAGTAGTACATGTTTATTCTAAACCATTTGGTAAGTAAATAAGAAAAAAAAAATACAGTTTTTACACAAGCATTTTGGTGTGTTTCCATTCATGATAAAACCTACTTTGGGCAACTCCTTCAAAATTCCACTACACATATCCTGTCATCTTCTCCACCTCTTGGTGATATTGCTAATTTTCCTGACCCTTCTCTTTTATTCTATAGCATTTATCACTTTTAATTTACTATATATAAAATCTTGTATATAAAATCTTTATTTAAACATCTTTTTTATAACTCTATCTATCAATCCATTATCTATCTATCATCTATCTATCTATCTATCTTTCTATGTACTTATCAACTCTCCATTATCTTTATTTTCTCACCTAGTCACTTCCTGCTCTAGATTTTAAGCTGCATGAGAGCAAGGAATTTTGCCAATTTTAATTAACATATTTGAAACCCTGAGAAGAGTGCTCAGCATCAAGTAGGCATTCAGTAAATATTTTTAAACAACTTTCTGGGCACCTGGGTGGCTCAGTGGATTAAGAATTCAATTCTCAATTTCAGATCAGGTCATGATCTTACAGTTTGTGAGATCAAGCCCTGTGCAGGGCTCTGTGCTGATAGCATGGAGCCTGCTTGGGATTCTCTCTTTCCCTCTCTCACTGCTCCTACCCCTCCCCCCAAATAAATAAATAAACTTTAAAACAATAAAATAAAAGACTTTCCCTAGATTCTTTTCTTCCAAGAAAACACATACAAATCATTTCAAATAATTTTTTAATTTTCCTGTTTTTGTCTAGTCATGCTTTATTTTGTCATTAACTATTCTACAAAAGGCATAATTTTAATGGATGCACAATAATACAAATCATGCATTTATTATAATTTATTTTGATATTTTATGATCACGAACAATTTCTCTTTTTTTTTTTTTTTTTACATTAATTTATTTTTGAGAGACAGAGAGAGACAGAGCACAAGTGGGAGGGGCAGAGAGAGAAGGAGACACAGAATCCGAAGCAGGCTCCAGGCTCTGAGCTGTCAACACAGAGCCCCACGTGGGGCTCAAACTCACAAACTGTGAGATCATGACTTGAGCTGAAGTCGGACGCTCAACCGACTGTGCCACCCAGGCGTCCTGATCATGAACAATTTCTACTTCAACATCTTTTTATAGAAGTGAAAATGCATCTTTTATATTAATTCTGCAAATGGCCACATGGGTCATTCAGCTGTTCTGCATTATAATCATAATAAATCTCGATATCTTTTGCAAGGCACACAGGCCTGTAATAATTAGCCCCTTCTCCCTCTCTGCTTATCTCTCCCTTTCCCCATGTGATCCACCTTCAACCCATATCAGGTTGCTCCTCCCTTCTTCTCCTGACTCACTGTGTTACATATTTGCTGAATATCTACTACGTGGCATGCAGTTTGCTATGTACTGGCAATCAATGGTAAATAAATATTTACAGTTTTGAAAGCTTTCTTTAACAATGTACTCAAATCCCACCTCAGGGCACACAGGGCACCCTTTTTGTGGGCATTCACAGCACTGCCTGTTACTTGATTTTGCCATAAATTGTGAATTCTCAGAGATTAGTGACTTTGCCCATGAGGGCTGTGGTCACAAAAATACCATACACTGGGTGGCTTCTAAACCACAGAAACTTGTTTTTTTTTTTCAGTTTGGAAGGCTGGGAAATCCAAGATTAATGTGCCAGCAGATTTGGTGTCTATTGAGAGCCTGCTTCCTGGTTCACAGACAGCTGTTTTGTGCTGTGCCCTCACATAATGGGAGGGCCAAGGGAGCTCTCTGGGGTCTCTTTTATAAGGTCTCTAATCCCATTCATGAGAGCTGAACCCTCATGTCCTAATCACCTCCCAAAGACCCCATCTCCTAATACCACCACACTGAGGATTAGATTTCAGCATATGGATTTTGGGGAGACATGTTCAGTTGGTGGCAAGCAGTTATTGAGTTTTGTTCACTTGTGGGTCCCCATCACAACACATAGTGCCTATCATATGATGGAACTCAATTCATATTCACTGAATTATTGAATTAATGGGTAAATGAATGAATTTATTAATTCATGAATAAAAGAATAAATGGTTCTTAAGAATACATGTTCATAACTTACTCTGTGTGTTAATGCTTAACAGAGATGCATCTCTTGTCCTTTCTGTGTTCCTCTTTTACCCCCCAGCTAGAGTCTCATTCTCTCCTGTCCCCTTATACTTAGAGAGCACAGAGAACATTCTCAGCAGCATGTGTAGTGCCTTTGACACAGAAGAAGATAATTTTTAACCCCTTTTCAGTTATTTCATGCTTAGAACGGATAATTTTTTTTTTTCAACGTTTATTTATTTTTGGGACAGAGAGAGACAGAGCATGAACGGGGGAGGGGCAGAGAGAGAGGGAGACACAGAATCTGAAACAGGCTCCAGGCTCTGAGCCATCAGCCCAGAGCCCGACGCGGGGCTCGAACTCACGGACCGCGAGATCGTGACCTGGCTGAAGTCGGACGCTTAACCGACTGCGCCACCCAGGCGCCCCTAGAACGGATTATTTTTATCCCGTTATATTATTTTCAGCAATAATCATGAAGTGAAATCAATAATAATAATCAGAAAACAAAACAAAACAAAACAAAACAAAACAAAACAGAAAAAAGTAGCAGAGCAGTATTTCCCAAAGAATAAATTCTCTAAGGTACAGAGACTAATTTGCACACAAAATGACAAAATTGAAGTAATTCAAGTGCCATTTTTTTAGTTTTAGCATCACTATGTGATCACTTCACTTCAAATCTAATGCTTAAATGCAAGGATATGCAATGCCATAGGTGTTGGAGACCCAAAGAGCATCTGAAGAGAGGTTGAATTAATCCAAAACAGGTACAAATTTCATCACAAAATGTGCATGTGTGGCAGGGGTGATCTGTGTAACTGGACTTTGGGTTAACTTGGACACACAATACAATGTTCATGAAAGGATAAATAAATTTTTCTAATGGAAAACTTGTATATGCATACTACAAAAATTCAATAGGAACCACAGCAGCAATTGTTTTGAATTTAGACCTATAAAAGATGTTTTTTAGGAAAGAGAATTTTATCTTTCGCATTGTTTAGAATTGCTAGAACATGGTGATAATAAAACGGCAGACTAACTTGCAGTCAATTTGCTACCGTATTAGCTTCTCTATAGAGATTATACCCTCTTGTTGGCTATACTCAGGGCAGATTGTTCCCACTGCTTACTCTCTATATACCATGTATTTATTTTTATCTATCACTTTTACCTTGTTTCAGTTTGAAAGTTCCAAGAGAGAGAGGGTGTACTGGATACCTTCTTGTTCCCTCCCCTATACCCTCTTGGTTTATCTTTCATCCTAGCCCAGATGGTTAATTTTCTGTATCTACTTGACTAGGCTATGGGGTGTCCAGATATTTGGTCAAAGGTCATTCTGGGTGTTTCTTCAAGGGTATTTATGGATAAGACTAACATTTTAATTGGGAAAGTAAAACATATTGCCCTCCATAATGTGGCTGGGCCTCATCCAATTAGTTGAAGACCTGACTAGAACGAAATTATAATCTTCTCCTGAGCAAGAGAATTTTCCAGTAGACTGCCTCCAGAATTAATCTGCACCATTGGCCATTTTGAGTCTCATTGCAGATTTGGAATTGACAGACTCCATTATCATGTGAGCCAATTCCTTATAATAAATCTCTTATAATCAAGAGATATATGATAAAAAAATAATAGATATAAAATGTACATATATCTGTATATATACATATATATATAACAGAATATATATACTCTGTTACTCTGGAGAACACTAATACACTAGCCATTGCTGTGACAATCAGCTTCATGCAGGTGCACCCATATAAGACTTTGACACACGGACCTTGTTCCACATAGATATTATTTTCTTCTTAGAGACAATGTTATATCTTTCAGTCTCTGTGGTGATAGAGACCACAGAGATCTTTACCATCTTGATATTTCACCTAACAACAGGCCAGTCCACTATTGAATGGTCACTCTTAGTGACATCAGACTAATTGCAACATTGAAAAGAAGCTGGTAATTATTTTTGGATAGTCTAATGAAGGAGGCAAATAACAGTAGATGAGACATAACCCCATACAATTAAAGGCTTGTCATATGGGTGAATTTCTTTAGGTGTCTAATGTTCTGAACCACACTGAGATATCCCCCATAAAATTAATGGGAAGCTTTGAACTTTGTACCTCCTACAACTATGAAAGTCATGGAGTTCTTGATGGACCTCATTGGAATTTGGAGGTGACACACTATATTTGGGGATTCTGCTCCAGTTCATATGTTGAGTTTTTGGAAAACCTCCAGTTTTGAGTGGAGCCCAGAGTAATGAGGTAGGTCTATACTGAAGTTCAAGCTTCCGATAACTTATGTTGTATTACTCAGCATATCAGATATTGCTGGAGGTATCTGTCATAGATTAGGATGCTGTACCGACCCAGTAGAAGGGTCACAGGACAGACTGTTATGGTCTGGAGCAAGGCCATGCTGTCTAAAGAAGAGGGCTACTTACCATTTGGCATGCCTACAGGCATGGCATTAGACCCCAGTAGAAACTGAATACCCGATCCTGGGACAATGAGCTGTCCGTCATGAATGGACTACCATCACATTCTCTGAATCATAATTTAGGATGGGCACAGAAACAAGACGGTACAAAGTAGTTAAATGAACAAGTTGACAGTTTGCCATCGTATCTACCTCTGTTGCACTGATGCCGCTCTCTCTTCAGAGTTACAAATTCATGAGGTAGGCAGTATATGGAATTGGCAGTATCATAGTTAAATATAATGTACTGAAGATTACCATATAGGAGATGAGTTCTCTATGATGGAAGTGCCCAGGAGATTAACTGGCATGATTCTTGGTGTTTTCATGCTTAGTGATAACTATAGGAAGGTGACTGCAGCAAACATGGTCTAACAAGGTAAAAGAACTAAGGGTTCTGACTTCTTTGGAGATCAAGGTCCAAGCAAGCAATTTCCTGCTAAATGCTGGTCAAGAGTAAGAAAAATCTAGGATACATGGTGAAGGATGGAGATTATGGGTATCAGTTATGACCTCAAAGCCAATTACAACAGCGAGACTATACCTCATTTCACCAATCACTCCACACTAAGTCTTCTGTAGATATTGAGGCTACCCACTGCCGTGATGTTTCTATCACAGTTTAGACTTAATAAACACTATGGATGACCTCAGATCTATGAATTGTTAACTATATTAGAGAAGCCTAACACTCAACTTGTATGCTACACTAGCCCAGAGGTTCTCAAAACATGATTCCTGGAGCATCAGCATCAGCCTCACTGTCCTTTCTCACAATGTAATTCTAATGCACTCTAAAGTTTGAGAACTGCTACTCTAGTCATTGCTGTGGCTATAAGCATCAAGCAAGTATAATCTGCCAGCACTTTACCCGAGTAACTGTGCATTTATTTGGGATCCCCTACAAGCTGTTCCTGTACCCTGATTCATTGGAAGTCTCCATGGCAGCCTCCACCTTTTCTGGGGTTCCTTAATGACGTAAAGACAAGTAAAATGATTGGGGTTAGGGTGATACTTCCAAAGCTTAACTAACTAGCTGCAATAGTGTCAGGCATTTGGGGGATACAAAGGAAAGATTTTTTGTTTGCTTTTTTGGTGGAAGCTAGAGTCTAGAGTTGTTTTGGGATAGAGAGTTGGGCATCAAACACTCCTGCCAGGCATTTAATACATTTGGCATTCTACCTAAACCTTTATTCTCTTGGGAATGAAAAACAGCACGGCGTCTGATCATCTACCCCATTTGAAAAGTGATAATTTCTCTAGATAACCAGGTCCCTTGTTTCATGTATGACTACTTTCTGTTAATAATTAGCATCAGAGTTTTACTGTAACGCTTAAGATGGAGACAAGATGGAGACAGCAACTTTGCTACAAAATAATGTTCAGGACAACAAAAAATATGTAACAAGATAGAGAAGTATTAAAAACATTTGACACATATTTTAATGAAACTCAAGTCTAGACACTAATAATAGAATTCTTCCTTTCCTCACTCAATTCTCAAGTCACACAGTAGGTACTTTCCATTCCGGGTAGCCCCTCTCCCCACAGAAAGCGATGGTGACCCAGAGGATGTGTTGTTCCTCTTGAGAAGATCCCTTCAGGACAGCACCGTGGGTAACCTGAGGCTTCTCAGTATGTCCTACACTAGAGAATGTCATTTATTATGTTAGTTAATATGACATGTAAAGAACAAACTTACCTAATTAGGTTAACTGTATTCCAAGGTCTACTTTCACTAAAGAAAAGGTTTCACCTGGGTTCTCCACAAAGTTATTTGATCCCCCCACTTAATTTGTTTAGTTTAGGTATGTAGAGAGAAAAACAAGATTTGTGGTGGCGTGTGCATCCCTTTTTAAAGCACAAAAATATTATAAAACATTGCTTTTGGCTTGTACTTCTATTGGTCAAAATGGGTATATGCACTGATTATTTGTGAACATTTTCTTTCCCATAAATCAATCACTTATGTTTATATGCAGGGAGGTCAGTGATCATGTCCTTTGAAGTTACTTATATTAGTTACATTCCTTATGGTTTCTAATGAAAGCATATGCCTAGATTAAGGAAGGAATTTTGGAAGTATTAGGGTTAGGTTAGGATCCTGACTTTTAAGAGAAATATAAAATTGCAAAGGTTAACCTTTTAAAAGGTTTGAATCACAGAATTACTTCTTTTTACAAGAAAAAAAAAGAATGGAATTATAACATCAGGGGAACACTTTTATCTATTTTGAGTCCATACATGAAGGTTATAGTAAATAATCTCAGTTAAAATTGCGGAAATGAGTTTATAGCATAGTATAATAAAAGATGGTTAGAGATAAAGACCAGTCTTTATAGTCTTTATCTCTAACATTCATATATATATATATATATATATATATATATATATATACACACACACACACATATCATACACGTGTTTATTGACCACCTACTAAGTAAAGCTATGTGGAACAAGGAAATATGGAGTGTGATTTAGCCTGGGTAGTAGTCAGGGTTCTCCAAAGAAACACAATCAATGTGAGACAATATAATAGAGATATGGAGGTAGAGATAGAGAAGAGAAAGAGAGAGAGAGAGTGAGATTCCATGGAAGCTAAGTCCTCTGATCTGCTGGATGCAAGCTGGAGACCCAGGTGTAGCAGAGTCTGAGACCAAAGGCCTTAGAACCGAAGGAGCCAATAGTAGCATTAGTCCCAGTTTGAAGGCAGGAGGAGATCAGTATCTCAGCTCAAGCTTTCAGGCATAGAGAACAAATCCTTCCGTCCTCTGCCTTCTTGTTTTTGGATTGGATGAAGCCCACCCACACTGGGGAGGTGAATCTGCTTTACTCAGTCTGCTGATCCAAATGCTAATCTCATCCAGAAACACCCTCACAGACATACCCACAAATCATAGTTAACTAAATATCAGGGTACTCATGATCCATTTAAGTTGACACATAAAATTAAACATCACAGCCTGCAAATAGCTTATGTTTTCAAATGGAAAAAGGAAAATTGGCAAATAATGAAATTTTGAGTATTAAGAGAGGAATACATGATCTATTAGAGGTATCGAGAAGAGATGTTCCTAATACTAGGACGCATATTTTTTTTTCAATGCTATAAATCCAGTGCCTCTCAAAATACTTGGAAGGGGCAGGTCATAGCAGATGTTCAATTGATATTTATTTTGATAATCAATGAATGAGCTACAGATTTCATCTGAAAAAGGAAATATAAAATAACCTATGCATTTGTTAAGACTTCTTCAGGATTCGAGCTGGTTAATATGTGTAATATTTTGTGTGTTCAATAAAATGTAATTTATCATTAGTACGAGTTTTAGAAATATTGCATTAAGGAAATTGCAATCCAGTGGAAATCTTTCTTTTTTTTTTCTTAACACTTTACCTCTGTGATTTCCTTAGCCCACATTTTTTCTGTCCACATCTAAAAAAAATTCTTTCTTTAAAAAATCATTTAAGAAAGGGCTGTTACCGCTCTGCTCTTACTATCTTCCGTCTCAGTTCACAAAGTCATATATATATATTTTTTAAAGTGCCACATGGACGTAGCTGCTGGGTGAGTTCCCATAGATTCACATCTACTCTACTTTTGATAGGTTTGAAAATTTTAATAATACATTTTTAAGAGATACATTAGAGGAGGTGAGACGAACTGCCTAAATACTGTGCATATGTGTTAGTAACAAATGTTTAAAGTCATTATTTAGTTCACCTTTCTGCTAGTTTGCAGATTTGCATGCGTATATTAGTGGGTTGGGACCACCATGGGCATGCAACCCTCTTTTATTTATTCAGTGTTCACTTCTGTCTGTCTGGTATTTGTCACCTACCCTTGGAACAGTTTCTCATAAAAAATTTGTTGGGAAAAAGTTAAAATCATGCATTTGTTGATATTTTAAAATAATAAATATAAGTGTAAAACTCATGCAAGAAAGGAATTTTTGACAACTCACCTTTAATTAAGAAGTACACCAAGTATGATAAAGAAGGGGGAAACACACTTTTTTTTTAACTTAATGTAACCCGACACTCTAGATTTCATCAGTAAATACAGATCAAGATTGGAAGAAGCAATGTTTATATTTTTATTGTGGGAGCATACTACTAATATAAACATACTACCATTCTATTTCTTTTTTAAAAAAAATTCACATTCTATAAAATTGCCGATTGACTTGCTGACTGGTAAGGAAAGAATGCATGGCCTCAAAAATAAGAACTTGTTTCTGTAACATACATTTATCTCTTTATAAAGCAGGAAGATGATCCAAGTAGCAAGTGTATCAGCCTGAAGAGGTATTTATTTTGCCACCTACATAGGACTAAGTAATTTTTTTTAGTAATATATGTTCAAAGTTCTAGAATTTAATTTTCTTCATGCTGGAAGAGTGCTGATTTTGGAAGATCCTTAAGCTTAATATCTTTGACACATTAAAGCAATTTTGTTTATAACTTTAAGCTTCAGGTCCTATTGACTGATAGTCTCCCATAGATCAAAGATGCATGATTTCCAGGCTTGAGAACATATAAAATTTCTCTCCTTTTTTTTTTCTTCTGCCTTGCCAATTTGGGGGGCAAACCTCTTAACATTTGGCCGGTTCCCAGTAAAAAAATCAAAAGGAGACAGAATCTGGGGCAGGTGGCCACATGATCATTGTGAGGAACTGAAAAGGGTCTGAGGTTTTACTCCACTTGCAAACTAATGAGCAAACCTACCACAGTTTCTTGCCTGCTGGTGGAATACTGCAGACTCCTGTGTCAGAGACAAATGATTTTATGATTAGCGGCAATAGCAGTAGCCAGAGTCAGTCTGTGCCAGTTCTCTGGGCCCAATTTCCTGAAAGGTAAAGTAGAGTCAGGTGGTACCAGGGCACGCAAATGCAGTGGGTTGTGTTACAGGAGAGGAAGGAATCTGAGCTCACGGAGCCCACATCCTTTATGATGAGCAGTAAGCCAGCCTAATCTTTGCCCTGAAGGGAGACATGGTCTGTTCTAGAATGGACAGTCAGCAGAGCTGCCTTTTGCTCCTGATAGAGATGTGATCCCTAACTTTCATCTGTCCGTTATACAAGCATTCTTGAAAAGGTAGTCCAGAGCAAAGGCAGTCCGTGCCTCTGTTCACAAGATGTGAAGAAATGCGAGAGACCCGTTGCAAATTGTCACTTCACAGACACAGAAAGAATAACATGAGGATCAATTTTTTTTTTTTTTTTCTAGAATAGCAATCAGTGGTGTGCCATAGGCCAGGCAGGGGCTAGAATAGGAGGTAAGAAAGTCCAAGAAGGGGAAGAATGGCTTTGGATGGGAGCTGGAAATAGAAGAGTTGATTATGTTTACTGCTTGAGAAAAGGAACCAATAGAGAGAGGGAGACAGAGAGCTGAGGAAAAGCCTACAGGGAGATCTTTGTAGGAGCAAATGCTATAATCATGTAGACAATACTGCTTTTCCCCTTGTTTGAAGTCTCCTCACACCAAGGATGCACATCTCTCCAACTGGGCTTCAATAAGCTCTCACCTGAAATTCCTTAACTCCTGGACTTCCTTTGTTGTTACAAGGCCAGTCAACTCTAACCTGTTCTCTTTCTCTCTGTCCTTAGGCTTTTCTCCAAAGATACAAGGTCAATTTAATTCAATTTAACTGATTTGACCTGTTGGTGTTTATTGATTGCTCTGCCACTGATTAAGCATCCTACCTGCTCTACTTCCTAATCATCCACAATTTCTTCTTTTCCCGGAGTTGGAAAGAATGGTTCTCAGGCTGTTCAGGCCTCCAGGTCATTTGGGAGAGCCCTCCTTTGATGGAACTATGGATGAAGCCATAGTTGCTAGATCGCCTTTATGAAGGGATTCCCATTTCACTATTTTCCACGATGAATTTTGCAGACAAAGGCATCATGTCTATGGTAAGAAGTCAGGACTGATGCCCATTTCTTACTTATTTGCTGATGAAAGAAAAATATTTTGTTAAAGGCAATAAATGGCAGTCTCAATTTTATCTTGGCGGGGGCAGATCTAAATATCTTGGTGAAACATAGCATCATATATGTGCTTTTAATTTAGATGAGGATATTTGCCCATCTTCTACCTGAGACAATACACATTTATAGAAATTCAGTGGCATTGTCTTTTTCTCGGCATCTGTGGAACGGAAGTGCACATTTCATCTCCAACAGCTGGTGGAAATGAATGGGGAGATTCCTTCCCGGGTGCACAAGAGACAGCCGTTTGGACCCTGTGCTAATCAATCTCTGCTCTCACACTTACTGTGACCGAAGCATGTCACTGAACTGCAATTTTTTTTAAAATTATTTTTGAGAGGGGCGCCTGGGTGGCGCAGTTGGTTAAGCGTCCGACTTCAGCCAGGTCACGATCTCGCGGTCCATGAGTTCGAGCCCCGCGTCAGGCTCTGGGCTGATGGCTCAGAGCCTGGAGCCTGTTTCCGATTCTGTGTCTCCCTCTCTCTCTGCCCCTCCCCCGTTCATGCTCTGTCTCTCTCTGTCCCCAAAATAAATAAACGTTGAAAAAAAAATTTAAAAGAAAATTATTTTTGAGAGAAAGAGAGAAAGGCAGAGGGAGAGGGGGAGAGAGAGAGAGAGAGAGAGAGAGAGAGAGAGAGAGAGAGAGAGTCTTAAGTAGGCTGCACGCTCAGTGGGCTCGATCATGCCCTGAGACACATCATGACTGAGCCACCCAGGTGCCCCTGAACTGCAATTTTTAAACTACACCTCCAACGAAGTGGCAAATACCTATCCTGTAGTTATTAATATATGCAGAACACTGAGTCCAGTGTTCGTGTTCTAAAGAAAAAATAATTCATTTTGTTAATATTAATTATTAGAGAGCTGCTGAGGTTGGAGCACTTCAGGAGAGGGGGAAGGAGATTTCCCATGATCTCCATCATCTACCCCAAACATGCATTCCTACTTTGTTTGCTCAGAGGGTTAAACAAAAATTCACACTGCCCTCCCCGATTAGATCGAAACTCAATTCCCTTATTCATTCACTTGTCCGTCGAGGAAACACTCTCATTTAGGCTTGTTACAGGCTAGCTGAGCCTGAGGGAGGTTGGAAGCCTTTCAGGGGTCAGGGAACTTTGAGAACATTGGGTTAATCTTGAACAGTCAGCTCAAAAGTTTCCAACTCCTTAGTGGATATTTGCCCAAATCTCCACCCCAACCTTCCAGTTCAATGTTTCTCATTGTTACTTCTACACTTTGTTCTTCTACTGTCCCGCTGTGTTATGTTAATTATTTAGATGCCTGTCTATCCACTTACATAATGAGCCCTCAGACCCTGTCCTTGACCTCTAGCACTGGGAAGATGCTCAATACTTGTGTGAATGAACTCATAAATAAATAGCAATCTGAATAAATTGATTAATGGCAATAGGGAAGTCCAGAATGGGAATGAAACCGTAGCCAAGTTTCATTATGGCAGGGAACCTGACATCTTTACCTGCACAGGGACAGCATGAAGGCAGGCATGCATGCTTCTAGGTGTTATTCGGAACAACCTTTTCACAGGGGACTGAGAACAAAAGGATGGGCCTTGCAGGGGATTGGGCTGCTTTAGGATCTTTTCTTTCTCCTGGGATTCACTTCCCCACGCAATCCCCTACCCCTCTTCACACAGAATTATCCTCTTGAAGGGAGTGTGACTGATGAGCATTCTTGCTCAGTCCTAGTGAGTGACCTGGTGGCTGTAGCAGAGGCCAACAGGGCTGCAAAGCAAAGCAGACACAGTGTCGGATGGGGAGCAAAAGAATCCTAGCCTGTTAAAGCAACCCTGTCCCAGGGGATGTAGTCAGTGAAAAGAGAATCAGATCCCTCAAAACTCCAGGTACAAAATCATCTCTTTCTTGAATTATTATAACAACCCTTTAGGATGAAACTGGGGTTTAGCGATGTCAAGAAAGAGATAGCAGCTCTGAGACATTTTGGAGAATTAATTAATAGTAACAGAGTTACATTTTATGGAGCATCTCCTGTGCCCCAGGATTAAGAGTTGTGCATGTTTTCTCAGTTTTCATCTTAAATTTAAACTCTATGACGTGGGTGGCCTTGTGCCCATTTTATAGGTGGAAATCAGGATAGCTGAGGAGTTAAACAGCCTGCCTCTGCTCCCAGAGTTTATAAGCCACAGAGACTAGGTTCAAACTGGTGTCATTCTGACACCAAGTCCTTCCTCAAAAAAACTTTTGACACTATCTCTCTAGGTGGAGGGTAAGGAGGCTGCAAGTAAGGATTATGCCATGGTTTGAGTCATTGTACCTAAAAATGGTGATATTTTCAGAGCTCTGGTAGAACAATTGGAAAGGATATTTTGAGTAAAGATGATTTGGATTTGTACATATTTTAATATAGTTCTCCAGTATATGATCAGTAGACCTTTGGGAATGAGCTATGGTTTAGTTCATTAATCTTGTAATGGATATATTTGTATTAGATTCCTCATAAGCTTGTTGTGAGGATGAACTCAATATCATTATCATTTTTCATTTATTATTTCTCATTGTAAGTATTTGGTTAAAAAACAACACCATGCTTACTTCTGGTAATGAATATGCTTTTCTTTTCAGCTGTTCGAATAAACTTTCTGCATTTGGCCAGCAATGATTTCCTTCTACCCTTATAGAAAAATAGTATGTTAATGATAATAGTGTGTTATTCTTATTGAGCCCTATAAGTCAAACTCAGTGTAAACATGTTAATTACATTATTTCGTTAACCTAATTCTAAAATTACATATATATCAATTAATGCTGGAGATGGATTTAAAAAGTACTTTGTATGGGACACCTGGGTGGCTTCGTCGGTTAAGCATCTGACTCTTGGTTTTGGCTCAGGTCATGGTCTTTCAGTTCATGAGCTCGAGCCCCTTGTTAGGCTATTCACTGCTTGGGATTCTCTCTCTCTTCCTCTCTCTCTGCCCCTCCCCTGCTCGTGCTGTCTCTGTCAAAATAAATAAACTTAAAAAAAATAAATTAAAAAAAATAAAAAATAAATACTTTTTATCACTAATACATAATTCATGTCTGAGTTTCAGAAAATAATGAATTAAAAAAAATTCTAGATAGTGTGTATGCCAGTGTCTATTTTATTTCTCAATGGATCCTTATTACCCACTCTCTCTCACCCAAGCAATTAAAAATTGTTCTTCTATATGCACTGATTCAAATCCTTTTTGGATAGGAGCAGTGTTCATTAAATGCACTAAAATGAAATAATTGCACAAAGAGTGCTTCACCTTCATGCAAATTTGTAGCTTGTTTAAGGGGCTTGGGGAACAGTAGTGACAAGATCCTTCTTCCATATTTATGCCAGACCTAAGTCATTAACAAATTCCCAGTGGAACGTTTATAACACATATTTAATCATGATAGAATTCTAAAGCCAATCCAGGGGATGAAAAGGTTCTGTTCTTTTTCCTAAGTCCAAACAAAAATTCTTGGTGTTCTA
Source organism: Puma concolor (assembly GCF_028749965.1). NCBI lineage: Eukaryota > Metazoa > Chordata > Mammalia > Carnivora > Felidae > Puma > Puma concolor. Next base: position 58,229,864 of record NC_141684.1, read on the forward strand.
AAACAAGGGAGCATGTACAGAACTTTGAGGCTGTCAATATGAAGCAGGTGGTTCATGGCTTCTTGTCATTTTGTGTATATCATTTATGCTAATCTTATAATAGGTTTTTTTTCTTTTAAACCAAGTATAGGGCCCAGTTTAAGATTTAGAACTTACCAATGATGCACAAAGGAAAGGACTCGGTGTTATTTGGTGTTAGTTCTAGCTAGAAGACAGGATCTAGACAGGAAAGAATTGGATAAAGGACTTTTAATACTTCTTTATCTAAGATTTTTGCTATAATAAGTAGTTAACACATGTCAAAATTTTCTGTATATTTTCATTAAAAAAGTCAATTGTGATTTCTGTCTTTATCAGTATTTTCACAGCACGTAAAACAATGTGTCTAGTTTTTAAAGTAATTTTATGTCATTTGCCTCATTGTCTGACCCATTCAATCTGGTTGGGAGAAAGTTTGAGCTATGCATTATCTCAAAGTCGTAGTGATGATCCCGTTAGGTCTTCAGGTGTTTTCTTGAATTTCAGTGATATGTTAAAGATGACCTTGAAGATTCCTTTGAGCACTGAGATTAGGTGATTCTTTAAGCATCGGTTGTTGACTAGAATCAGAGTTTTAAAACTTAAAAGTATTTAAAAATCATCCATTTCATAAGCACCAGAAGGTAACTTCTTGACCATTATTACCGTGTTAAAGGAAGCAGCAGTCTCTACATTAGGTCTCAATATTTAATCAGGTAAATCTTCCCTGGCATGAAAGAACCTGGATTTTGTCTCTGTGTCCCATATGTGAAATTCACATCCAAGGGTTATGTCATGAGGCCTCAGAAAAGGTTCCTCCCAGAATTGTGTTTTGGTTATGCACGAAAATATCTCCAGTTAGCTTGGTGTGTGTGTGTGTGTGTGTGTGTGTGTGTGGCAAATATATATATATATATATATATATATATATATATATATATATATATGCCCATTGGACTCAGTTTAGATGATCTCAATTTTGTTGGCAATACCCAAAGCACCCTAGGCAGGAACCAGTCAAACATATGCCTTCTTCTCATCATCAGGCTTGATCAGGGTGCTGACCTTGACCACATCAATGTCATAGAGCTTCTTCACAGACTGTTTGATCTGGTGCTTGTTGGCTTTGACAATCACAATTAACCCAAGTGTGTCGTTGTCTTCTATTTTCTTCATGGCTGACTCAGTAGTCAGGGGGAACTTGATGGCCTAGTGGTCAGACCTGCTTCCTCTGGGGGCGCTCTTTCCAGGATATAGTATTTGGGTTGCCTTCAGAGGTGCGGTATCTCAGGCTTCGGGAAGGTAGGTGACACACGGATCTTTTTTTTCTGACTCCAGATGCCGTTTGGCACTGCGTTTTCCCCTTCGAAGTTTTTGCTTTGGCTTGGGTTTTGGGAGGGCCAGAGGCTTCCTTCTTCACCTTTGGCACCATCTTCATGAAAGCACCCTTTTATGAAAACGAGGATTGGGTTATGATTTTCAAGAGGTGAGAAGTATAAGAAAGGAGAAAAGTGGTGGTTACAATAGAAATAATTGGATTTTTGCATTGTTGTTATCTGTCCGCAGGGCTCTATAAAGTCTCTTCACTGTATATTTCTTTGAAATGTCTTTTTTAACTTACATTTCTATAGTGCAACTTATTTTTTCTGAATTAGGATCACCCACACCTTTTAACAAACCTATTCACTACCACTTTTACAGAAATCACCTCCTTAGTGTAGAGAGATATTGGAGCACTGATCTGGGCGTAGGGTAGGGATAGGATGAGGAGAGAATGATGCTGGAAAGATAGATGCTAGGAGAGAGAGTTGTGAAATTTAAGGTTACTAATGTAAATAACTTCTTAAAGAAGCTCCCATAAATTGGAAAAATAAAATAAAATAATCATTATTGAAATCCTTTTTTTCCCAGTTATCTTGAGGTTAAACATGAAAAATATATTTGTTTTTTAATGAGAGCAATCTATGACTTAGGAACATAAATGAGAATTTTTAACTTTGAAATATCTTTAAAAATTCGAACTAATTTGTGCTGGGAGCTCTTAGTTTACTCAATGATCTCATATTCTTTAACTTAAATATCATTTCAAGGAATGTTTCCCCATCTACTCATGGGTCATCTTCTTTCTCTGAAATGTGTGACATAAAAAGTATAATTTGTAAAATAAGTTTGTACAGAATGGAGACAGAGATAAATGACCTCACAAAAAAGGAAAGAAAAATGCAGGAACCCTTTAGGAATGGGGAGACATTCCTTGAATATGACATTTGAGGGAAAATGGTCCTAGTCATTCATTTTTATATGAATGAAGGGGGTTTGTTTGGTTGGTTTTTGATAGTAAATTTTCAAAAAAATTAAAACTACATCCTAGTCTCCTCAAGGGCTAGATGTAGCATTCATCCTTCATGGGCAGGCTTTGAAATATTCCCATTCATAAAGTTCTCATAGATTCCTTTTTCCAAAAAGATGTACTTTTTCACAAATAACATTTAGGAATCCTTGCCAAACTTTGGAAGTGGTACAGCTGTTGGCGGGGGTGGGGGAGGGGTGGGGAGAAAGCAATGTATCAAAGCCGCTGATCAAGAGTAAATCTCCCTTCTGCAGATTGGACACATTGAAGTGTAAGAATAAATGGGCAGGGCCATAAATACGTAAGAAACCGGGGTCCACAGAATGTGTACTTCTAGTTGTGCTGTTTCTCCATTAACAGCCACACCATATGTCTCAGATTTAGCTGATTTTATTTTCAGAAGATAAAAGGCGCCAAATCATCCACCACACTGGCACCTTTAATGAGCTGGGGTTATTTTGCCTCTTAGCTTAACATGTGAAAATCAATAGGAAAGCACACCCTTTTGCTTTCAGTCAAGTCTGGACACACTGGGAATAGGGATGCAAAGTTTATTTGTGGTCCTATCATATACAATAAAGATCCTGTAATGGTTATTTTTCTGTCACCTTTGCTTGACCTGAAAAATTTTAATAGGATCTAAAATATCTCATGCTTGACCTATTACTGTCAAATAGCAATCAAGATGCTATGTTTAAAACTGACTTTAAAGCGGAATAACATCACATTTGCTAAGCAATATTGAATGAAATGCAGACTTCTCAGTAATTTCTAGTAAAATCATTGTTAAGCTGTGTAAATACAAGCTTAAAGAATAGAGAATAAGCATAACACGGAGGAGGAAGCTTGACTCTTTACTTTTCATGCAAAGTAATTCAAATCTTTGAAAACTAGTTACCTTCAGACATGTGTTCTTAAATAAATAAATAATAAATAAATAAATAAATAAATAAATACACGTGTATCTATAATAGTAACTTAAAATTATATGTTCAAAAATAAAATAAATAAAATAAAATAAAATAAAATAGGGGCACTTGGGTGGCTTAGTAGGTTAAGCGTTTGATTTTGGCTCAAGTCATGATCTCTCAGTTCATGAGTTTGAGCCCGGCGTTGGGCTGTGTTCTGACAGCTCAGAGGCTGGAGCCTCTTTTGATTCTGTCTGCCCCTCTCTCTCTGCCCCTCCTACCACTTGTACTCTCTCTCTCTCTCTCTCTCTCTCAAAAATAAATAAACATTAAAAAAATAAAATAAAATAAAATGGATAAAATAAAATAAAATAACGTGTTCGCTAATTATCATGTTCAGAGTAAATTCTGAACTATTTTCTGGTACCAAGTAGTTATTTGTAACATTTATAAAATGCCTATCTGAGGAAGATATTTAATAGCAATAAATTATCTAACCAATAGCAAATATCAATATATTTAAAAATAAATTTGGAGAATTTATATCATGCCATATTTGGTAGGAAGACAGAACATATAGATTTTAAATGTTTAAATCTATTATATTTTATCATTCAAACATTGTCTATGTGACCTATAGTGCACAGACCCTTGATTTTCAGATGCTCTTCGGCTTTTTTCCTTTAATTTGACTGAGGTTATGTAATGCTTGATATTTTGATCGCTCATCTTGTGGAAGACTATGGTTAGCTATAGGTTAATAGAAATAGTGTTACCACGAGTGCATACAGTAAGTTTTGAATCTGCTTATAACGACATGTAAAAGTGCACCCTGCTAGGAACTCTACTATTCACGCTGAGGTTTAAACACTGGAATTGGGTTCCCAGTGGATTTTCACCTTCACAAGTACTTAATGCAGCTTTAGGTGTCTCAGGGGCAAACTGAACTGGCCACTGAATATCCTTTTTAAGGGGAGTTAACAATGGCTTAGTTCTACCTCTCTTGAAATACAGGATTCATGTTTTTCTCTCTTAAAATTTAGTGTTCCTAGAGGCAGTCGGGAACATTAGAGAATGAGACTGTATTTATCCATCCCAAGCTAGGTACAATGCAGGTGAGGGCAATCCAATGTTCCCTGCGGTGCTTTGTCAAAGCTTTTTAACCCTACGCTGAAAGGAGAACCACTTCAGAGTGAGGTTACAATTGAAACTCCAAACCTATTAAAAACCTGGGCCTTTACATTGGTGCAGGCTTTTGATTATAAAAAATTCTGTGTACTTTTGAGGATGTACACTTCTGTGCTAGAGGTGATATTGTGAACCCTGGACTTATTACGGGTGCAGCCAATTCTAGGATTAGAACCCAGACCTTAGATCCTTTCTTTTTCAAAGAGATTCTGATTTTATTTTGGGCTAGAAGAGTTATGAGGCAGACCAACTCAAGTGAAAGTCATAAAGTACACAGATAAGTGGTGCTAGGGACCTAGCTGTCAGAGAAAATAGAAAAGTCACACATCGCATCCAAAATATCCCATGCTAAAAAAATCATAGATGCATATACACATATACATAAATAGATCATACCAAAGAAGTCATGACAGTATTGTGTTTTGATAGTTTGGAAAAAAAAAAAAAAACCGCTTAGAATATACTAGTCAGGATAAGTTAGGCAATGCTGTGGTAACAAATAACTCCAAGGTCTCAATGAATTTGAACAAATATTAAATATTTCTCTTTCACAGGAGTCATTGAGACCCTATAGGCATCTGTCTTCCATTCGTAGTGATCCAAATTCCCCAACATCTCAGTAGAGGCTTTGCCTTCATTTTTTTTTTTTTTTTTTTCCCATGGCAAGGGAAGAGACAGCCTGAAATCTCACTGGCATAAATAAATTCATTCATCTGGAAATGGCACATTACCTCCACTTATGTTTCATTGGCCAAAGATTAAGGGGGGCGGGCAGGGAAGTTAAAAGACCACTAAACTAAAGGATGAGAATTGGAAATACCAGTGAGTAACCCAAATATCCATCAAATAAGAGGTGATAGAATTATAGGTGGGAAATCCATTAGCTTTTTAACTATCTCAAACAGGTATTGCTGAATTAACAAATAGAACTGATTTTGAAAAAAGGGGATTTTAATATTATTCCTAATGATGTCTCTGTAAAAATCAATAACATAATTTTTATAAAAACCACACAAATATGCATATTTATAAAGTACTGTGTTTCATTAAATATTCAAATGGCATTTCAATATTTAAACAAAATCCATAGACTAATTTCATTATTGTCACAGGCAGAATATTATATTACTTGAAAAGTGCTCAATAAGATTGATTTGTGTTCTCTGTAAAATGTAGTCTCCACTGACCACTTGCCAGGTTGGGTTACAAGAGCCTTTCAAAACCACAAACTGTGCTGCGGTCTTTACAATGCAGTGCCTGGAATGCTTACACTAAGCTTTGAAACACTACAAAATATCAATGGCCAGTTCACAGCCAATACCCATCCAGGCGGAGGCACTTTGCTGCAGATCGTTTGAAGTAGCTATTACTGTAAATCAAAGGTTTAGTGTGTTCTTATTTTTTTCGCCTTTGCCCTTCTAGAATATTCATAAACAAATTGTCTAGCTCTGCACCCAGAAAAATACGGCCACCTAATCAACCTTTAGCTATCATAATTTAATCCCTCCCCCGACTTTTAAATAAACCCCATCAATACTATTCATTATTAATGAAAGGTAGGATGATTCCTGGATGAAGTTTTAGTTCAGGCGGCAAATCGATACTTCTGACCATGTCTGTTTCATTATTGACAACGTCCACCCACATTTACTCTTATAATTAAGTTTTAGTTCAACTCCTAACTTTTCTCAAGTGTTTGAAATGGCTATATGGTGTTCTTAATTTCAGCTGCTGTTTCATCTTTCTCAGTAGGTGCCTATTTTATTGTTAAAGGTCATACTCATTTGTCTGCTCCAACAAAGGCAGCCCTTAAAGTTGGCTGTGGTTTTGACAGACAGTGGTCCCTATAAGTGATGGCCTTAAGGACAGAGCTGGCACTGGGAGTCAGTCACCACAGCAAGGGGAATAACAGATAACAAATCATGCCACTATTTTTCCTCCTGGCGTGATTGACGACAGCACAGCGGGTGTAACTTTTCAATGTCCTCAGATTAAAAACCCCTCAAACAAATGAGTTCTGAAAATACTGCCCAGGGGCATTAAAGGGAGCTGTTGGCCTCAAAATACTTTTAAAAAATAGGTTTTTTTTTTTTTAATGTACAATTTATGGCCACTCAATGCAATTATCTAATTTTCACTGATACTTTCCATTTTATACACACAAAGCTCAGCTATAGATTTGAGGGGCTGTTGCCATCTAGGATGTGAAGCTTTTCAGAGAGAGTACGCAGTGCTCTGCAAGGCAGAGCAAACGGCGTTCTCAAGGGGAATTTGGTATTTGTGAAAGCATCATGGGCATTTCAGGGTACCACAGGTTATTTTTAAAAGTAGTGTTTACATGATCTATTAATTATATTCTAGCTGAATGGTAGAAATAAAGATAATCAAATGACCAAGCTCTGGCTACATGTTAAATCACCTCTGTATTTTCCTGGCCCATTGTCAGCCCATCCAACAGCAGTGCAAAATAAAATACACACATTTCCACATGAAAATATCAATTCCACTTTCCCTGACATATTATATTGTCGAATATATTTTTTTTATTCACTGAAAAATATAGAATGTACAAATTCTATATTTCTAGTTTAAAAAATACAGCCAGGTATATTTGTTCTATACCTGTAATTCTAATTACTGTATATGTGTAGGTAAATAGAACATAAAATAGTCATAGTTTTATGTGTGTATAAAAATTTTGTGTGTATATATCATTAATGTGTATAAACCACGAGGAAAGGATACCATTTGTCTGGAAGTTTTAGCCATTTTAATAGTTTATGCCTGAGCAGCTTGCTGTAAACAGTGATTATGGGCCTCTCTCCCAGGAAGATTGATTCAGCAGTTTTGAAATGAGGCTTGAAATCTGTATTAATGTGGGTCTTAGGTGATCTAGATATAACTTGATCTAGCTGTAATTGGGGAACCAGGGTAGGCATGTTGACGTTGGATTAGTACTCTTAGGTCACAGTGTTTTGTACAGAAGTGCTGGCTTTGGAGTCAGGTGGACGAAGGTTTGAATCTTGGTCCTGTCTTACTAGCTATGTGATCTTTGGCACGTTACTTAACTTCTCTGAACCTCAGTTTTATGGATAGTTCCGTGGCAATAACAAATCGTGTCTTGAAGGAGTATCGGGAGATTAATGAAGCTGCTGAATAAACACAAGTTGCAAGTGGTCTTTCCTTGCTAATAATACAACTGAAATGCTTACACAATCAGGAGCTTGAATTAAAACACTTTCTTGGAAGATAAACGGATTCTCCCACCTCTCCCCGCCCCACAGCCCCAGGGCTGTTCTAAGGCACCTTAAGAGCTGCCTGTATATAAAAGGGAAGTTATCTGGTCTCAGTTCCAAACTCTAAACCTAAGACCTAAATAAATCTAGTTGTTCAGATATTAGTCACTCTGTCAATCTTGTATTTTCCGTGGGCTTCAGAGTGAACCTGGGTAATCACTCATTCAACACACTTATTGAATCCCAACCATACACCAAGGCTCAGAATTTCCTCCTCAGAGGATGATGGGAGCCACACTTTCTACGGACCAGGAACCATTCTAGGTGAGAAGGGGACTTGCTTTCCTTGTCTCACATCTCCAACTTTTTAATAGTGTGCGGCAGGATGCTTTGATTTCTGGTAGTGCCTCTATTTCCTCATCTTTGGCAATAATAACACGCTTACCCATTGGAATAAGAATTCAATGAATCAATATATATGAAATGGCACCCAGGAAGTGACTTGCCCAAGGTCACACTGGCTGAGCCATGTTTGTTGGATTTGAACTCGGGTGCTGGGAGTCCAGACATTGCAGCTCTGCTTTTGCTTGGGTTGCTTACAACTCCTTGCTCTTACCTGACAGTGTAAATCCAACCAGACGGGAGAGTAGGTAGTAAGATATCTGAAGTTATGTAACTAGACTTACATAAACAAAGGGAGATAAAGAAATGTATTTTAAAAAAAAATGAAAAACTGTACACCAGTTAAAACTTTTACTTATTTACATTCTGTATAAAAATATATATAAAGAATCACACGTTCTCTTCTGTTTTCTAGTCTCCCTCTTTTTCCAACACAATGGGAGCACTGTTACAGATTCCTAGGTCCCCTCAAGAGGTGTCCACAACTTTGCAGTGTATATGTGTGTAGATATGATCCTATGAAGTTGGATGTACCATACTATACTCACTCTTCTGTCCTCCTTCTTGCATTTGATTCTATATTTATTGTTATAAAATTGTTAACAGATTTTTTTAAATGTAGACGTATATAGAATAAAAAAGGTCTTTTAACAACATCTGAAATTGTCTTTATAGGAAAAAAAGGTTGATGCGATACCCTTGTTCTGTACCTCGCTTATATTTAATATTATTAACAGTTCCCAAAGTAGTATATAGGAAGCTAACTTACTATTTTAATGACTGCTTAGAATTACAATGTTACGCTGAAATGTATGTATTCCCACATCTTTTGGTAGGCATTTGTTTCTAAGTTCTTAAAGCCATTTTCATAGCATTTCATTAAGTATGTTTGCAGATATACCTTTAAACTCTAATGATTGCATTTTTGTAGGAGAAATCTCTGAAAATTGGATTGCTGTCATAGAGTATACGGATTTATTATTTTGATTCTCCTGTCAGATTTCTTTCCAAAATCAGTACCAAGTATTGTAGGAGAATGTCTATTCTCTATACCCTTGGAAATATTTAACCATATACATTTTACATGCATAGATTTCATTGGTTCTTAGATATACTTTTCCCCCATTTTTAGTAGCTCTGAAATTTGAATATGATTTTATAATAGACATGTAATAATGAAATCAGTAGCACTTGCACTTTCTCCATGATACATAAAATCATGATTATGTTTTACAATTGATGACTTAGTTTCAGGGAAATATGCCATTTTCCGATTTTACAGGTGGTGAAAATCAGATTTTAATGCTGTTTATGTTTTGCTGTATTAATTTCTAGTGAAGCTGTGCATCTTTTCAGTTTTATATGTAGTTTTTCTTTTATAAATTGTTCATAACTCAATCCAGTTTGTAATAGTAAATATAAGGAAATTACGCCAAGGATTTTGGCTCTTGAAGAGCATTTTTTGGTGGACAGTCTTTACAAAACTAGGTACATCAAAAACTTTCCATGACCCAGTCAGTGTCTTGCTAGGGCAAGACTGTTTTCAATATGGTATTGTGTGGGGTCTGTTCCCACACAAAACATTATATACATCTTCACAATGACTATCTTGTTGGGAAAAAAGATTTAAATTTTTTTTTCTTTTTTACTGGACAAAGAGCACATTCTTCAGGGGAAAGTGGGCACTCCTCTTCTACATGAGAGACAACCTTTGTGTCCTCGAATTAGCACTTTCCTCTCTAAGTTAGCGTAGAACTGAGGCAACCATGCTTCCTTGCTTTTTTCCAATACCGACAAAATCCATCGCTGCTGGTGGAGAGAACCCTTTGTTCCTGAATCTGATATCCCAATAATTATCTGGCTCTCTAATTGTGGTAGTATATATTTTATTAAGATTTCTCTTGCTTGGTTCAAATCCACATTCCTTCCCCTTTTTATATCTCATACATTTTTAGCTTAGTAGAACGTAATGGGCATGATGCACACTAAGGGGGGTACTTTGGCAATGCAAGAGCAGGGGATTTTTTTTTTATTGTATTGACTGGGTGGAAAGAAGGGTGGGTAGCTACTGGCATCTAGTGGGTAGAAGACTGGGATGCTGTGAATTATCCTACACCACATAGGACAGCCCCCACAACAAAGAATTATTCGTCTAAAGTGTCAGGAGTGCCACAGTTGAGGAACTCTGCTTTAGAGTCTCATTTTAAAATGGTCTTAACCTGCAAATCACAGTGTTTGGAATTTCAGTATCATCTCTGGGGATTCTCAATTCCCAAACCACCCTCTCCCGCCCACACCCCCGCGCATACACACCAAACACCTGAGTGATGTAACATACCTTTTATTAATAATAGTTTCCCACAGGAATGGTGTAGGAAGGCGGGGACAATGATGCCATGCCTATAATTTGAAAAGAGCTCCCAGGTGATTTTGATACTGCTTCCTCCTCCCAACAGTAGAGTTAGCACTGTAATTTACAAGGTCTGAAGACAGTGATTGTCAAAGTCCTCTGATTTACATCCCTTCCCACCTCTTCCCTTCCTTAAGGCTTACCACTTGTTTGTCTATGGTTGCTTTTGAAAGAGATAAAATGTCTTAAGTCAGGATTTTCTATTCATAAAAGAGAGCGTCTTTTGCTTGGTAGTGAATTTGGCCAAAATAGGATGTAAATTTTCTGAGAAATTAAAAAAATGCACACACATACACACACACACTTAATTCTATGATATTACTTCAAAACTTGGATAAATAATCCTTCCTTTATAAAAGTGGATGACTCTCAGGGAGTTGATTTTACTTGGTATTAAGTACTTTTACTTAAGCATTTACTTTGAGATCCCTAATCTACGATTACATGGGATAAACCACACTTGACTTCTAAAATTTGGGGCTTTGTTCATATAGCATTAACATATCCATTCCTATAGTTCTTCTAGAGAGAGAGTATCCATTTCTGTGATTATGTCCTGCATGCGCTCAAACCCCTACATCAAAGCAGTCATGCTGTAGCCAGCCCTGTGGGGAGTTGGAATCTAAGGATAGCAGAAGAGTCCACACGGACGGAGCTCAGAGGGTAGCGCTGACTGATCCCCATGGAACACCGCCACTGTCCTCGCCTCTCTGCCAGTGTTGTCTGTCTCATCTGCCAGCATTTGCCCTTCAGGTCTCAAATATGGCAAAACAAACAAACAAAAAGTCAGATTGTGGCGCTGGGGAGGAAGGACAGGATGAGAGGGGGAGATATCTCCACTGGTTACTCCTAATCTCTACCTTCCTTGGAAAACTTTCTGCACTCATAAGCATGTAGCACTGCATTGGTTTTTCCAGCAGCTATTTTTGGTGGTCATTCTTACCTATTTAAGTATAGTGGTGCCAACAGTTTCGAACCAGTTATCAGAAATAACCAGTTTAGAACACCCTGGAGTCATTTGAAAATGTCCTGCCTCTTGAGCAAGGGTCACATAATATGTAAATATCAATTGCCTTGCTAATCATCGTATTCATGTTTCTGTTCTGGTATCTGATCACCGGAACAGCAATAAAAAAGATGACATTATGCACAAATACGATAAGAAAAACCAAAGACCGCTGTTAGTGTATTGCAACGAAGGCTGAAATATTTTGCAAAATTGTCTCCTAAGAAGTATCTCAATGTGGCTTTTCAAACATGACATGTTCATCAGAACGGTAGCTTGAGTTCATCACAAAACAATTAACATGCTTTCCATTGAACAAGAAGGGAAAAAGTGGATCCTAAAATGTAACCTCAACTTTGCGGCTTTCTCCTCCTTTTCATAATCAATTACAATTTGCTATGGGTTTTCTTGTATTTTACTTTAAATATACATAAATTAAATAATTTTTTCATATTCATATCGTTAGCCAGAACTGAGATATAAATATAAGGACTCTTCTGATTTAAGGCATTTGTTTTTATTTATTCTCAAGCATGCCATCTGTCAGAGAGGAAAGAAAACACAAGAACATATGGATGAATTCTTTTTGTTTACCTAGATATTTTGGAATCAATATGTTCCAAAATATGTTGCCAGACTACATGATGTTCTTGATTGCCAGTGCTTACATTTGGGCCTCTGAATTAACTCGCAGAGGGTACAATTTTAACCATGCAAGATGTGTATCTATGTATCAATACTAAAAGACATGTATAATAAAGTAAATTTCCACTTTCTAAAATCAAGACAGCATTAGAACAACTAGAAATGTTGGATTGCTTGCTTACAATAGTTTCAATAACAGACATTTTGGGAAAGAGGTATATGAAGCTCCCATAGAATCTTCATATGCTTTTTGAATTACTAAAGAAAGATCAAATTGTATAATTTAGCATAACATGGTGCTTTGTATTATAAGCTGGTAATCCAAGTATAGTGTAAAAGCTGACACTCAGTTGCATATTAGGCTGAACCACGTGAAACTGCCATTTTTCTAGGTAAAAAAATAGGATGGACAAAACTGTAAGTAAACTAGAAATATGAGGGTAGCCAAAATGCAAGTTACGAATTTTCCTTTCTTTTTTTTGCCCAGTTGTCGCATATTTATACAAAACTATATTATGATTATTATGATTTAATTTGGGTGAGCAAGCATAAGACCTATGTGGCTGAATTTCAGCACACAGTGGTTAACACTTGCTTATTCTTCTTTTCAGAATTAAAACATTGAAAAAGAGTCCATCTTGAATATATGTGTGAACAGTAGGCATTGGTGAGTCAGTTCAGTTCAGCAAATATTTACTAAGCATCTACTGGTTTTTAAACAATGCTGCAGCTTTTGTGGTCGCACAAATGAATAAGAACACTAGTAACTTTAGGGTGCTTACTTTCAAAGGAGAGTGAAGCACATGAACGTGTTCCAATGTAATGTGGTAGTCTTCATTATTTAGGGCACAGACTTTGGCCCAGTGTCGCAATTTGTCTGGTTTGGGTACCTACGAGCTGAGCAACTTGGGCAATTTCCTAAACAATCTGTGCTTCATTTTTATCGTCCATGATAAAATGGGGGGGGGGTCGTGATAGCACACATCTGTTAGTATTGTTATAAGGATTCAGTAAGCTGATGAAAGCAAAGCACTTAGTACCAGGAACAATGTAATCGCTCTAAGTGTTAGCTGTTACTATTATTAATAATAAAATAGTGTAGTAATAGAGGATATTTGCTTTTCCCATATCTAAAATCTTTTTGTTAGGAAATGACTTATTTTGGGGCCTTGTCAATATAACTGGAAAGTCACAGGCATTGTAGGCAATCTATTCTGGGTTCAAATCTTTACTAGTCATGTGATTCTCTATTTTCTTATTTGTAGAAATAGGGATAATACTACCACGTTTTCATGGGTATCATGAAAATTTAATGAGATAATGTTTATAAAGGCCGTCAATAAGTACTAGCTATTAATATTTATTAGATTAAAAAATCCATTCACACCTATGTATTATCCCCAAAGAAAATAAGAAACACTATGAAAAATGAGTTGTTATCAATTAAAATAACTATATTATACTTTTAAAAATATATAATTTAGAGATTACGTCATTCTCAACATTAAATCTCACTTTACATTTGGTTCCTACCAGGTTCACTCTTTTCAATCCTTATAGAAATAGTTTTTCTTATTTGTATAGTACTATATAAAAATTCTTACAAACATAAGATACTCTCTTGTTTTTGCACTTTCGAATGGAATCTGTCCACACATATTCGTAATGTGATAGAGTTTATGCTAATTTTGCCATAAGATTCATGGGTATATTGGAGGCTTGTTAATAATTAAAAAATTTTACTTCTTCAAGTTACAAATAAGTATTACAGTAAATACTTTCCAATCTTTATCTGACATGACATCTTACCAATACAGGCATCACAAAATAAATAATTTATGAAAAATATTTATTTAAAGAGCTGTAATTTACCTTGCATTTACCATATGCCATTCATCCAAGTAGCAATATAAAATATTCATTAGAGAAACTCATTAAAACAAACTTCTATACAATGAGGTGACGGGCCAACAAAAAACATCAATCATAGCAAGGCTTTAAGTTTTTATTAGTGCATATGGGCACACTAATATTTCAAAGTAGAAAATTATGAATATTTTGTCCTGGTTCTGGAATGACCATGCTGCTGCAGAGACAAATTTGATAAGAGCGTAACAAGGACAGGAACCGGTTTTTCTTCATTTGTTTTCATTTTAGTCAAGAAATCAGTGACAGTTCACTGAGATTTATTTTATTAATGATGAATCAACCTGATGCTGTAATTAATGGGAAATCTATAGCTAATCTTAGAGGAAAAATAACTAGGCACATAATGATGTTTAAGCCTGGCAGAGCTGAGCTCCGCGCCTCTGTCTCTTGAGGACAGGAGTGGAAGGCAGGGCAGTCCTTGTGAATATCAGCAACTCCCCGCTGCACTTCCAGCCACACGGGAGAAAACTAAGTCCACTCTCGTCTAAGGAGCAGCGTTTACAAAACACCACAAACGTTGGACTGCAACCGATTGTACTCACACCAAGTGGCGGCAGAATGATCGCATCTACACACGCGCGCGCGCATGCGCGCACCCCCACAAACTTTACAATTCTAGTGAAACTTCTGCGTGTAACAGTGTTAGAGCACATGAAAAATAAGCCCAAACCAGTACATTTACAGGATTCACATAAGCAGCATTGTATTTCTCTAGATTTCCCTATATAAACTAATTCACAATTCATTAGGAAGTTCTGTAAAGTCTCTGCTTCACATTCGCTGCCCTTCTATTACACTGTTGATCTGTGATTAAATGTTCTAATAAAATTAACTGGCTTTGCTACAAACAGAACATCTGGAGCTATGTTTAATTTCATGTCAAACATACACAGGAAACACCTGTCTAGGTGAAGTAATTTAAAAAAAAAATGACATTAATCCATCTGTTTTGGAAAATGGTGTCATGGTTGTCACATTAAAAGGTAATATCAACAAACACAGAAACCCTAAATTGCTTGGGAGCATACGTTTTCTAAAATTAACAAAAAAATGGCTTATCCAAATGTTATTGTGTCAGTCTTATTTTGTGCCGAATAGTTAGAGGCCTTCTTTAACTCAGCAACTTCCAATACCTGCCCTGTAAAACTTCCAGATGTTAAGGCAGTCTCTACTTAAAAGATTAAAACCACTGGTGTGATTCTTTATCTAAATATCTGTACCGAGATCAAACTAACAAAGTTTGCTGAATTCCTTGTACTGATAGGTAGACTCGACATGCATTTTAAAGTATACAAAAGTATGAATAAGTTATTTTTATGTGATGTCAATGAACAAGTACATGTTTTTTTAGAACTTAGATCTTCACATGTATATATAGTTAGCAGTGGCTTCTCATGGAAAGATAGGAGTACATCATGTAAGCCTGATAGAGAAATTGGCAATATGTTATTTATGATCTTTTTTCCCCTTGCATTCCGTTTCTTTTGATATTCTCAGCTTATTGGGTTCCAAAGGGCTTTCTCTGTATCTTCCTTCTAATTTCTATTTCTTTGTAGAACACGAGGGGGCTGTCAAGAAGGTAAGTTGTGCTTTCTTTCTACATGCTTTTCAATAATGGTTTAGTGATTTACTTATTTTGTGAGTCATACCATATTCTCATTTATGAAATGAGGCAGCTGAAGAGTAAACAGGGAGGTAACTTGACCAGGATCACCAGACCTAAAATGTCTTTAATGCAGATGTTCTTTGCAAACTTTTACATTGAAGTGCATCCTGAGGCAAAGCGGAAATTCTTCCTAGGGGGAGGGGGAGGGGTTGGTGAGAAAGTGAAAGGTTTAAAGGCGTAATCCATGAAGCCTGTCATTATCTTGTGTATTTTTAAAAAGTAATATGAATTTCTAATTCTGCTCCCCGTGTTGTTATACACATAAAAGGGTGCTACTTTGTTTAATGTTGTTTTTCTAAAATACTTTTTAAATAAATTTAATGTTACAAGAAGATATGCCTTACACCTCGCACCTCTCCCGCACCAGGAACTTCATCTATCCGCAACGCCCAGTTTTGTGTCCTCAGGGTATAGTCACTGGAGGAAATCAAGGGAAACCATTTTTTTTAAAGGCCATCCTGCCAGCCTGGAAAGTGTTCTGGAAAATTACAATAGGGTTTTATTTTAAAAATATGGTTAGTAGAATGAAATGATACAGATTTGTTAACTACAAGAATAGATTTGGCACAGGTAACAATCTTAGAATAATTTTAAACTTAATTTGAAATGTTAGTGTTTAACTCTTGGTCAATAAATTATTGGTGCTATGGATGTTCCTAGTTGTAAGTCACAGATTTTTATGCTGTTTACTTTTGGAATGGCTGAGAGACATAGCAGAGAGGTGAAGGCTTTGGCTGACTCTTGGCTGAATTCGAACAGAAGTAGTTAGAAATGTTAAAAAAAAAAAAAAGGGAGGCTGAGCATATCTTTTATTTGTAAATTATGTATATTAAAGCAGACTGGAGATCTACAGGTAGGGAGAGAGTGGCCAAGTGGAGGCAGTTAGAGTAGAGGCATTGTAGAGAATGACAGTCAAATTAATAAACTATTTCTGGTTGTGTAGTGACAAGAATTCTTAGGACAAATCGACAGTAAATTCCTGTAATGGTGAGTATCATGTCACGGTACCTAGAGCCCTGCATTCCACTGCCATATGTCAAAACTTGTCCCTGGGGATGGGAGGAGGGTGGGCAGGTAAGTCTTAGAACTGCCACCACATGTGTCCACTAGAGCAGCTGTGTCTCTGTCTCTCTTTCCTCTCTCCTTTCTCTCTCTCTCTCTCTCTCTCTCTCTCTCTATATATATATATATATATATATATACACTGAGTTTCTTTATGAGCTGTTTTTTTGTAAGTGGTATTCGGCTACTAAAAATTTTTGTTTTGGGGTGCCTGGGTGGCTCAGTTGATTAAGCCTCTGACTTAGGCTCAGGTCATGATGTCTTGGTCCATGGGTTCGAGCCCCACATCAGGCTCTGTGCTGACAGCTCGGAGCCTGAAGCCTGCTTCGGATTCTGTGTCTCCCTCTCTTTCTCTTCCCCTCCTCCACTCGTATTCTGTCTCTCATTCAAAAATGAACATTAAAAAAATTATAAAAATAAAAAAAATTTTGTTTTAATATTGGTTTGCCCAAACATACATACATTTTTTTATTTATTTGTTTATTTAAATTTTCAGATTTATTTATTTATTTATTTTTTTTTAATTTTTTTTTTCAACGTTTATTTATTTTTGCGACAGAGAGAGACAGAGCATGAACGGGGGAGGGGCAGAGGGAGAGGGAGACACAGCATCGGAAACAGGCTCCAGGCTCCGAGCCGTCAGCCCAGAGCCCGACGCGGGGCTCGAACTCACGGACCGCGAGATCGTGACCTGGCTGAAGTCGGACGCCCAACCGACTGCGCCACCCAGGCGCCCCGATTTATTTATTTATTTTTGAGAGAGATAGAGACAGCTTGAATGGTGGAGGGGCAGAGAGAGAGGGAGAGAGAATCCCAAGGAAGCTCCACCTGTCAGCACATAGCCTGACTCGGGCTTGAAGTCACGAAATATTGAAATCATGACCTGAGCTGAAATCAAGAGTCAAATGCTTAAGTGACTGAGTCACCCAGGTGCCCCATTCATTTATTTTTAAAGTTTATTTATTTAATTTGAGAGAGACAGTGACAGTGTGAGTGGGGGAAGGACAGAGAGAAAGGGAGACAGAGAATCTCAAAGCCAGGAAACCTCGAGACCATGACCTGAGCAGAAACCAAGAGTCCAATGATTAACTGACTGAGCCACTCAGACACCCCTACCCCAAACATTTATTTACTTCTTAAAAAAATTTTGTTACGGTTTATTTTTGAGAGGAGACAGAGAGACAGAGAGATAGAACACAAGTAGGGGAGGGGCACAGAGAGAGGTAGACACAGAATCCAAAGCAGTGAAACACTTTACTGAGGTTGAAATTAATGCCTACAAAAATTATCCAAAGGTACTATTTGTATCCATTAAGATATAATGATCAGTATTAATTTCTTACACCAGAGCTTGGCACACTTTTACTGTAAAAGACCAGTTTATGGATATTTTCACCCTTGTGGTATTTGTCACAACTACTCAACTCTGCCATTGTAGTGAGAAAGAAGATTAAGATATTAAACAAAAGAGGACATGGCTGTGTCTCCATAAAACTTTATTTACAAAAGAGGCAATGGTCTGGATTTGGCCAGCAGACTGTGGCTTTCCACTCCTTGACTTAACCTATGGAAATCTATGAAAATCTTAGACCATAAAATCAATAATCATCATATAAATTAAAACACGTGGATCTTAAAATGTAGAAACATTGCAATGTTGTCTCAATTATATGTATGTGATATTATTCTTATACCATGAAAATATTATTTCAAAATTTTACACCTAAAAAAGTTGGGCATCCTTGGAAGGTGCTCCAAACCTAAGTGGTAGAACGAAAGTAAACGCGGCCTTGGTAGGATGAATTGTTGGAGCAATGCAAAGAAAATATAAGTAAGTATAAAATATCATAAATAACTGTAATACATTTCACAGAATTGATGCAGAGTGTAAATTTGTGCAAAACAAATTCACTAAATTCTCATGAATTCTAGGATAATTTGCTCATTATAAAAGCAAAAACTGGGGCGCCTGGGTGGCGCAGTCGGTTAAGCGTCCGACTTCAGCCAGGTCACGATCTCGCGGTCCGTGAGTTCGAGCCCCGCGTCAGGCTCTGGGCTGATGGCTCAGAGCCTGGAGCCTGTTTCAGATTCTGTGTCTCCCTCTCTCTCTGCCCCTCCCCCGTTCATGCTCTGTCTCTCTCTGTCCCAAAGAAAATAAATAAACGTTGAAAAAAAAAATAAAATAAAAGCAAAAACTGATTAATTACTGTAAATATTTAATTTTCTAAAGGAGACTGTTAGATTATTTTGAAGTCTAAGAAAAGGTAACCTAGCTGGGTCATTATAGGAGCAAACAAAAACAAAAACAAAACGACAGAGAAACAAACCCAAAAACCAACACCTTCATAGAGCAAATGGTTATGGAAGTGTAAAGCATTGTGGCAAATCCTAAACCTCTAGATCTTGTTTCTGTCAGCTGTTGATGGTGGTCTTGGCAATAGTGTGATGTCTCTTCTATCTCTAATTTTCTATGATTCGGTTATGTTATGATTTCCAGGAGGGGGGAAATCAAAACAAAGCTTTCCAGAACAATACAAGCAAATTTACTTAGAAACTACAATAATGGAAAATTGATGTCTGAATTTATTTCAGGAAACTTGTTTAATGTCTTGATATGGAACATTATATTCTTTCAATTATCTATCTCTCTTCTATCTGTTACTGTGCAATACCAAAAGACTGGCAGTCACTTCCTGTGTACTATTCTCTGTCTCTGTCAGTTTTTGCTATATGTCCTCTGTTTGAAACACCTTTCTTCTGGTTTCACGTATATACACAGCCTGTTTGTCCTCTAGGACTGCTTAAACCATGTCTTCTTGTTGAAACCTTTCCTAGGACCTTGGTCCTCTTCAAGGTTAATGTTGATCAGTCTCTCCTCTCTGAATCTTTTACATAAGTTTACTATTGGGGCACCTGGATGGCCCAGTTGGTTAAGTGTCTAACTTCGGCTTAGGTCATGATCTCACAGTTTGTGAGTTTGAGCCCTGCATCGGGTTCTGTGCTGACAGCTCAGAGCCTGGAGCCTGCTTCAGGTTCTGTCTATCTGTCTCTCTCTCTCTCTCTCTCTCTCTCTCTCCCTCTCTCTCTCTGCCCCTCCCTCATTCATGCTCTGTCTCTCTCTCTGTCTCAAAAATAAATAAAATATTAAAATGTTAAAAAAAATTCACTCTTAATTTATTTTACATATGAAGAAACTGAGCCTAAGAGAGGTTAGATAACTGGTAAGGAATGGAGCTAGTATTCCACACCAGGTCTGTGCAAGCCAAAGCTTACGTTATTTCCACCATCTTGTGAGAGACAAGGCAAGTAGATAATGAACCTTCAGATTATAATCTGAGCAGAAATCAAGAGTCAGATGCTTAACCGACTGAACCACCCAGGCGTCCTTCAAGTCCTCCAATTTTTTTGAAGATTTCACTTCCGGTTATCATTATTAATTTCTGAATAGAGAAGAAAATGATGTATGAAATTTATTATTCCAATCCTATAATTTTTCCCTTTATAATACTTCTCTGTTTACAGATGGAACATATAAGAGAGATACAGATGTAACTGGAATATTATGAAATTCATTGCCTAGCATTGCTGGATATTTTTAGTAAAATTTGAGTAACTTTGAAACATATTTATAATGTTTAATTTTCTGTATTAACTTAAAGACAAAAAATAGTTGGACACTTTTTGTTATTATTTTTCAATTATATACATAATATTCAAAAGTTGTTTTGACTGCTAATAACAGCAGATGAACTAAAACCATCCTGTTTAAAATTATACTCTGAAATTAACTCAGGGATCTTAATTTCAATTTGCCATGGTTAAATCTGAGAAATCATCAATATTCAGTAGTTGATTATAAATAGCCTCATGTTCTTTGATTACCAATGTGTTATTTGAATTTGCATATGGTTAAGGTATTTAGCTTTGTTTATTACTCTTTTATTATTTTTTCCAATGCACTTTTCTCTCTAGGGGTTAGGAGTCTTAATATAATTGGTGTTTATAAGATGTCTTTTGATCAAGACAGGATTTGTTGAAAATAACATGTGAAATAACTCTAGTCTGCTTTTCTAAAGTGCGGATGTCACTCTACCTCAGACCCAATAATTCTACAGCTAGTACATGGCCAATTTACTCCTGACAAATATCTGTGCTCTCGAGCTTTATTTATATCATTTAGTTTTCTACAGTTGGGCTTACAAATTTATACCCCAACAAATTTGATTCCATGCTAATCCATGACATATTTTGATCATTCCTATGTAATAAAGTTCTTCTTTTTTATGTGGGAGGAAAAAAATCTCCTGTCTAATACAAACAACATTATCTCTAAAACTGTGATACATCATCATACATGCAAAACCAAAGCTGCGCTGGGCTAGACTGGCAGATTAGATGAACCACTTCAATTTTCCATCAATCAAATTATGGTTTATTGTTCAGCTGAACTACCTCAGGCCACACAAATCTAAAAAACTGTCATTTTGGAAACATTACATTTTTTTTCTTGTCACATTATAACCCAAGCTATAGCCATAAAAAAGAATGTCATAGCATTACTGGCTCATAATATTCCTTAATTTAAGAACAGCTAATTCATCTGTAGATTGGGCTTGGTGTCTACATATAAAGATGATAGCAGTGTTGGGTTATAATATTTTCCAGCCACATTGCTACCTTGATTATTTCCTAAATGATGGTGACTTAAGAACTTTTTAGTTAAACAAAGGGCGGTTGCTTACAATGGCAGCCTAATGATCAGAGGAGAGGAGAGTAATGACAATTTTGAGTCCATCTAATATTTCAATTGCTTTGTGTGCAACAGTTAAGTAAAGATTTGATCTCTGAAGATACGATAATAACTTACTTTTATTTTTCTTTATTTTTGGAACAGGGAAAAAGTGAGTCACCAGATTGAAAGTGTAACAAAAACAAGCAACAACCAAACTCGAATATTCAGAATATTAACCATTTGATTACATTCTGTCTCCCACAAGTATATCAATACATTTTCCGACATTTATTCTGTAAAGTTCCTCTCAGGTTGAGGAATTATCATTGATGCTGTTGCATTTATAAAGCTTTTCTCAGTTCATCTTAGATGTACGAAACAAGCTGATGGCATTTCTATAGCTAGAAATACTTAGTCGAATGCATGCAACAGCGATGATTGCTTTTCTTTGTAGCATCGGTATTACAATTTGGAAAGTGAGGAGGGAAAATGACAAAATAAATTTTATTCTCAAAATACAATTCCTTCAAAATTGAATGAGATATCTGTGCAATAATGAACCTTGTTAAAACCATGGTGGTTTCCAGTTGCTATAGACTCATATTTATACTTAAAATGTGTTCATGATTACTTGAAGGCATAAACCTGCGCAAGAAATAATACTCATAAATAATACATGCTAAAACCCAAAGATAATCAGACAAGTTATAAGAATATACCTCCCTCCACAAATGTATGTCATTGCTACATTTCATGAAAGGCCACTTAATTGACTACCAGATAAAGGAATAAACCTGCTAAAAGAATAGATTTACTGTGCACTGAGGCAATGCATTTAAGAGGTCTCCACTGAATAAAAAACTAGTTCCATTGGCTGAGCTAAGATATGTTCTTGAACGCGTTGGGACTTATTAACTGAACTTTTATGTGCCTTTTATGCATCATTTATTTTTGAAAAATCAGGAATTTTCATGATAGCAATTACTTACGTACCAAAGTCATGCGGAATTCCTGTGGTTGGTACCACAAAATCCACCCCAAGGAGGGACCTTACCCTCTTTTTAACACCTCTGGAGTTTAGGACAGAAAAAAAGGAAGGGAAATAACACCAAAGGAGGTGTATATGGCTCCACTGAATGCTGTGGCTTTTCTGTAAAAAAGTAGCCTGAAGACCTTATGCTAACCCTTCTGTAGATTTTATTTTATAAGCATGGAAGCCAAAAAAAATATTGAATCATTTTTTTGCAAATATGATGATGATAATAACACCTAACCTTTATTGAGAGCTTACTATTTGCCTAAGCAAATTTGTAACATTTGGTTATTTGTACCATCTTTTTGTGCAAATATGTCTATGTTCGGCATGACTGTAAACATCTTCATTCTGTCTTATTTAGCCAAGATTTGTGTTTGCCTGCTCTGGAATTCGTTCCTCACGATAGAAGTACAAAAACTACTGGCAATAAAGCTCTGTCTTTGGTTTAGCTTCACTGTAAAATCCAGTGTTTCTCAACACTGTGTAATTAAATGCAAATGCTAGGTTATAATTATATTATGGGTGTGACTAAAACAGACCGAGGGAAGGAAATTCTTAGTTAAATCTGTTTCTACCTTGTTGTTTCTAGGTTTCCTGTGGTTTCCTCGCTCAACTTTTAAACTGTGTTTGATCCAAAGAATCTAACTCAACTCTTCAAGACATCATTAAAGGTTACACTGAATGTGCAGATTTTCAGTCTCCCCAGTAACTCCAGGACTATATGGATGGAATAGCATTGTTCTGTTGATAACTTCTGCTCTGCTTCCGCTCACTTTTTCTTACTTAGGGACACACAAAGGGTCGAATGTACCAGCAGTGACTCTGTTTGAGGTTGGTGACCCTTCATGAAGACCGGTGCCTAGTGTGGCTTGCTTTTAAATAAGGTTCATGTGGGGGCACCTGGGTGGCTCAGTCGGTTAAGTGTTTGACTTTGGCTCAGGTCATGATCTCCCAGTTCACAAGTTCAAGCGCCACATTGGGCTCTGTGCTGACAGCTCAGAGCCCGGAGACTGCTTTGGATTCTGTGTTTCCCTCTCCGGCTCTCCCCCGCTGACACTCTGTCTCTCAAAAAACAAATAAATGTTAAAAAAATTTTTAAATAAGGTTCATCTGGTCATGTGGTCAGACTCATCTTTCCCCCTCCTTGCACTACACCTATGTCTGCTCCCCACACTTCTTTCCCCTTCCTTCTGTTTCTTCTTCTCTACAAAGATAGTAGCAACAGTGACATCAGGAATGACAGTTACTATAAAAATGGGACGCTTCATAATTTAGAACTAAATAGTCCTGGAACATTTTTTTTTTTCTCATGAAAGGCAATTTAAAACCTCCTAACAGATATATGTGAAATGTCCAATGCCAGGTAGAGCAGCTTTAGGCTAACAAACTGTCCTCACATGCTGGCATTTTCTCCTGATGCTTGAGCGGACGAGACCTGAGAAAGAGACTTTCTGAAAGATTGAGGTTCCCAGGGGCATTTGTAGAGTTGGTCAGATTCAGGTTCCAATTGTTCTTAGTATACTAGCATTTGCAGAGCTCCTCAGGTCTCATTTTCTGAAGGAGAAGTCTGAGATCCAGAGCTGTGGAATGACTTGGGCCATACCACACAGTCTTTGAGTGATAGATTAAGACCAATTTTGGTCTTCAGGTTATCTTTTTTTTTTTATTTTCTTAAGTGTTTATTCATTTTTGAGAGAGACAGACAGACAGAGTGTGAGCAGGGCAGGGGCAGAGGGAGAAGGAAACAAAGAATCCAAAACAGGCTCTGGGCTCTGAGCTGTCAGCACAGAGCCTGACGTGGGGCTCGAACTCACAAACCGTAAGATCATGACTTCAGCTGAAGTTGGACATTTAACTGACTGAACCATCCAGGCACCCCATGACTCTCAGGTTGGAGGGCTTATTTCCACATTTTGGTAGTTCTCCAGTATTGGCCATCACCCTGGGGCTAACCCATGAGGTATGCATTCGTCCTCAACTAAATGGAGAAAAACCACAATAAGGTGAAGTTTTCCTACAGTTGACTTTATTTCATTAAAAAAAAAGTATCTTAAACTTTGGTGTGGCAGTGTCTGTTCGTGTGTGAAATGGCGGTGAAAGTAGTTTATACTTGTTTTGCCTTTGTTTGTTTTTAAATGTCTCTTCTTGGCAGAATTAAAATGTTGGCAACCCGGTGATGGAACTTATATATTTATTTGAAATTTCATTGCTCCATGAAATCTAAAAGTCTGGGAAGCACGGCAGCAGACTGTTTCCCTCTCCTTCCCCAGTCCCAGATGGGCACTGCTGTGAATCCCTCCTTCTTTCAATTTCCGTCTTGGCAGAATATGTCCTATGATTTTTGGCTGCAGGCTATGGAAACCTCCATGGGTGGAAAGTTAGCAGGCTGAGGGTTTAGACTCAGTTGTGCCATCTATTAGGGGACCGCATTTGTCAAGCCATTAGCCTGGATTTTGTTTTTCTTATTACAAAAATGAAAGGGTTGGTCAAGTTAATTTGAGTCCTCTTTTTCTCCTTGTGTGTGTTTAGAAGTTTCAAGTTCTATTTGAGAAGCAGGGCTTGCTAGAATAACATTTCATCAATTTGGACTAAAGAGACTTGGTGTAAGAAAGTGGGCATGGGGAGAAGTAAAGAGATAGAAGAATCAATTTTATTTCCACAAAGAGAGGACGTTCTAATGACCAATGTACAGAACTCTGAATTGTTTGCTCCGTTTATTAAACTACGTGTGTCTCTTTTTGGTCCTTCCTTTACTCACATTTTGGTGCAAAGAGTGTTTGGCATTTGCTTATATAATTAAATTTGAATTCACATTTTCCTTAATGTATTTTCTTTGTGTACGTATGGTTGCTTTGATAGAAAGAAACTGGAATTTGGGCCTAGGAGCTGAATTGAGAATCTAGCTCTTTTGTTTAGCTATTAGGTGACTCCACATAAATTCTCTGACTTGCAAGTGTACCTGGAGAGAGTGCCTTCTTTTACAGAAACTCTAACAAATAAATGATTGTAATTATGAACTCAGACTGTAAACTATGAAGATATATATATATATATATATATATATATATATATATACATATATATATATATATCAGGCATTGATATTATGCATCTGGTCTATATTTTACACATGGTACACATGATGGATTGATACTATCTACATATCTAGGTATTCTACAATTTTTATGTAATAACTACATGATCTAGGGGTTGATTGACTCTCTCTCCCTTTCTTTTATTATGAAAAGTAATAAATATCTCTCTTTTCTTTATCATGAGAAGTCTTTGCAATTAACGTCTGTAGGGTTTATCTACATATTGCTCATCTTTTGGCTTTTTCTCCTAGACTCAGGAATCGCTGAATACCCTTAATTCATTTAAGCTATTATGGGCCACTTTGTTGTCTGCAAAATAAAACGCAAGTTTCTTAGCAAGATATATCAAACCTTTCATGCATTTACTCCAAAATATATTTCCAATCTTCTCTTCTCTTTCCCTCTTGTTCCCAAACTGCCCTTCTGAACCATTTTTAGGCTGAAATGCCTACCCTCCCACTCATCTGGCAAATTCCTACTCATCCTACTCCATTCTTCTTCTCCTAAGTCTCCTAGGAAACGTTAGTCTCTTTTGTGAGCCCCTTGTATCCCCCTCCCCATATCTTTATATTGCAACATACCTATATTATACTGTAAACTTATAGTATTATGCCTTATAAGCTATGAATAGTGTCTTATGAGACTTTAGTTGCAACCCAAACTGAAGCCCGAGTCAGAAAGAAAATAACGTCTTTGAATATCTTTGACCTAATTTATTCTTTCAGATTTTTTTACTGCTGTGATTTCCCACTGCTATACAGGTGTGTGTGTGTGTGTGTGTGTGTGTGTGTGTGTGTGTGTAAGAGAGAGAGAGAGAGAGGGAGAGAGAGAGAGAGAGAGTATACATATGTGTGTCAGTTCAAAGGTAAGGTCAGTGATTAAAGGATTTTGAACTGGGCCTCTCTTGCAGTTTCCATACCTCAAAATCAATGCCTTTAATTTGGTTGTTTTCCAACGTCTCCCAACTGCTTCAAATCTTTTAAGGAATGTGTGTGTGAACAAATAAGAAAACTGAATATCTTAATTATTTATTTGTTTATTCTTCTGTCAGGGAACAACTCTGTCATAGTTCAGATTCCTTGAGAAACAGACTCTGGAAAATGCATGCATGTTTATTGACAAATGACTTGAGGAACAAGTCTTGTGAAGGAGTTAAGGGAGCAGGAATGGTCAGAGGGGGAAGTTGAATTGTAACGCAGTTACAAGAAAGTCCATATTAGCTCTGGGATGGAGATGGCCCTTCAGAGATGTTTCGAACAGGGAGAGGTAGCCATTACTTTGTCTACTACATCATCCAGTCATTAGTTATGGATTTTTCCCCCTCCACAGGCCTTCCCCCTTCTCCAGATGAAATAACTAAAGTAGTTACCCTTGGCCAAGAACCATTTCTAGGGGGGGACTAAGTATTATGTCACAGACCAGCAACATTGCCAGCACCTGGGGAGATGAGTGCTTTGGTCCCCAGGGGAGAGATCCAGTTCATGCCCCACAGCATCCACTGCAGTCTCCACGTTGAGTGTCATCCTTGACTAGGTAGGATCGGTAAACATAAAAGGCTATTTCTGGCTAATCTATTTTGATTGTTCCAACTCTAGAGATAGCCAGTGTATCCTTTCTCTCCATTAGATTGTCTCTGAGTTAATTTGGGGTGCTATAACAAAATATCATAGATGAGGTGGCCTATAAACAACAAATATTTATTTCTCACAGTTCAGGAGGTTGGGAAATTCAAGATCAAGATGCCAGCAGATTCTGTGTCTGGTGAGAGAATGCTTCTTGGTTCGTCAATGACTACTTCTCTGTGTCCTTGCATGGCAGAAGAGGCAAGGGAGATCTCTGGGGACTTTTTTTTTAAGGCACAAATTCCATCCATTAAGGCTCCACTACCATGATTTAATCACCTCCGAAAGGCACTGTCTCCAAACACCATCACACTGAAGAATGGATTTTAACAAGTGGATCTTGAGAGGCATACAAACATTCGGTCTATAGTAGATAATAAAGACCTTAAAGCCTGAGTTTGATGTATTATTTTCGTATTTCTTTGGAAGGCTATAGCTTCAGGAGATATAGAAGGGCACTAGGGGATATCTTCAGTGCTCTTCAGTTAAGGCACATTTTTCTTTCTTTTTCTTTTTCTGTCTCCTCTATTAAAGCTATCATCTTTCCTGTAACATGATTATGCTCTAGTGTGTTTCTCCCTCAGAAAATTAATACATGATAAATATGGTAGGTAGAATAATGGCTCTCCAAGGATGTCCATGTTGTAATCACCAGAACCGGTGAATATGTTACCTTACCTGGCAAAAGAGACTGCAGGTGTGACTAAGGTAAGTGTCTTGAGATAAGAGATGACTGCATTATCCAAGAGGATCCAATGTGAACCATAAGGATCCTTATACAACAGAAGAGGGACACAGAAGGTTAAAGTCAGAGAGAGATCTGAAGATGCTACATTGATGCATTTGAAGATGGAAGAAGAAGATGGATTCACAAGCCTGTGAATGCAAGTGGTCTCTAAAAGCTGGAAAGGGCAAAGAAATGGCTTCTGGCATAAAGCTTCTAGGAGGAATGCAACCCTCCCGACACCTTGATTTTGGCTCACTGAAACAGATTTTGGACTTTTGACCTCTAACACTGTAAGGTGATGAATATGTGTCGTTTGAAACCCCTATGTTTGCCACAAATTGTTATAGCCACAATAAACAAAATGGGTTTTGTCTATTTGAAGGCATGTGCTATATGTTTCTATGCTTCTGTAACAGTAATTTCTTGTAATGTTTTTCCAAGTCCAAATAAGGAACAAGACTTATTAGTCAATGAATCCATAAAAAATACAGAGAGTTGGAAATATGAAAGACCAGCAATCCTTTTTAGTTTAATACGTACCCTATGTTTATCATTCTTGATGTTTTCAAAACTTGAACCAAACTTTTAAAATCATCACATTTCACATATTAGTGTGGATTTCCAGCTTTCTGTTAAAAATAAAAAGTCAACACTGGGCCTAGATTTCCAGATAGCATCATCATTTTAGAGCTGAGTCATAGCTGTGCTTATGAGACACAACATGACCTCCCCAGATAGCCATACTCTACTCTCACAGAGGTGTGCTTAGCACTTAGGCCTGGACCACTGCACTCAGCCTGGTTTAATGCAGGGGTTATACTTTCCTTCTGTTTAGTTGACAATGTTATATAAAGTGCCATATTGACTTAGCAGTGTTAACATTTTAAAATCAGAAATAAAGGTGATATGAACTTTGTTTTATGTTAATTCCTGGAAATAATAATTATTATTTTTTTAAAAAAATCTCTTTGGCTTCTAGTTACATAGCTTCAATTTGAAACAGGAAGCAGTTTTCTGGTTCCTTATTATGGATTCGTGCTTCTGGTTAAAATGGTGCCTAGGATTTGAGGATTTAAGGGGGAGATGTCAAAGGTCGAATTTGCTGTAATATTTTTTTTATTGAAGTATGATTGATATGCAGTGTTATATTAGTTTCAGTGTACAACACAGTGATTTGACAACTGTACACATTATACTATGCTAACTACAAGTGTAGCTACTGTTTGTCACCATACAATACTATTACAATACCATTGAATATATTCCCTATGCTATGCCTTTGATTCCTGTGATTTATTCATTCCATAACTGGAAACCTATATCTCCCAATCCCCTTCACCCATTTTCCCCATTCTCCTGAGCCCCCACCCCTCCAGCAACCATCAGTTTGTTTTCTGTCTTTATGGGTCTGTTTCTGCTTTTTGGTTTGTTCATTTGTTTTGTTTATTTTTTTGAAACAAATGGGCCATGAACTTTCTCTGAAAACCTTCGTTTTGAAAACCTTCACGAGTATCTGGTTTTGAGAGGCCGTCTCACGTAGTCAAGAACATGGACTCTCAAGGCAGCCTGCCTAAGTTCAAATCCAAGATCCACTACTTATTAGCTGTGTGTTCTTGCTCTGGTAACTTAATTTCCCTTTCAATTTCCTCATCTGCAAATGGGGGTAAGACTTGCCTCCATATTAGATATTACATTACTTGATATATGTAGAACATTGAGAATAGTACATTATACAAAGCAAATATTTACATACCAAATACTAGTAGTATGTACCATCCTTTAATCTAAATTACTCATATTCTACCTGTGTCCTCCCTTGATTCTAACTAGCAACCCATACATCTAGCCCACAACTAAGATCTGCATTAACTACTAAACATGGCAGTTTATGCGTCCACCAGTCTGAGCTCACATTTAGTGGAAAGACCAAACAAATGATAAGGTGAAGATTAAGAAAAAAATGATGATCTCCAGGGGAATGTTGATGGACTTAGAAGCAGGAGACTGAGTGCTATTCTTGGGATAAAGTTGCTCACTGTTCCCAAACGGTATCTTTTTATTAAAATTACTGGTCACTGAAACCTCTGTCTGACAGCCCAATTAGGATTTTGTACAGTATAGGAGCTTAGTTTTTATGAAATAGATAAATGGTAATCCACAGCCAGTATGATGAACTGGCTATTTACATACACGTATTTGGTAAACTAATCACATATAAGGTGGAATGAATGCATAATTTATCCTATGTTTCAGATGGCAAAATAATGAGCCAAAAGACAGTTAAAGTAAAATATGCCATACTGTGAAATAGAAAGTATATGAATTTTCTCACAGATTTCTCCCTCTAAATTTTTTTTTTTTTAATTTTTTTTTTCAACGTTTTTTATTTATTTTTGGGACAGAGAGAGACAGAGCATGAACGGGGGAGGGGCAGAGAGAGAGAGGGAGACACAGAATCGGAAACAGGCTCCAGGCTCCGAGCCATCAGCCCAGAGCCTGACGCGGGGCTGGAACTCCCGGACCGCGAGATCGTGACCTGGCTGAAGTCGGACGCTTAACCGACTGCGCCACCCAGGCGCCCCTCTCCCTCTAAATTTTTAAGAAATCTCTACTAAACATAGTAACTTGGGTCAAATAAGTGTAAGTTTTCATACAAATAGAAACCATAATTATGCTAGAAATGCATGGGCCCATGATGACATTCTTAGTTTTTAATTTATTTTATTTATTTTTTAAGTTTTTAAATTTATTTTGAGAGCTGGGGGCGCAGAGAGAGGGAGAGGGAGAGAATCCCAAGCAGGTTGTGTGCTGTCAGCATGGAGCCTCATGCTGGGCTCGATCTCACAAACTGTGAGATCCTGATACGAGCCGAAATCAAGAATCAGTTGCTTAACCGCTGAGCTACCCCAGGCACACCACATGATGACATTTTGTAAACTTTTTTCCCCCTAATTTTTGCGTCTGAGGATTTCCCACCAAAAGTATAAAATCTGTAAATGAGATTAAACATATGCCATATGATCTACCACTTTCTTTAATCTCTTCTGAGACCTTCTGACATGACTCTGCAGGGCTTTAGCGATAGAACTTTTCAGTTTATTTATTTATTTTGTAATTTACAAGAATATATCTGGAGTCAGGGGTCAGGTTAGTGTGGTAAGTGCATCTAGGTTTTATGTACTCTGGATTGGTGATTCTCTGAGCAGAGATTCACTCTGTGTGTTTGAGTTATAAAAATGTGGCAGGTTTTATATGTTATACATTATATATTTATATAATTTATTTATATTTATATATTACAAAAGGCTTTATATGTTATTCTCTTAGCTTCAAAACATTCACAGCCCAGGAGGCTGCATGGGCAATTATTTGGGGATTTTTTTTTTCTTTTAGCTTTGTACATGATAACTGAATTTGAGGTGAAAGTTTTCAGGAAATATCTACCTTTAGACATATTTTTAGTTATCTGTCATGTGGCTGAAATAATATCACACTATGTATAATTTGTTCTCCTTAAAAATAGGTGATCTTGGCGTAGAAGTCAAAGCTAATCTGAGGTAATTTACAAGTAAGAATCTGGAGTCCGCATGTCTCTTGGGTAAACAACTTTGAACAAGACTTTGTCCGTTAAGTGTTTGTTGTGTGATCTTTTATATCTGGAGGTTTTGCCTTTGGTTGTGAGCCTTAGCTTTGTTAAATAAAGCATAATATTTTATTAAAGAAAGATGCACAGAGAAATCATTACTTTTATAACCATAACAGGTATGACTATTGTTAATTTCCCTTATATTTTTAAAAATACGACTAACTCTTCCTGCCACCTATGGATTCATTTTAAAGAAAATAAAAGCTTCCATGTACATGGATTTCCATGTATAAAGAAAATAAAAGCTTCCAGCTTACCTTTATGGATGTTGTAAGACTTTATAATTTGTAGAAAAAACTTAAAAGTTCTGAAAAGTTTCCAATTCCCAGGCTAGCTATTTTATCGTGGGCAGTAGACATACAGAGACAGAGGAATAACCATTCTACTTTTTAGGAATTAGTGTCAGAAAAGGCAGAACAGAAAGAACAAGTTTTAATAGTTCATGAATTTTGGAAAATTTATGCATCAAAAAATATTCTATTGTTAGATTATCTTGACCTTAGCAAACTAGAATTTTCATAAATAACCTGAAGAGTGATGTGCTTCTATCTGTGCTGAAATAACCTAAAAGAAGTTAGTGAATATGAGCCACGTTAGTGACCATAAATTTTCAGTGGTTTTTCAACATTTTCTGAACTAATATTAAAATGTGTATAAATTATGATTGAATAATTTTAGGCAATATTTTTATCTTTGTCACATAAGTATAGTACAAGAGAGATCTTTACTTGCAGTGTTCCAGTCCTGTGGCTCCAGTAGTACAGCAGAGAGAAACACAACTATAAAAATGTCAACTCAACTTTGGCACTTCGACAAAGTGCATGAAAAGAAGGTGATTCAAAAAAAGGCTGAACTTTTCAGTGATTTATTTTTAACTGATTCAATCTCTACCAATGATTGAGTTAAGACTTCAAAACTAGGGGCACCTGGGTGGCTTAGTTAAGTGTCCGACTTTGGCTCAGGTCATGATCTCACGGTTTGTGAGTTCGAGCCCCGCGTCAGGCTCTGTGCTGACAGCTCAGAGCCTGGAGCCTGCTTCGGATTCTGTGTCTCCCTCTCTCTGCTCCTCTCCCACTTGTGCTCTGTCTCTCTCTATCAATAATAGATAAACATAAAAAAAATTTTTAAAAAGAATGCAAAACTAAACCTGGCATCTTATGGGCATAGTATAAAGAAAACCAAGAGTTAAGAGAACTAATAAAAAAATATTTACAACTTAGAAGCATCTTGAAGAATTTCTTGTCCATGGGAACTTATCACTAGATTCTAGATTTTGACATAGTATAAACTTTTCAATAAAGATGCATGGAACTGACACACAATGTATTAATATTGCTTTGGATAGTGAGAAATAGAAAAAAAAATCATCTGTTCTCCATAGAAAATGAGACATAGGCCAGTAAGTCTTACATCCCCCTAAACACTCAATATATCTGAATGTGGATTTATTCTTATTTATACAACTCATGATTTGTAGGATTCTTATATCTGTTTCTTCAATTCTGTGAATTTTCAATCTTTAATTCTTGGGTATTTCCTCTCCCATTTTCTGTACTCACGTCTATTTATTTATTTAAAAAGATTTTAAGTACTCTTTACACACAGTGTGGGGGTTGAACTTACTAGCCTGAAATCAAGAGTCACATGCTATACTGACTGAGCTAGCCAAGAAACTTGCACTCATTTCTTTTAGCTATTAACTGTATATTGCACCTACTTAATTCTGTTCTTCACACACTTTAAAACAATTTCAGTGTTTTTTTTTTCTTAGAAATTCTATCCTTTCCCATAGTGTGCTGATCTTCATTAGGGTTTCTAAGTCTCTCTTATCTCTTTAATTAATATTTATATACTATTATCTTTCAGATAATTTACTTCAAGATCTAAGAACACTAACATTGCATATTATAACTCTATTTTACTGTGTAGTTTGCAATTCTTTTTCCTTGAACTCGTTTTCTGGTCAAGTTGACTCACTTGTCCTTCCCCGCTCCATATTCCTTGGGAGGAGATCTGGGTGGTTATTGCTAAGGGCACAGAGGTTTCACATTTAGAGATCAGTTTACCTTAATTTCTCAGGTTGGGTTATCTGTGTTTTGAGCAATATTGATCCAGCCTCCATATACTTGTGTAGAAGAGGTTAGGGATCTTAATTTATTTTGGAACTTTTTGCATCATAAGTCCCAGGCAGAGGTAAGCATCCTGTCTATGTCCCTGAGCTACTGAATTTTTTTTTTCTAGAGCCTATTGTGTGTCTGGATCAGGCCTACTAGAATTCTATGCCTTACTCAGACTCAAGGTTTTTCTTGTCTCTTGTCCCTACATGACCATCAAAATACTGATGTCTATATGTTAGAGTTTATATCCAATAGGCTCATCCTTGACCCTTAAGATAGGAGCTTGGTTATTTACCCCCCTGGCTATAAATTCCCTTTTTAAATTTCCTAGCACTGATTCTTCCTATTCAGTTCGCTCAACCTTTTTTTTCTTTCAATTACATATTTACTTTAAATGTTCATATTAGAGATGGATCTGCTTTGTCGTCTTTGATGTAACATTTATATGCTCCTACTTTTTAAAATCTTTGCTAATGACATGGTAATCTTTTACATTTCTTATTTTAAAAGCTTATGTGCTCAAATCTTAGAACCTTAGGAGATATTTCTAGTTATCCTCAGACTAGTTGAATTTCTGGTGTTTTTGTTTGGTTTTTGTTTTTGTACAATGAGAAAATTCTTGAAGGAATTATCTTAAAAATAAACATGTAGTTCCATAAGAGAGAATTCTACACGACATCATGAGGTAAGCATGTGTATTAAAGATATGGATAGGAATCTAGTGTCTCTTTGGATACTATCCCACCTGAAAGATTTTAAAATATGAAAAAATACAGAAAAACATTATTACATGCCTATGTGGTAGAATTTTAAAAGTTTAGTAGCTCAATTTTAGAATCAAGCATAACAATTGACTTAAAATATAACCCTGGTTTCATTCTCTTGCAGCGGTTAGGAGCATGACCTCTAGATGCCCTTTCCTAGGATAATTCATTGCGTGACTTTGGATGTATTTTTAAACTTCTCTCTGTTTCAATTTCCTAATCTCTAATGTTTGAACAATAGTAGCAAGTTCCTCGGAGAGTTGTCGCATTAAGTGAGTTAATAGATCTAAAGTTTTTAGAACAATTGTTTACATATAAGAAACTTCTAAATATTGGCTATTTTTAGTGCTACTTCTATGCCTATTTTTAGTGGTTCTCAAAGTTAGTATTCTACAGAATAAAAAAGAAGAAGAAAACGAAAGAGGGGCCTAGCATAAGGTGTCCAACATTTTAATGACAGTAGAAAAATAATTACTACCATCTACTACTGCATATATGAGATAAATGTTTTAAGACATAAAAAGTGAGCAAAGGTGACTTAAAAAAAAAAACCTCATTACAATGTATTTATTATTCTATTTCACCATGGAACAGTGGAAACTTCACCGTGAAGCACCAGTCTGGGATTTGAGAATCATTGTCTTATACATCATTGACTAGAAGTTAGGATAAATCACATGACCAGGGTGTTCTACCCTAGCTTCAAAGTAATAGAAAAAAAGGCTTTGTAGCTTAAGAATAGCAATCAAATGCCCTGGCCTAAAAAAGAGAATAAAGTAGTCGGCAAGGATCAATTAGGGAAGATCACTTAAAAGAGAAATAGATTGTTTAAGTATAATATAGAAAAATACTATGTATTGGTCTGAAGAATAATTAATATCCCATTTTGTAAAAATTACACTGAGAAGATTCCAAAGGAATTTAATTCGAAGAAGGAAATCATTCAGCACTGGTCTGATTCATTAGAATACAATGCTTAGCTCTGCACTCTCCAAACTAAAGGACAATTAAAGCGCCTGGGGGTTCGTATGAGCAATACAAGAACGATTAAGGGATAAGAAAGTAAAATAAAAATCTTAAGCAAAGGACGTGGAATTTACCTTATTTTTTTAGCCTGAAAAGGAATATGGCTGAGGCTCATTTTAGGAATAATTTTCAACTTTAAAGAGGGATTATGATGCCAAATGAGGGCAGGTTTGTTTTTTGTTCTTTGTTTTTTTTAAATGAGATTCCAAATTGGTTAGAGTTTAATCTTCAGAGGGACTGGACTATCTACTGCCATTCACTCACACAGCGAGTGGACTCTGTTGGATATACCCTTTGTGTAAAATACTATGCCAGGTTGATGGAGCACGTGTAGTGATCAAAGATGAAAGATGTGGATGAAGTGATGGCTTCTGACTTTCATGGTGTTTATATATCTATTAAGGACATTGATGTATCTACACAATGTAATGATACAAGGCACTGTAAAAAAAAAAAAAAGCTCTATGCAAATGAAATTAGGGAATGAAAAGAACGTCTCCATTGAAGCAGTTGGAAGACCTCATGAGGACATTTCAGATTCATGACAAGTAGGTAAAAAGAGGAAGTGTTGGGGTGAGTATTCTGGCAGGAATAAGGTAAGTTCGTTGCAAAGTAGATAGGCTCATTTTCTTGTAATATAATGGCATTATAAGGAAGTATTGGAATATTCATGTGAAAGAATAGATTGGAGCCACATTACCTATCGGATGGATGGCGATACCTTTTCCTCGGGAGAATAATTTCTTATTTTGTGTGTGTTTTCAAAAATATTATTTAAAATTTCAATTAAAAAGTCAATATATTTTACATAAATGATAATAGAAAATTGACTATCTGGAAAGTATTAATGTTTGGCATTGAATATACATAGTATTATAAGCATTCAGAACACTTTTTTCTTTTCAATAATCGAAATGGCCAGATTTAGCAAATAAAACTATTGTGTATTATCTGGCAATCTTACCAACAACATATTTTGGCTCAGTCTGTTCTGTGTTAATGGCTCTGTCCCCTTTGAATTAATGCCTTCATGAGTTGAAATATTTTAAAATAATCTTTCTTTGGCTTTACAGGATGCTAAGAAACTAATGATAAAACCAATCCTTCGTCAATATTTGTTTTTTGATGGAGGGCATGTTAATGACTTGCCTTACAAATTTATAAGTCATCTCTACTTTACATTAAAAATTAACTATTATTTATGTTGAAACTAGTGTACTCATGTTAACAAAGAAGGCAAACTATATCAAAGCATACTTAGTTAATACTGTCTCCCTCCAGAGACAGCTGTTTTTATCAGCTTGGGGTCTTTCTGTCATTTGTATATTTAAATGTATATATGTACATACCCTTACACACACGGAAGCATATTACATATATTCTTCTACACCTTGCTTTTGTCATTTGACATATCTTGGAAATTGCTCTATGTGAACAAATTATAGCTTTATATTACTATTTTTAATTGCTACATAGTATTCTATTATATGATACACCTTTATTTATTTGAACAGTCCCCTGTTGATGGCCATTCAATGGCCTCCCCTGGCTGTTGATTTTGCTTTATATATAGAATTGAAATAATAGCTACAAAACTATTACTTGCCACCTTTATTTAATGTTTCCCATAACCCTATTTTCATATTACCCCATATATGAAAATACCATTCCCATTTTTAAACACTTTGCAATTTAGATCTAGAACACATGGGCACTCCAGGAAAACCAGCGCGCATCAATTACCTACTATGTACCAGCTCCTTTCTTGTGCTGTCACTTCTCCTTATCCAGAGGTGGATTAAGCAAGTGTTGGAGGCATAGCAGTGACCTGGCCATGAATGCATATACTTTCCACATGGCCCAAAGTAGCCAGGAGACATCTGATTCATTTTCTTCTATAGTGATTTAGAAAGGACAAGTCACCTGACCACGTTCAGGTGGGTTGCAAGCTGCAAAACACAGGATCCAGAGCAGTTTATTTAAAACACACCCTCAGTGATACTAGGAGGTCTCTGATTTCAGGATTAGCTACAAGGGGAAAAAATGCTTTAAAGTAAATAAAAAAATGTTAGAGCTATGCAAAGGAGGATTTGGGGAAAAGCCTTTATAAAAAGGGCTCCCAATACCAACAATTTGCTGTCCCTAGGCTGCAGAAATAAAAACCATTTTTACGGGTCAGATAATTGTGATTATATTTCTGTCTCTGGAAGACCTTTGCTTTCGTAATTTCAGTGATTGCAAACAAACATAACAGCTTTCTTCTCTCCCTTCCCTTCCTCAACATAGCTCATATGGGTTTCGTATTAATATTTCAGGATGGATTATAATTAATCGTTAGGGGAGGAGATCAATCTTAATAAACCCCGCCCCACATTTATCATAACATAAATGCTATAAAAGCAATTTCATTTTTGTTTAGTGGAAGAAAACACAAAAGAGTTTGAGTAGATTTTATTAAATAACATACTGATGGAGTCTAAATGACTGGTTAAATAAATAAATAAATAAATAGCTTCTATAAACCTTTTATGTATAAATTAGAGCAATGAATTAGATTTTAGGGATTTTCAGCATACAGTGTGAAGACAGGCTGGCAGGGAAAGAGAATTTACAAATGAAGAAAATCATGACTGCCAAAAAGGGACATGCTTTTATTTCTATATAAAAATCATACAATGTTGATTATAAACAAAACAAGAGATCACATAATAATTTCTTCTCATTAAATGGACAAAAGAACCTAGGCATAGTGATGTTGAATATTTTCTTAACTCACAGAGCTAATTTGTTAGCATCAAGGCTGGGATCCAAGGCTTTTGTTGGTCTGACTTGAAAAATCTTACCCAAGAGCCCCTCATCAGTTTCAGAGAGTACTTTTAAACTGCTATTCCCCTGTGTTCCTGTTCCCCCTAAGATTTAGACAGGTTCTTTTTGGTCAGCACAGTTATCAATTATCTGTATGTAGTTGATTAGACCACAAGACTGATCTGATATGTTCATTTTGAAGATTGGAATAACTGGTCAGTGACCCACTGAAATGATCAGTGATTATTTTTCCCAATATTGCTGACCAAATCAGCAATCAATCATTTATAGCAGTTCAAGAAAACTAAGTAGGTATGTGGAGGGGCATCATATAACTATTGTACAGTTTGGGATTATGATGAAATAGGTAAAGTTGGACTTCCCATGCCATGAAGGATTGGGAATAGTAATACAATTAACACGTTTATGTGTAATGTTTAAATAGTGCTTAAATAGAGACTGGCTATTAAGCAGATGATATTTATTCACTATTCCTTAGCTTAGAGGATTTATTCACTATTCCTTAACTTAGAGGAGGCTGTAATAGAGTTATATTAAACAGCTATGATATAATGAGACACTGGACTTCATAAAACCTGGATATAAATCTGGATTCTGCCATTTACAGGTCTTGTGACTTGGAAAAGTCATTAAGCAAAGCTGTAATTTTCTCTTTTAAAATATAATGATAGCTTATTGTCTTATTGAAAGGATTAAACAAGATAATATATGTACAATTATTTGCAAAGCAATTTGGAAATGGTAGGTATTGTTATTGTAGTTTGCAATGAATCCTAGTGAATTCTTAGGTGATACTGAGTATCAGATAATGATTATCGAACATCCGCAGCTATGTTTTAGGTTCTTAGAGCAGTGTTTTTTACAGCATGCCCCCAAGCCTCTAGAAACCCTGAGCTACTTTCAGAACGTTCTTGAAATCAAAACAATTTTCATAATACTTTTGTTATTTTCTTTTTTCATGTGAGTTTTAAATTTGTGCACAGTGCTGGAGCCTTAGCAGTCCTAGTTTCTTAGCATGAATCAAGTAGCACTAAACTATATTAAAAGTCATGGTATTCCTCAGGGTTATACCCTTGAACTTAAAAAAAAAAGCCCTTGATCTTTGATAAACAAAGTGAGTAACATCAAGGGATACCACTTATAGTGTTCGTTTGTCAATAAAATTTTAGCTTTCAGGGAAATTTTGAATTTTGGAAAATTTATTTATTTATTTATTTATTTATTTATTTATTTATTTATTTTAATTTTTTTAGTGTTTATTTATTTTTGAGAGACAGAGACAGAACACGAGTGGGAGAGGAGCAGAGAGAGAGGGAGACACAGAATCCTAAGCAGGCTCCAGGCTCTGAGCTGTCAGCACAGAGCCAGACGTGGGGCTCGAACCCATGAACCGTGAGATCATGACCTGATCCAAAGTCAGACACTTAACCGAGTGAGCCACCCAGATGCCCCAAATTTTGGAAAATTTATATCTGCCATTATGAGCTGGACAGATTCCCAATAATTCCTGAAATTTCTTATGGGATCGTGATAATAATATTAGTGAATGTGATACTGTATAATGAAATGTGTCAACAATTGGAAGATCTGCATAACTCAGTGAACCAATATTTCCAACATATTAATTCATGATGTCATAAAATCATGTATCACTCAAAGGTCTATTAAGAATGAAAGATAAACAATGGAATTTAACATAAAGAGAATGAAAGCTTATTGATAGAGTTTCAAATTTCACACTGAAACTTACATTTTTTTCTTATTTTTAGAGAAAAAGAGAGCAAGTAGGGAAGAAGGTCAGAGGGAGAGAGAGAGTGAGAGACAGATGGAGAGAGAATCTTAAGTAGACTCCACGGCCAGCACAGAGACTGATCTCCCAACCCTGGGATCATGATCTGAGCCAAAATCAAGTCAGATGCTCAACCAATTGAGCCACCCAGGCACCCTCACATTGCAACTTTTAAGAAACTACTACTTGCGAGTATTTGGTGTGCGTTTTTCAGTTAGATGAAAGTCCACTAACATGTTCATCTCTTTTCCAATTACAGATTTGTGAGAAGCTGAATTCCCTTAGATCCTCAACCCACATAATATACTGCAAGACTAAATGTAAAAGCAGATACGAGAATTCAGTATCTTCTACTAAGTTACATACTAAACAGATTCACAGAAAAATACCATTTTCCTTGCTCCTCTTAATTTTGGAAAATATGATTATCTTAGTGTAGTGTATTATTTTTTTTTATTTTTTTTTAACGTTTATTTATTTTTGAGACAGAGAGAGACAGAGCATGAACGGGGGAGGGTCAGAGAGAGGGAGACACAGAATCTGAAACAGGCTCCAGGCTCTGAGCTGTCAGCACAGAGCCCGACGCGGGGCCCAAACTCACGGACCGCGAGATCATGACCTGAGCCGAAGTCAGCGGCTTAACCCACTGAGCCACCCAGGCGCCCCAGTGTAGTGTATTATTTATGTTAACATTTAAGCGGTTTGTAGTTGTTATTTTTAATAAATCACCAAATAATTTAGAAATAGTTTTTTTACTTTAATGGACGTTTAAATTTACATTTAACTCTAATATACATAAATAACATCTGTTGTCACTTTGATAATTTTTAATAGTGTAAAGTGGTTTTGAGACAAAAAGTATGAGAACGTCTGCTCTAAACTGTCATTGCTAGGGATGTTTGAACCACCTTAGTATTAGCAAATCAAACTGAAATGGAAAGTTTATATTCTATGTAGGAAACATTTTTAAATTGTAATTTGACTCCCCAAAGGCCCTTCATAGATCCATAAGAATGGACAAAATTTCTAACTGCAAGTTTCTGTGTATCTTCCTGGGAAGATTTTCCCATTGCTAGCTATTTTGTTTGTGTACCCCATCTGTCTACCTCATCTTTATAGTCGTATTGCTTCCGCAAAAATGCATGATGCAAATGAGACCTTAATAAATCCGTGTTGGTTTGAAGGATAACTGAGTGCACAAAGACAATTACACAGGGGGCATTCTGATTGATATATATGAAAGTCTTATAGCCACCATAATGATGTGGATAGATGCAAATGAATGAGTATATCATGAACATATAGCTCATGATTGCTGTGAATTTTGTTGTTTGAAAATGGAGGAAATAATGTTATCCTATATTTCCTTGATTAGTAAAGGCTTCATAAAAGGTGATTTTTAAAATCAACAACAGTAAGAAGAAAAGAAGACTAACAGACTGCACGAAATAATATTCAAAACAGTAAACAGTTTAGTGAGGGAGGAAAAAAATAAACTCATTTAGAGAGAGGATTAAGGAATGAAAAGCACAGCTACTGGTTGAAAATGTAAAAGTGTGTCAGCTGGGAGATGATTACCTGTCCAGAAGAGAAGAGGAGAGTTCACAACATCCTGTGAAGTTGAAAAGTGTGAAGTTGGTTACACAGCATTTTAGAATTTAGGGAACACATCACTGAAATCAGAGCTAACTCACTTAGCCCACTATCTTGGAGGTTAATCAAAATTTTTAAAAAAATTAAGAAATTTGTTTTCTGAGAAGCAATCTTTTTTTTCTATTTAATATTTTTAAAATTTGTTTTGTTTATTTTTGAGAGAGAGAGACAGACAGACAGAGTGTAAGTAAGGAAAGGGCAGAGAGAGAGGAAGACACAGAATCCGAAGCAGGATCCAGGGTCTGAGCTGTCAGCCTACAGCCTGATGGGGGGGCTCGAACTCCCAGAGTACAAGGTCATGACCTGAGCTGAAGTCAGTGGCTTAAACAACTGAGCCACCCAGGCGCCCTCTGAGAGGCAATCTTAAAATGGGTCCTGAAATTGAGGCTTGCCTACGGATGTCAGTCTATCCAACAGGTGAGAGAGAACCAATTCATGATTATTTTGTCAGACTGGATTTAGGTGAGTTTTTGTAGGAAATAAAAAGGGAGAGATATATGACCTTACACCTGAGGTAGTTGGGAAAGAATGTCTCTAAGTCCAATTTGAAAAAGATCATTCTTTTTTTTTTTTTAATTTTTTTTTTCAACGTTTTTTATTTATTTTTGGGACAGAGAGAGACAGAGCATGAACGGGGGAGGGGCAGAGAGAGAGGGAGACACAGAATCGGAAACAGGCTCCAGGCTCCGAGCCATCAGCCCAGAGCCTGACGCGGGGCTCGAACTCACGGACCGCGAGATCGTGACCTGGCTGAAGTCGGACGCTTAACCGACTGCGCCACCCAGGCGCCCCATGAAAAAGATCATTCTTAAATCAAAACAGGAATTTCTATGGATTTCCTTATGTCTACCCAGAAGAGTGTTATTATGCTTAACAATTTTTAGTATAGTCCGAAACAGGGATATTATAAAACAGATTATTTGAATTACTGTTTAAAATTTTTCCATTAACATTTGGTAAGAAAGCAGATAGCATCTGTGTAAAATCTCACTCCAATTTATTGGTAAGTAACTATAGTATTCAAAGGAACTCAAAGGCAAAGAATTGAGCAATAATTTAATTGGCTTATGTCATTTGACTCATCGCAAAGTGTGTATTATTTCATGATTTAAAAAATCCCCCAAATAGTCTCAAAATTACTGAAATTTTACTAATCCTTTCCATTTACTCTTGGAATACCCTCTCCTATGAATGATCTATAAAAAGAGCTGACTAGGGGCACCCGAGTAGCTCAGTCGGTTAAGCGTCTGACTCTTGCTTTCTGCTCAGGTCATGATCTCACATTTCATAAGATCAAGCCCCAAACTGGACTCTGCACTGACAGTGTGGAGCCTGCTTAGGATTCTCAGTCTCCCCCCCCCCCCCGCCCCAACCTCTCTCTCTCTCTCTCTCTCTCTCTCT
This sequence comes from Puma concolor, assembly GCF_028749965.1. NCBI lineage: Eukaryota > Metazoa > Chordata > Mammalia > Carnivora > Felidae > Puma > Puma concolor. Next base: position 58,273,118 of record NC_141684.1, read on the forward strand.
CTGCCCTTCCCCCGGCTGCATTCTCTCCCCCTCTCCCCCATCAAAAAAATAAAAAATTAAACATTTAGGAAAAACGAGCTGACTAAATATTTAAACATAAACATTAAACTCTGATTTTTACTTAAGTATAGAGACCAGCAAGTGATACTGTACCATATTTCACTGATCCTATGTATTTGGTTTGTTTTGTATCTTCTCTTATCTCTTAATTTCATCGTGTCTATACACACCCTTCATCCATTCTTGCTATTTCAACATATTTTTGTTGTGTATATGCATACAAGTATTTATGCCATATTTGCATACACACAATTTTCTAGTTTTGATTGAGTTTGTGGTTATGAACTGTTAATATTTCCTTAAGCAGCAATGATGCATACACTTTAAAATCAGAGAGGAAAGTAATATATATCTTACATATACCTATACACAGATACAAATCTGTCCTCTCAAATATAAGGAGATAAATCTATATCTATGTCTGTATCTATAATTCTAGAAATTTGTCTTTCATTTATTTGGCTAGAAGAAGATGAAGAAGATGTAATCAAGAATGTGTGTTTTTTTGTTTTCCTCTTAAGCATAAATGAAAAACCTTGAACTGCCTTTAAAGGTCAAGTCATGAACACACATGGGCTCTACCGTGTGCCTTAAGTCTCACAATTCTGTGTGCCTCATAAATACGGCAAAGCCCTCAGCCATCCTACTAAAAGAGACCAATGAAACATGCTGATTTTAGATTCAGTGAAGCCCAATTTCTCAGGATAACACACACAGGGCTCTGCTACTCTAATCTATACAAGACAAGAACTAGCCTGCAGTGAGAAGCCCAGCCTGTCCTTTGGGCATTCTGTCTATGGCTAACAACCTTGCTAGTTAATAGAACAGTGGCTTATATAAGTTATGGTGGGAAAGCCCTATGGTAATGTGCATTTTTGCCAGTTAGTATCAATCCTCTAATAGACACAGAACATAATGCAATGACATGAGCATGTGTCATGTTTGCTATTTCCTTATTGTAGGGGGCAAAAAAGATATTACAACTCTGCTTGCTCGTTCTTAAACTTGGATAAGCTACTTCAATTTAAATAAGTGTTTCAACTTGGTTTTGGTTTTAGTTTTGATTTTCTGGTTTACAATATACATACAGTTGTATATCTACACAGAAGGAAGAGACCTTGTCTAATAAATGTGAGCCTTGTCTTAGAAACACCAAGAAGGCAGGCAAGAAATAGTACATACTTTTCTGCATGGATGTTAAAACAATATCACTAATATCATTTTGGAAAGAACTCTCACTCCTGCTGTTTGGAAAGCAAATGAGCTAATGCTATAATTTCTCTTCTTGATAAGATTCATCAGCGGTTGATTCCCAAAACTGCATAGTAAGTACATGCACAAACGTAATCAACAAGATCATTAGCATTTATTAAAGAAGCCAATTTCAAACTGAGGGGCAGCATTGAAGAAAGATATAAATAAAATCTCTTCCTTTCTAAATCCTATTTGAATATATACACAAAATGTGTTTCGCAGTACAGTTAAGTGTATTTTTACTCTTTCTATGAAAGAGGGGTCAATACGTATCCTGCCCACATACACAATGGTAAAAATACCGTTTTGGAGCCCATTAAATGAGTTTCAGATTTATGTGAAATAGCAAGTGTGTTAGAAAAAGAAAAAGATGCATGGATGTCTTTGCTTGACATTGTTTTAAAGTAATACATCAGTTTCTAAACTTTGCTTGCATTTTGTTATAAAGTTGTTGGTTATGCCTCATCATAAGGTGGTATCCTTAAGGCCCCTCAGGGAAGGAGCCCTATGTCAATGTTATTTATCCTTGATTGCTTTGAATCAAGGCGACTTTATGATGGTTACTATACTTCCATCTTCTTCATATTAAAGAATAAATATGAAAGTAAAGTTTTGCCACTTAGTGCTAATATTCTTGTTTTCCAATATAGCTGTGCTTAGCATCAAATTATCTAATAGCTTATTTCTCTTAAAAATGATGAGATTGTGAAATGCAAACATGCAATTCTCAAAAAGTCATAAGTTGCATTTTACTTTTCAGAGTCGAAAACCCAGTTCTATTAAGACTATCTAATACCAACTTTAGAATATGCCACCTTGTAGTATATTAATATAAATCATACTAATATACATGTTTTGGCAAGGCTCTTATAAATAGTTTTATAAGTTTATGGAAGGTTATGAAATGTGATCCTCCAGTCTAAATATTTACTGGTGCACATTTTCCAAAAAGAGTCCAACATCATTCATGAAGTATTCTCCCATTTCACCACATACAATTAAAGCTTACCTCAAATTAAAGTAAGAGTTAAGTCAATTGCTATGGTAGTTACTAAAATCTCATAATTCTTTATGATATACCATAAAGGAATATCTTTAGAATAGACCCAATCTACATTTCATCATTTACACTATTTAAATTAAAAAAAAAACCACACATTTAATAAGGAAAAGCCATTGTTAAGATGTCCATTGTAAGTTCATTTCAAGGCTGATCTTCTAATACATTTTATTGCTCCCTACTCGTGAAGGGTCCTTAAGAGACAGAAAATGGCAAGAAGTGAGAATTTGTTAATAGGTCATAGGTTTGGGCTCTGTTTATAAGATTCTGAAACAATGGGATAATGCATGAAAAATTAAGTCATGCACAAATGTTTCCAATTACTCACTTGTTTGGCATTGCATAGATTGGACCAAACATGGAAATTAAAGTCTACATTTTTCACCCCATTGTTTACTGTATTGTAGATTTGGCCTTATGGGTCATATTTCTGAACTTACGCAGAAGTAATTGTGACTGTTCCTACTTTACTACTTCAGAATCAAGCAAAGCTAAGGGTTGAGTCAGTCAATCCATAGTGACTTATTAAAATAAGGCATTTTAAGTATTTCAAGAATGGGCACAAGTGGACCAGCGATGATGACTCCAACTGGCAGTGTTGCACAAGTAAAGAGCTACCTTGGTCCTCGCTATATAACCTTTAGAAATGTTTAAAAATGAGTGTGAGCTTTTATGAGATCAATATATTTTGAATATGCCAGAAAAATCAAACCTTAGCCCAACATATGATAATTAATTTCCCTACACCATTCAATTGCTTCAAGATGCCTCTCTCTCGTGGTCTCTGGCCTTTAGTTAATGTTCCAGTCACATGTCGTATTGTACCTTCGGCTAGAATACCTACTACTGGTTTTTCCCTCTTCCGCTTGAAATTGACATCATATAGTGAAAGATGAAGGGGCCAATGTGCTTCTTAAGAAGCAAGTAGTCATGAGACTTCACCTGCCACCACAGATAGAAAAAAAGGGGGGGAGTTTAGCAATTTCAAGAGCCACAATTTACCATGGAAGCCTCTACTTAATATTCCGCTTGATCTGCCAAGTTTATAGCCTGGCAAATCTGAATACAAATGTCGATGCAAATGAGGATTCATTATTCTTACAAGGTCTTTGTGTTGAAGCTTAATGTAACTTGGTTCCTATGGTTGCTCAGGGAACATAGATTGCAAGACAGCAAAAAATGATGAAAAGAAGAAAAATAGAGAAAGAAAATAATAGAAAGAGAAGGAAATGTTTAAAATGCACTTCAGCCTGCAATGTGAGGATGGCTAGGAACAAAGCATTGTCATTACAATCCCTCTTTCTTGCCAGTTACAAGATACTTACTTCTCATCAGCAACAGAGGAGTTAACCACTCAAGAACATTCTACTCCCAGAGAAAACATAACAATTCTCTTTTTACTGATCATAACACATTGTTCCCATTATAAAACCAATTTCTCAAATTGTCAAAAATTTTTACCATTCTTTTATAATTATAGAGCTCATGGGCTGGTGGGACCTATGCATTCCGATCTCTAAGAAGACTACAAATGCATTTAAAAAACCCCACCCAACAATTCCCTTCCTTTCCTAATGGATTAATTGCCAAATAATTCTGAATCAACATGTTAAGAAAGCTAAGGTTAATACATTACACATTGAAAAATCACAACAGTTTAACATCATTCATTTATTGTTTACCATAACCCATTGCACGCAAAGGTTGCAAAACCCCCAAGTTAGGGGAAATCCTGAAAGGCTGCAAAATTATGATTATATCTCATATACCATAGTATATTGTCCCGATGAATCTTTTGCATGGTTAGCTGTTGTTTACATATAAATACCTTCTCCGGAAATAAAAATGTACTGAAGGTAACAGGAGCTGCAAAGCTTAGCAGATACGATGATCCCAAGATCATTGCAGTAAGGCTTGCTTCTTCATCCATAAATAAAGCACATTTGCATCCATTCAGTCAAATTAGCTCCATTAAAAAGGTGGTTATAATTAGCTCCTTTTTCTGGTTCACGGGTAAAATTCTTGCATGCCTGCTGTTTTGATTAAATCCACCATTGTCTTCCAATAGCTAGTGCTAATTCTTCCAAGGAAATCTTCAGTTGAGGTGTTATTTTATTCTGCGCTTCCGTTAGTTGTCTAATTTACGCCAAGTCCCTGCAGTGTTTCCTTAAGCCATCCTCTTTGTCTTGCCTTTGAAATTTACCAAATCTTACAAGAAATCAATACTTAATTGATTATTCACTTTTCTGCAGCTTCAAACAGCAAGCACGCATAAGATCCTGGAGGAGTCCCCCGATTTCCAATGCAGGAGGTTGTTTGGTGGCAGAGGTCTGCAAGTGTCCAACAGCAGGCATTCCATGGAGCCGTGCACTGGCGTGGAGTGCCAGCGTCTGATAGAGAAAACGAAGATACTCTAACGAAGCAGGAGAAGTTCCTGGATGAGGCAGATCCCTCTCAAGGCTTTGGATAAAAGGCTGAAGCAGGAGCAATTGGATACTAGAACATCAGATATATAGATGTATATATTTTTGCATTAATCCTTCTGCTTTTTGCTTACCCTTTCTTCCCATGGCACTGACGTGGAATATCCCAAGTGCCACCGAACTCAGAGAACTCCACGCCGGAATGGGGGTGAGACTGGTGGTGTACCTCTGGCATAGGATAAGGATGGCAGGCACGTAATATTACGAAATGTAGGACAAATTCAAGCAAAAGAGAGGGAGAGGGAGAGAGAGGGGGAGAGGGAGAGCTAGAGACAGATGGCGGATCTGGCTAGGAGCCAAAGCCAGTGAAATGAATTACATTGCTGAATAACTGTACACCATTGATTCTGCCACTTGTTGCTGCATGGCAAAAAAAAAAAAAAAAAAAAAAAAAAAAAGGAAAAAAACAGCCCCAGTGTATGCTGGAATCTCCCTATTTGTCATATGTGCAGCAGGCAACTTTCACGCACAACTCAATCCTGACAATGATATGCTCTGGGTGTCTTGCGTGGGTGCGTAGGTGCGTGAGAAGGATGTGTGCATGTGTGTGTGCCCGAGGAGCAAGTGTGAGTGTGTGCGCATATGTATGTGGGAGAAAGGACAAACAATCCTTGCAATCCGGCCATTTTTGTTTAATGAAGAATGGAAGACTGGCATTCAGAGATGTGGTTATGTGCCGCATATTAATGTGTGCTCACCAGACATCCTCCCCCACTTTAAAAATGAGTGCCACAGAAGTGAAGCCCTCTACAGATCAACCACGTGGGAGAAGCAAACTCATGAGGTAACATATCATCTCTAAACCTCCAAATGGGGCACAAGGAATTCTGCAGAACAAGTTTCTCTCAGACAGGAAAAGCTGGTTCCAGGGATATGATGTTTGGGTGTTTTCGAAAAGACAGCCCGTCTCAGCAGATTGTTCAATAAATGCTTCATACCCAGGATGAAGGGAGACATTATGGGATGCCCAGGGGGCTTTGGAAATCAAATACAATGTTTGAGTAGCACAATTTGAGGTACATTATAAAAAAGCAATTTGAATTGCCAATGAGGCGACACATATCTGCATGCTAATTAGACCTGTGTCAAGCTTCGTCTGCAGGCTTCTGTTGATGGGGAGGAATGTGCATGTAGCTCTGCTGAGAGATTGTTTCTGCATAAATTATCAGCTTTGTCCTACTGATCATTTTCCCAAACAAACATGAAATGCAAGATCAAAAGGCGATTCTAAAATTAAAATTATTGATTGACAAAGCCTAGATTTCAGAATCTAATTAGAGGAGGCACAAACAAAAGCTGATATTATTACTGACTCTGCCTGAGCTAGCAGCCAGATTGCACAGGGTTTGTAATTTATCTTTGTTTATGCAGCCAGGATATTAAAAATGTAATTAAAATGGTCAAATGATCTGATCAGAAATAGCCACCTAGTGGCAAGTATATTATTTTAAATGGATTATAAAGGCATTGGTCTGTGCAAATAAAAAGCTTTTTTTTTTTTTATGACAAACCTAGCATCTCATTGAGATCTTGCTAAGCAATTCATCTTTTGCTAATAAGTTGTCTTTTGTGTTTTGCTCCACAGATAAGAAACGTCATTTATAACCCTCATTTGTACACTAATAAACATTCTGTTATTACAGGTGGCATCCTGTTATTACAGGAGGATCTTTCACAAATGGTGGCATATTTTTGTCACAAATGGAAGTAATGCAACACCTAATTCCACACACTCATCATATACATTAGATATAATAATTGTATGTACTCAATGGCATCGGCAGGTTAAGTCAGTCCCTCTTCATTTGGACTCTAATATGTAGTGGGTCTCAATATCTCTGGAACTTGGCATTAATGGTCATCCTGAGCCCTGAAAATAGGATTGCAAAGCAAACCCACTTGCCGACTAAGTACCTTCTTCAACTTACTACTTCAGAACAGATACAGTTGCTTAAAAGCATGTAATAAGGTGATTCAAGTGATTTATAGGCTAGATCTTCTCTCATTTAGCAACATTTTGGAAGTGCCAATGAATTATTTTAGGAGCAAATTGTCTAATATAAAATTTATTAACCGAAATGCATCTGCTGTCATCTAATTGTGGATTTTGCAGCCGGTCGCCAGAAACAGCCTTGTGATTCTCTAATAAAGCACCTAAAAATGCATGATAAATAGTTTTAAGAAAAATGAGAGCCATGCTTGTGAGGTCTACATAAGAAATGTTGGAACCCATTTATTTTCCTTTTTCTTTCTTTCTTTCTTTTTTTTTTTTTTTACTTTATGAAATCACTATGGACCTGCTCAATTCCTTTTTAAGAAATTCACAATTTAGGGTTCTGTCAGCAGCTCTGGGGTCTTTTGTTAGGTGCACTTAAAATGCCAGATTAAATATTAATATGTGGTTAGAGTTGTGCTATTTTGCAAGCCCTGAAACCCTATTAGTAAATCATGATCTGGTGACTGATGCAAGAAATTTCAAGGCACCAACAGTGCAGATTGCTTTATGCCCATCAATCTGATGGATCACTAATTTTTAGCAAATTGGGCCTTTGGACTCATAGCTGTAAGCAGGTACATGTTTTCCATCAGTAGAGAACATGGTCCACCTACTATAGCATTTTCTGCACAAAACATGCACCCTAACAAGCAGAATTTTTTTTTTTTTTGCATATTTACTGACAGTCTTTGAATGGGCAATGCTGTATTTCAAAATATACCTTTACTTGTGTTGCAAAGTGTCTCCCTCCTGCCCCCCCACTCGTCAAAGAGTTGGAGATTTCCTAGATTTCCAGAAATATTTTAAAGGAAAATAAAGGAGGAGAGAAGTTGATATGAGAAGACAGATACACCAGCCTCATTAGCACTCTTTTAAAACAGGAAACAATGAGCTAACGATGTAATTCTAGAGAGTTTCAACAGTACCTCTTAAACTGTGGTAAGCAAGAAGATAGAACAACCCATGTAAGACTAGGGAAAAGACTTCGAAAAATAAAATAGTAGGAATGATGAGGTTGCCTGAAAGCAACCTTCTTTATTCTTTCTGGAAATCTGTCTACATAACACGCTGCTGCCTCTGAAAAGTGAAAGACTTGTTAGCATATGGCTCATTTCTCAAATGTGGTCAAAAATCACTATTTGATCCTCTGATAATCCAGGCGGGAAAACATCTTCATTGGTGATATTTGTTTCACACAGATGGGCCTTGAAATCCTTGTGAAATCCTTGTGATAGGAATTAACATATTTCATTATTGTATTTACCAATTATAAAGCATTTTCCTCTCAGTGGATACTCTGCAAGCTTATGTTGGGTTCTGATTTACCATCTGTCCTTTTTTTTTTCTTTCAGTTTTACATACCATTCTACAATACAGGCACAGTCATGAATTTAAAGGGAGGAGCATGAAAGACTACTGGCTTCTCCTCTCCCCTCTCCCGTATTGTTATTTTTTTAATGTTTGTTTGTTTGTTTGTTTATTTTAAGAGAGAGATAGAGAGTGAGTGGGGGATGGATGGAGAGAGGAGGAGAGAGAGAAAGAATCCCATGCAGGCTCCATGCTGTCAACGCAGAACCCAATGCGGCTGGGGTGGGGGGTGGGGGCAGGCTCAAACTCATGAACCATGGGATCATGAGCTGAACCGAAACCAAGAGTCAGACACCTAATGTACTGAGCCACCCAGACACCCCTCCCTTAATGTTACTGTTATTATTAATTTAGAGATAAGTAGAGTTCAAGAGTCAAAGCCAACATTTAGGTAATAGATGCCTTTAGTCACATTTTAACTCAATGTTTCACCGAATTTTCAAGTCTAAGAATATAAAACTCGTTATGATAAGTTATTTAAAATTACTGAAGTCAAGTTTTAATCTATAAATTTAGTCAGTTTACTACATAATAATGGCCATATTCTCCATAAGATTCATTTACATATGCATGTGTGAGCATACACACACACTCACACAACATTTCATTTTTCCAATAACCCTAAAAGTTATGGCAATCACGCACTCAAAGCATTAAATGGTTGTGCTTATTTAACCTAGAAAGGGCCAGTTGAGGTATGATTCTTTGGATAGACAACCTAAAACGCCTTTTTCTGTGTTTCCCTCTCCAGCTTCTGGTTTGGGCTTCAATTATTCTCTCCACCTCCCATCCTGCCCTACAAATAAAGAGGCGTATGAAATCCCCTTGCTGTTCTCCAAAGCTGCGATTCTTTTCCCCGCACCATGAAAGATGATGTCTTGTCTTTCCATTCTTCCCCATGCTCTCAAAATGTTGAATTGATTTTCCATAATAGAGGAAAACATAGGACAACATTACAACAGATCTGTACCTAAAACAAGTTTAAAACAAAGTGTTTAGCATTCTCAACACCAGCTACATTGGGTTCCCTTGTTTCTTACTCCAATACCACCCTGTGCTTCCCTTTGATAATGGTATCTAGGCTTGCTACTGTAATTATTTTTAAGGATTGTGTTTTTTCTCAGATATGAAAAGAAGAGCATCGGCTATCTCATTCATTAGGCACAGTTCCTGATGAGTGGCAATTATTCATTAACTCTTTGTGAGCAAATATCTCAATGAATGAATAGTACCGAGAAATTAATAACTAAAATTTGGAAGAAAAGTTTTATATGCTTCTGAGGAGTAGCCGGTAGTACTAACGCATAAATTTCTCTGACATTTGAGTTTGCTGCTCTCATTGACATAAAATTTTAACATGATGCTTCAGTAGAGAAAAACATGACAACTCAACTTTGAGATAATCGGTTGCTAAGATGTTTCCTTTGAATGTAGGGTGCGGGTACTCAAGGAAACACTCTACCTAATTGTGCATCTATCAACTAGCAGTGATTGGGCCAGGAATTCCTTAAGGTCCCATTTACCTCTAAAGTTCCATGTTCTGTTTGTCTGCAAAACTGGCCTGAAGACTGTATCGGGGTGTAGGCTAAGAGGCAATAACAAAGAGATCCAAATATTGTGGTTCCAACATTGACAAGATTATTCCTCACGGAACAGTCCAGATAAAAGGAGGCAATCCAGGGTAAGCAGGCAGCTCTAAACAAGTCCACAGAGGCTCCCTGTTTCTTTCTATCTTGCTGCTCTAACATTTTCGGTTTGAAGCAGGTCTGTATTCCAAATGATGGGAAGGTGTAAAAAGGGAAAGGAAACACAAGCTTTTTAATCACATGGCCACACCTATTATAAGAGACACTTCAAAATGCAGTCTTTAGTTGGGTGTGCATGTGTTGCTTTGGGAAGAAAAGGAATGAAGATGGGAGGGAAATTAACAATATCTATTTCAAGAACTTTTCTCAAAGTGCATTCTCTTTTCTGACCCAATTTCTCCTTACAGCTCTTTAGGTTTTTTTAATGTTTATTTTTACTTTTGAGGTAGAAGAGACAGAGCACGAGTGGGGGAGGGGCAGAGAGAGGGAGACACAGAATCTGAAACAGGCTCCAGGCTCCGAGCTGTCAGCACAGAGTCCGAGGCTGGGCTCAAATCCATGAGCTGTGAGATGATAACCTGAGCCAAAGTCAGATGCTTAACCAACTGACCACCCAAGCACCCTCCCCCCACTCCTTACAGCTGTTTATATTCTAGCTTGGTTGGCCTTGGAAGTCACTCTACTTCTGTGTGTCAGTTTTCTCTTTGGCAAAGAAAGATCTGAGCTTGCCTGTTGCAAAATTTTATTCTCTCTAAAATTCTGTGATATTTTTGTTTTGCTTTTCAAGTAAGAGAAAAAAAATCTAACTGTACAGTCCCTAAAGAATGTTGCAGAAGCATAAAAATGTCCCCAAATTTAAAATAAAGCATTGAGCAACTTTACAGTGTCTTATGACAGACACATGTATTCTCAAAATTCATCAAAATGTCAAAGTTCATCAGTAAGTCTTTTCTATAACTTTCAAGAGCTTTAAATCTTCATTCATATCGAAGTTACTTTAGGACATATTTTCTGTAAGGACCAATCATGACCAGAGTAGTCAGTCATAGCAAATTCCTCTCTAAGTCAAGAGCCAAAAGACTCTTCTAATCTGGGTTTGGTTGGCAAGGGTAAAAACAGGTGATGAGAGGGGTACAAGACTCATTTGATAAATGTTTGAGTATCTTCTTTATGTGAGACAGTATATGAATTATGGTGAGAGGTGCAATAAAGACCAAATCACATTCTTCATGCTTAATAAGCTTCTAGTCCCATAAGTTCATGGAGGCTTGTGATATTTTTATAAGAATCAAGTGAAATATGTTCCAGGATATTTTAGCAGAAAAAAAAAAAGATATCTGCAGACATAGTCAATCATAGTAGGATAGGCAAGCGGTGTAGAGGTAAGACCTGGGATTGCATTCACCCTCTTGGGGGAGGCTAATTTATTCCGTGTGCTGAAAGCAAAGTTCAATTTGGTGGACAAGCACACTTTGATATTCAAATTTTATGGCAATATGGCAATTTCCAGTTGTGGTGCATATAAATAGCAGGAAATTTATGCAGTAAGGTGTCAGGAGCTCCAGCTGTGAGTTAGGGAGTCAATGTTAGTCGTACATCTTCTTTAGAAATTGTGCAAACTTGCCTTAGACCCAGAATCAAAGTTCTAAGGTCTGAAAAAGAGGTTGGCAAGATTTTGGTAAGAGTTCCAGTCTTGGCAGGGATTGAAATGTTAAACAAGTTAATAGCAGTGGTTCAGAAATGGAGAGCAAGGCAAATAGGATTAAAGTTCTGAAAACAGGGTTCGTATTGAGAAATATTGTTAAATACCAGACAAAATAGTTAGGGATTATGCTCTTTAAAAAGTACAGAATTATTGCAATGTTTGGTTTTATTGTTGGCTGGAGAACAGCATTATCAGAGCTGTATTTTTAGCAAAATAATCTATTAGAGGTTGTTTGGAAAAGACTGAGGCCAATGCAGGAAAACTCATTAATTTCATACATTTCTTGTTGAGTAATTACATTATGCTATATGTAGGGTTTTGCACCAGGGATTTAGAGAAGTGACTGAGTATGCAATTAGATGAAGACTCAGAAAGAATTTACAGTTGACCTGAACTACCGTGTTGGCAGTGAAAATAAATACAGGAGAAAAAAACAGAAGCAGAATCTTCAATACTGCATTTCTGAATGGAAAGTGGAAAGTTCAGAATAAAACTGAGATATTGAGCTTGAATGGCTGAGATGATATTAATTTCCTTAACAAAAATAGAAAAGGTAGAGATTATTTGGGGTTTTGATGATCAGGAGACATTGAAATTAATCCACTAGTTATGAAATTCTATAAAGGATTTTTAACAGGCATTAGAACTTAAGGATCTGGAATTTGGTAAAGAAGCCTGGAGAGGAAACAGCAAGATAATCAAGCATCATGTATAAAGGCAAACGTTAAAACCATGGATGTTCATCAGAAGACAGGGAAGGAACATGTAAAAAGAGAGAAGGTAAAAGAGAAGAGTGAAACCATTCATTCATTCATTCAACAAATAAGTATTGAATATTTATGGAAAATAGAGGAACACATAATTTTAAGAAAGCAGGAGGTTTACATAGAAAATGCTGCCAAGTAGACCTCAGCTTGGGAAAGACAATGTATTATACTAGAATATAACTAGTTACTTTTAAAGTGAGTATTCTGGTCAATAGAAGGTGCAAAGGCTCATTTGCAATGAGATTTTTTTTTTTAACAAGTAAAAATAAGAAAAAGAAGACAACACACAGGGTAGAATCTTTTTTTTTTCCATAGATTGTGTGAAGAGTCTAAGAACCTTCCACTGAACAGGTTAAAAAAAAAAGTTATTATGGCAAAGGGGAAATAGAAAGTAGCTTGAGTGAGTCAACAAGGGGGTTTAGTGTTTAGGTTCCAGAAGGAAACCTTTTATATATGAGAAATGTACCGTGTTTTAAAACATAAATTTTACAAAGACTGTCTTCATAAAAATTGTAGGTTACTTTCCTTTTCAAAGTAGAGCAACTCTGTAAGATTCTTAACCCTATCAAGGATGTTCATGAGTCAAGGATGCTTCTATCTTGAGGGTAGGATCTGGCATGTAACTTGGTGGCCAAAGTCCTCAAAATTGCATGGCTTCTAGTCAAATTCTGTCATTGGATTCCTGTGAAAAGTAACTATCTCTAACCAACCTTTGGGATAGTCAAAATCATGCTTTAGCAGTAAAGAAATTTATTACGAGTTTTATTAGGTTGCAACTAGTTTCTACCTGATCTAAAAAGTCACCTTGCACCTATGGAAAGAGGATTATTTATATAATTATCCGCACATAAGTCCCCATCAACCACTATGTATAATTATTTCATGGCATTCAAATTCAGCACAGAAACATCAAGACCTAAGTACAAATATTATTACTATAATGGGTTTTCATTTCCAGAGGTCGCCAGGGGAAGGGATTAATTTTGCTGCTTTATTGTATACACAGCAAGGCACGCGGAGTCATGTTACAATGCCTGTGTCTTGAAAATTGCATTTGGATGTAATAAGAAAGGCACTTTTTAAAACAATTTTACAATTTTAGATACATTAACTGCATTTCTCTCCATCTTGTTTTGCTAACAGGTTTTGAAGCCTTTCATTTGGATAACATTGATTCTTGTCAATTTTAGAAGGAAAATGTTTCAAATGCTTTCTTAAAATTCTTTTTCCATCCTTTCTTTGATGGTTTTTAGATTGCCTATCTAGGTCAGTCTGTAAATGCTCTGTGTCATGATATTTCTGAGGAACAATTTTTAATTTTGGCAACATGGAGAAGGAGGCACGACAGAGACCTGACTTACTATTTGAATTGCAGTTTTCATCAACATGTATCTTAAAGCTCAAGTAATAGGTAAAGCTTAGTGCTATTCTTTAATCAGCTTCAGCCCATGAGCTTAGTTTTTTTTTTTTTAAGGGGTTATTTAATTAGAATGGCAAATTGATCTTGCAACTGTGAGAAATGTCTATTTGACATAGGTGAACCATAATGCTCATCCCACAAACAATTGAACTCAGAAAAGGTCTTTCTTAAAGGAATTGTCTATCTCTGCAGAGCAAAGGCAACTTCTTGGAAAGTTGCTGTTTTCTATGAGTTAACATGATATGACACTAAATCAACCTGTAGGTTGAATATGTGATTAAGAAAGATCAGTCTCTGCAGCTATAAATTTATGTTAACCAAAAAAGGTATGCACATATATATTTCCCTATTTGAATCAAACTGGTTATTTTATGTCAAATGGAAAGTTTTTTTAACCCTATTTTTACCCATTGTGCTATTTAATTGAAATCAGATTTTTTTTCTTTTCTTTTTTTAGATAAATACTAAAAGTACTAAATCATAGAATTGGAAGATGCCTTTGACATCATCCAGCCCAGTATATTCAGGTGAAAAACCTAAGGCCCAGGAAATAAGCTTATTAGAAGTAGAAATGGGACTGCTAAATATTGAATTCCTAATCCAAGCTTCTTTACACAGCGTGTATTGATGTAATTACGAGCACTATTCAGATTGTCAATGCTTTTGAAAATATTCACTGCTAATTTTATTTGTGCATATATAAAAAGAACGTGTTCTTTTGACAAAAATAAATTTGGAATTTTCAACATTTATCAGAATGCATTTTTCAAGGTTAAGCTTTTACTGCCAATTCAGAAGCTATTTCTTATGAATTCAGAAAATAAAAACAATCCAGGTCTTAGAATTAAGGGTTTTTTTTTTTTTGAATAGTTTGAAATCTTATATATATCAGAGGTTCTTTTTAAAATTATTTTTAAATGTTTATTTATTTTTGAGAGAGAGAGTGCAAGCTGGGGAAGGGCAGAGAGAGAGGGAGACACAGAATCCAAAGCAGGCTCCAGGCTCCTAGCTGTCAGCACAGACCCCCATGCGGGGCTCAAATTCAGGAATGGGGAGATCATGACCTGAGCTGAAGTGGGCTGCTTAACAGACTGAGCCACCCAGGCACCCCCCCAGAATAAAATTTTTAAAGTAATGATACAAAACATTGCAAAGTTACAGAGGAAGCCAATTATGTAAATATTATTGTTATTTAAGAAATCAGTTTCCATAAAATAATACTACTTATTTATTTATTTATTAACGTTAAATAATATATATCAGTGAGTTTAACAGCCGCCATAATTTCTAAGTGGTCATGTATAAAGAAGATACTTCAAGATAGATGCAACAACTATATTGCAATATAAAAAAAAGTCTTATTTGTATTGGTGACAAACACAGGTACTGCTAATATTAATACTTTTTTGTAGTTTCTTTCCGATACTCCCTTTGAATAAAACACTCAATTTCAGTTAGAAGTTCATAAACACAAAGATGTTAAATTATTTTCCAAATATCAGAACTCCATGTTAGAATCCCCTGATTTACACTCTTTTCCCTAGTTTTGGTGTTCCAAAACCAGGGTCCAACATACCCAACAGCAAGGGTTAAGAGTCAGAGAGACCAGGGCTGTCTCAGAAAATGACCGAATCTCCTCGCAGAGGTCCTTCCTAGCCATGCTAGCTCCAAATCGGCTACCTAAGAGCCCAGCGTAGCCTCATTCCCTGCATGGCAGTCTACCCTGAGGCCCTTTGTAGTCACTTAATGCACTTCTCTTACTGAATTTCTTTCTTTCTTTCTTTCTTTCTTTCTTTCTTTCTTTCTTTCTTTCTTCTTTCTTTTTTTTTTGCTTTATCTTTTTTTCTGTAATATGATTTATTGTCAAATTTGCTTCTATACAACTCCCAGCGCTCCTCCCATGTGCCCTTCTCAATGCCCATCACCCACTTTCCCCTCTCCCCTCCCCCATCAATCCTCAGTTTGTTCTCTGTAGTTAAGAGTCTCCACTTTTCCTAATTGACTTTGACTTGGCTTGTCCCTCTAACTCCAGATTCACTCTGCTCTCTCCTTCTCCTAATTCTCTCTCTCCCTCTCCTCACCACCCACCTCTCACGTGCACACACATGCACACAAACACATACTTATCTATTAATCGAAGGTCAGTAAGTAAAAAATGTCATTTCTATGGGTGCTATGTTAGTTTAAAAAAAATTAATGTTTATTATTTTTGAGATAAGAGAGAGATAGAGCACGAGCAGGGGAAGGGCAGAGAGAGAGGGAGACTCTGAATCTGAAGTAGGTTTCAGGCTGCTGTCAGCACAGAGCCTGATGTGGGGCTCAAACTCACAAACCCTGAGATCATGATCTGAGCTGAAGTCTGACGCCCAACCGACTGAACCACCCAGGTGTCCCAATGACTCTTTAATTTTATTAAAATACCTCCAGATTTAAAGAGAGGTCCTTCTACTCAGCACCATTTCACTGAAAAATCTGACTACAATCCAAATAAATTGAAGAGAATTGGTTGTCTTTCATGCATATAAAGAATCCTTGGCTTATATTATTGTATTTCAATATTTATTTTATAAGCAGTTTGTATAATTACAAATATTTTTAGAAAGAGAAAAATATAACCCAAATGAACATTATGGGAGAGGTTGAAGAGACATTCATGTTCCAAACAAAGCGCTTAAACATTTTATGGACTGTTGGGTATTAGACAATATTCTGATATTGACATGAATTAATCAGAAGTGTTTTTATTAATAGGAAAATTTCTAGTTTCCAGTTGGACTTTTCATCTTCTTAGCACACATATATATACCTCCTTTTGCATTTAAAAAAATTCACCCTCTTTCTGATTCAACATAAGTGAAAAGTCAAAATGTCTACACTTGAGGATGATCAAATATATTTCCTGGACTGTTTTAGAATTTTGGGGGGTCATAACTCTTCAGAATCTGATAAATGCTATGAATTTTTACCTAAAGAAAAATAAGTGTTTGGATACAGACATACACAAAACTTTTCTTACGGTTTTTATGGAGGTTTTTGGAATTCCTGAATTTGATGGATAGATTCCTATAAAATCAACAGATCTAGGTATACTGTTTGAAGTAGTTTAGATTATGTAACGGTTAGACATGATCCACAAATTTCAGGGGCCATCAATAATAAGGATTTAATTCTCGTTCATGCTACATATCCATTATCACTTGACTATGCTAAGTGATAATTATGCACAGGCCTTTTGCATTTTTGCAAGTCTGGCAATAGACACGGACTGCATTTATTCTTTTATATCTTTTCAAGAATGTATAGCTAACAATCTTGGAAGATTGAGATACGTGTCTCTCTAGAGAAAAGGGCAGGCTTGTTTACTGTCCAGAACTATAAAACTAATGTCTTTCTCTGGTACAAATGTTAGACCATTATAAAGATTCGGGTGCCCTAAGTGAGTGGTTCCTCTCCTGTCAAATACCCCAGCAGGTGTGCAAGCATTTCCCCTCTTCTTTGTGTCACCCAGTGAGAATGGACACCTAGGGAACTTGAACAAAGATAATAATGTTGCTGTTGTTATTACTGCAAGTAATAAATTCCTTTGCCTCTGATCCAACGGCTCTGTACCTTTTGCCAGCATTGTGCGATGCTATCGGCTAATTTGTCATTTTGCAAGTAGAGCGAAGTTTTAGATACTTCACAAGCTACAGTGCTCTTCCGTGTTAACCTCATTTGGGGGCTTGAGCTGATAACGCAGCCTCCATCTGGAAAGCTGCCTGTTCTCACGGCAAAGGGTAAGACGAGAACATGGTAGTGATGTTCTGGCCTTTACAGCTTCTTTTAAACCCATAACTTATATCCCGTTTTCATCCTTCAAAGCGAGTCGCATGCCCAAGCCTGACTTGAATAGGCTGGGCAGTGAATGCTATGTAAAATTACATAATCTACCAAAGCAGGCTAGAAACTTTTGCGCTAGACCTTTAATTACCCATTTTCTCCTCAGCTAAGTGGATTTACGATAGCATCAAGTTTATGATAGCATCTTATCTAAGACCATATTCCTCAGACTTCAAAAATACATATGCTACTCTCAAAACTACACCTGACTGCTCTTTACCTACATTGTAACTTATCTGATGGTTTTCTTTAAATTGAGGAATAATGATATCTCCTGACTTTTATCTGTAAAGTCATGGGTTTCAGAAGCAATCTATATTTTTTCCCAAGCATATTAAAATAAATATTTATTTATATACTTATTCACATAATAAATAAGTTACTATCTAATACACAGAATTACATAAACTATAATTTGTTATATAAAATTTTATATTATTCATTGAAATAGGAAAAGCGATAGTTATTCATGTGCACCAAGCATCCTATCCTGTACCATCCATGGAAACGTTCCACATTATGACAGACACTAAGGATATTTAGTGTATATAGAATATACACTAAATGTTGTGTCTCTCTCAAATTCATAGGCTTAAACCTAATCCTCAATATCATGGTACTTAGATGTGAGAGTTTGGGAGGTGATTGTGTCATGAAGGCAGAGTCCTTTTGAATGGGATTAGTGACCTTATAAAAGAGTCCCCAGAGCTGACTGCCACTCTCTGACATGTGAGAACACATGTGAGAAGATGGCCATGTATGAGCCAGGAAGCAGGTTCTTACTGAACACTGAATTTGCCGTCCCCTTGATCTTGGACTTCTCAACCTCCAGAACTATGGAAAAGTAATTTCTGCTGTTTATAACCCACCCAGTCTATGGTATTCCATACTACTGGCTAAGATGGACTAAAACCTATAGTATATAGATTATCATAATATATATAACAGTCAGATAATAGTTATTTATTTAACTAATACTAAGTGCATGGTATATATCAGGTAAGGAACTATGGGACCCGGGTTACAGTGCTGAAAGAAATTGACACAATTGCTGCACTCATAGTACTTATATGTTAGTGGAAAAATGATAAAAAAGGAATGAAACAAAAACAAGTAAATATAAGATACATAAAAAATTCAGTGAGATTTTTAATGAACAAATTTTTGAGCTAGATCATAAACCAAGGGAATATATTTAAAAAATTTTTGTTCATGTTTTATTTTATATTTGAGAGAGAGAGAGAAAGAGAGAGAGAGATAGAGAGAGAGAGCAGGGCAGGGGCAGAGAGACAGGATCTGAAGCAGGCTCCAAGCTCTGAGCTGTCAGCACAGAGCCCGATACGGGGCTCAAATTCATGAGCAGTGAGATTATGACCTGAGCCAAAGTCGAATGCTCAACCAACTGAGACACCCAGGTTCCCCCCAAGGGAATATATTTTAGATAGATAATTTATATTTAGAAGGAGAAATGACATTTTAACTGAGATATGATGTGTGGGATAGAGCAAGCTATGCAAAAATCAGCCTGGGGGTGGGGAGGGGGAAATATTCTTAATACAGTTTGAAAAGACCATGAGGTGGGAAAGCAGATTGAGGAAATGAATGAAAATTGGTGTGGTTGGAGCAGAGTGAGCCCAGAGGGGATGCTAAAAATCAAAATGGAGTTGGATATTGAAGGCTATTCACAGGGTGTGTTGAGACTAAAATGTCTTCAAAGCATGCGTATATATTTATGAAAAAACAGGAAAAATTTAGAATTTCATTACAAATACAATGGGAAGTTGTTGAAGGGTTTTATGCTGGGCAGTATCACGATCCAATTTATGTGGCAAAAATATTACGCTTGGGAAGAGAAACAAGTATTCATGGCGACTATACTTAGGTGGAGGCAGACTAGAGGGAAAAGAAGTGGATGGACTTCAGGCATATTGAAAAGGAAGAATGGCAGATATTTTGGTCAAATGGATGTGTAAATTATGAGAAGCGTGACTGCTAGGTTTCTGACTTCAAGAACCAGAAAAATGATAATGTTCATTATTTCCTTAGAGGGAGGAAGATCTGTTTGCGGATTGATGGTGGTACAATGCTGTGAACCATGCGTTTCATTTTGAACAGGCAAGGTGATGAGGTATCTGTGAGATATATAATTGGAAATGTTAAATAGTAGGTTGAATAGATTATTATAAAACTCAGAAGAGATATTTTGGGTAGAAATATAAGTTTATGAACTATCATAATATGATGGCATTTAAAACTATAGAATAATATCATATAATCAGAAAGAGAGTACAGAAGGAAACAAATAGAGGACGAGGTCCATGGCCACAGAAACACAATTATTTATGGGCTAATAGAGAAATAGAAACAGAGGAATAAGGAAAAACAGAAAAATGCGGTGTCATAGAAGCAAAGAGTGAGGAGTCTTCCAGCAAAATAAAATAGTCAACCTTTAATTTTTGATCAGAGATTTAGTTACTTTAAGATAGAAAAGGTCCCTTTCAATTTGGAAACACAGGGGTAATTGGTATTTTGAAAACCATGGTTTGACAGGATGATGGGGATAGAAACTAGGTTGGATTGAGTCAAAAAGTCAATAGAAGGTGTTAGCGAATCAAGACAACACATTTAAGAAGATTTACCTGGAGACAGAGCTGGAAAATGAAATATTTGAAAGGAGACAAGGGATAAAGTTTTTTTTGTTTTTTGTTTTTTTTTTTTTTGTTTTTTGCTGTTGTGTTAATGAACATAGTTCCTTAGGGCATGGTATATGCTTATGAGACCAATGGGAATGACTCAGAAGACAGTGGGAGATTTCAGGAAAGGAAATCGTTGAGTAGAATATTAAGTAGTAAAGTTCTTGGTCAGGGTAGGAAGGGAGGGCTCAGAGCACAGCAGAAAGGACTGGCATTTGACACAAAAAAGATGGATATCGCTTCTATTCTAACAGGAAAGGAGAAAACGAAACATGTTTCGAGATGCAAGGAGATTTCTAACTTCAGTGGCAAGAACATGAAGGATTATCAGCACATTTGATGATTATTATCTTCTCAAAGAAGTCTAGAGTGAGAATTGATCATCAGTTGAAGGTGAGAGTAAAAAACGGGTGGGTCCTTTAAGAAAAGGTGCTTAGGAATATTAGGTTTTGGGGAAATTTAGAAACGGGGAAACAGTCCTGAATGCCTATTGGTGGATGTGAACTTTAAATCAGAGAGCAGCTAGAGAGTGGCTGTGTAGTTTTTCTTGTACGAGTGCACGATGCTGGCAAAAATATGGCAGGTAGGAATCATCTCAGGTTGGAATTTTCTCCACAGAAAATGATGGAAGTAAAGGGTGAGGAAATTGAGAGTATTTGAAAAGAATATAGATGATGATAGACTGTGAAATCGGTATTTAATAAGAATGATGGTGTTACCTGAAAGGAGTTGAAAGATAATGAGACGTTAATGTGGTCAATGAATAAGAGGTTTCAATAAAGTCAAAAACTGCGTCAGTGGCTTCAGAGGTGGGGGCAGGGGCGAGATGGGTGAAGGAGTCAAAAGATACAAACTTCCAGTTATAAAATAAATAAGCCCTGCAGTTAATAATACTGAATTGTATATTTGGAAGTTGCTAACAAAGTAGATCTTAAAAGTTCTCATCACAAGAAAAAAAATGTAACTATGTGAGGTGATATACGTTAACTAGACTTAGTGTGGTGATCATTTTGCAAAATAAGCAAATGCTGAATGATAATGCTGCACACCTGGAAATAATATAATGTTACATGTCAATTATATCTCAATTTAAAAGAAAAAGACTGAGTCACTGGGCATAGAGTTAGGATGTCTTCATCAGATACTGGTCAATCCCCTTCTAGCTATTTTATTCTAGGGACTAGTAATTTCCTAGCTAATGCTTTTCAAATGCCTCTTTAAGATATGTAAAAATCACAATCATTGGTTATTAATATAATAATGATGGTGAAGGGCGTGGCATAAGCTCTGAAGTGTAGAGAGTCCCATTACATAAGGATGCATGTATTTGTCATGGGCGTGGTAGGCTGTGGTTTTGCAATTTTTCCTGCATCAAACAGTGCCATGGCGAACAAACTTGAGCCCTGTATTAGATGATCCCCAAAGAAAACCATTATACGAGTGTTTAATAAATGCTTTCGTTGATGAGGGTGACAATGGATGGTGTCCTGTTTTCTAAGTAAGTAGAAGTAAAGTAAATATTGGTTTTCTGAATGGAAAGAAACAGAGAGACTCTTCATTAATATTTATGTGTAAGGTTCAAAGTCATGAATGTAATATGATATTTTTTTCTCCTGTTATACAAATTAGTATGCCATCATATGACATGACTCTAGAAAGAATGCTGATATTTAAAACATTGCATTATATACTAATGATCTCATAATTTACAAATCCTTTTAATAAGTGTTTGAAAAGATTTATGGAATGATTATTTATATGTAACAGAATACTAATACAAATTGGCATTTATATTTAACTACTCTTTGATTTCCTTTGTGTTTTCCTTTTGAGGTACTGCTGAGTTTTATTTGATTGTTTCTTAATTTTAGGACTATCTAGAAAATAGCACTGCATTCACAAGTGTTGTTTTGTTTTTAAACACTAAGCATATTTGAAAAGGTTAAACTTTCAAACAATGTCTAATTCTCATCATAGCCATTTCTGAAACTCAAACCTAGGTTTAAAAACAAATTAAAAAACAAGAGCAAAACTCTAGCAGTAAGATTCTTAGAAAAAAAATAAAGTAACAACTAACACCAAGATGTACAATACATTTCATTTTCTTCTTTCTGAAGTTATGTAGATGTGATATACAAGTTAAAGTAGTGCTTAAGAAGGGAACCTTTGTGCAATAATAACGCTTGGGAGTTAATTTAACGTTCTTTACATCAGAGAACTCTGATTTGGAAACAAAGTCTCTTTTAGATATTAGAATCTTCAACAAAACAGAGCTCAGAAGCTAGAAAATGGAAGGGGGAAGGGAAGGAGATCATTGGAAAGAAAGAACATAATAAACATACAAAAATTATGCCTGGACACTGAACGTCAGCCCTCAATGTTGTACTGGTTGAGAGAAGGTTGAGGGCTGTTGTTTATAATGGATGCTGTGGGACCCCCTTGATCTCCCCTTGAGAACTGAATCCTCCAGCTGTTTAGAGGTTTGGTGGCTGCTGTCTGTCCTTTCAACCAGACCAAAGGCAGGAGCAGCCTGGACCAAGATGTTGTCCCATTCCCATAACTGATCCATGCAGAGATACCAAGGCTCAGATGCCTTGTCTCAAATCAGAACAACTCTGAAGGGCTATCCCAACTTCAGAGCTCGCTATGAAATAAACTGAGGCCTCTGTGCAACTGTATGAGAGTTGATCTTCTCTCCATGCCCAATCCTCTTGCCCTCACTCCCTCACAGGTATTGTTACTGACAGCATTCCCTAGCAGACCTCTTGCACATGGGTTTTCTGCACAGGTTCTGTTTGGTGGGGAAATTGACCGAATCAGCGTTCTTACTACATGACTATTTGCCGATCTGATTCGGAAAGCCCTAACATTTGGGATCCTTCCTACAGAAATCTCTTGATTCATGGAATCCTTATTAAACATTCAAAGTGAAATTGAGGTCTGCTGCTTTTTATAAGCTTACCTGTCTATTCTATGCCTGCATAGATGTGCTTATGTTATCTCAAACTTTCTAAGGATTTATCTTCTTATAAAAGAAACATTTAAAATGTGCATAGATACTTAGGTAAAATAATGTTTATTATAGCATTATTTATAATAGAAAAAATCAGGAGAAAGTAACAAACACTTTAAACTAAAGGTTTGAAGTTTGCCAAAAGTCAATAGGGAATGAGAAAATAAATGTGGACAACACATTAAAAAATTGTGATAATGTTATTACTTACTTATCATTGCTCTAGGCTGTATCCGTTTCCTTCCCTATATTCTCTATATTCTATGCTTTCCCTTGGATAATAACTGCAGTAATAAATATTTAAATGTGTAAATAAACCATACTTTCACTTTACCGTGTGCTTTATATTCCTCCAACATTGAAATATCTTCTTTGGATTAGGAGATTTCCTCTGAATATCTTTTTCCAAATACAGATGATATTTAATTTTTTTTTTTTTTTTTTTGTATTTTTGTCTTTAGTCTACTAGAGTCTTTTGGTATTTTCTAATTCACGCTAGAGTGCTGCTTCTAGGAGAACTTCATAGATGGACTGAGTAAATCAATAAATACCTTCCTTGTCAACTCCATTTCCAAGTATCTTCCGAAAGGAGGCGGTAATCAAAGTAGAATTCAAACACTTCCAAATACATCTAAAGTGCGGGTTTATTACTCTAATTATTTTCCGTGAACGCAGTTCTACTTTATTACCCAAATGAGAGTTATTATTGTCTTTCCTTCTGATGATTGCATCTGTCGTATTTATTTCAGGGTTTTTAAGACCCTTTAAAGCCTATTTAGGTTTTCTTTTTTTTATGAATTTAATGCTAATTAAAATAATGGGTTAGTAGGCTTGGAAAATCAAATCATTATTCAGCCAGAACAATGGAAGAGATTATTTAATTGACCACCTCAAATCATATTAAACCAATCCTGGAAGAATCACCGCCAAGACGCAAATGGTGCAGATACTGTCATACTTTCTATAGGATACTAAACTTTCTTTCTTCCAGGTGTTTTTTAAAAATAAACTTAAAGGCTGATGGTTAACCTCTGACTTTAATATGGAAGGCAACTGGACATTTATCCACTTAAGCCCTATCATTATTCTTTTATTAATTTCTATAGACATAGTAATTTCAACTGATGGTATGGAAATCAAGCAGGATTCAGAGTAGGGCTTAATAATATCACCAAGTACTTTGTCAACACAGGTGGCTATACTGAAAGTGAATCACAGCCATTATTCAATTTCCAGCCATGGTGGTAATTTGTTCTGCCAGGATTAAGATTATAGAAGGGAAGCCCTTTTTACTAGGAGAGGAATGATATTTAATGATAAAATGGAAAGATATTTGTCATGGCTTGCAATTTTGCAAGTATTTCTTCATGGTCATATCAATTACATCTGTTTCCATACAGTGAATAAATAATAGATCCTATCTGTTTTTTGATTTTTATAAACTGATTAAGTGTTTTGGTGTTGGAAAGTTAGAAACAGATTTGGGGAGAGCAAACCAAACCAGACTGGGTTCAACAAACACCTGACTCATCAGATTAGTTTTTATCTGATGGGCACACTACCCTAAGTGTGCCATCACCAAGTGGAGGTTCAGAGAAATAGATACTTATACGCTGTGCTTATAGCATACATTAACAACCTTTTGGGAAGCCAGTTGAACTATATTAAAGTCTCTAAAATGTGTTCAATATTTTTTCAGCAATTTCACTTACAGAAACCAATTTTATGGAGTTAAACAATAGTGTGTGAAAATTCAATTGTAAGAATGTTCAGGGGCATCTGGGTGGGTGGCTCAGTTGGTTGAGTGTGTAACTCTTTCAGCTCAGATCCTGATCTTAGGGTCATGGAATGGAGCCAGGTGTCGATTCTCTCTTTCTTAAGAGAGATTCTTAAGATTCTTAAGATTCTCTCTTTCTCCCTCTGTTCCTCTGCCCTGCTAGCTCTCTTTCTCTCTCAAATTAAAAAAAAAAAAAAAGGAATGTTCATCACCGGGTTGCTTCTAATAGAGAAAAAATAGAAAAAAAAAGTCCAACTATTATATTTCTCAAATAAATTAAGGTACGTAGAAACAAGGGAATTGTGTGACTATGTAGTAGAAGAATATTGACAGGAAAAGATGTTTAAGACCCAGCAATAAAACCATATGTCTGGTGTGTTAAACCTTATGTACATTCACAGAAAGTAACTGGAAAATACATGCTGCCAACTCTGAGAGGAATTATTGGCAGGTACCTCTTCTTTTTGCTTCATTTTATTTTCTAAAAGTAGTTTTACAATGATGATGCATTTATTTTGTAAGGAGGGAAACATTAAAATGCAGAGCACATGTCAGGGACTGGTAAGTCAAGGGAGATAACTCTACTTACGTCTGAATTTTCATCTTTGACAGAAACACAAACTGAAAAGGGACGTGGAACTGTAAGGAACACATTGTTTTCTCATGCCAGGATAGCACTAATTTTAGAAGTTTAAATTTAGGGATTTAACATTTTGGAGCAACAGATTCATAGTCATAGCTTATGCCTTCTCAATAGTATTTGTCAAGATCACACAAGTGTGCAATTTGTGTGAGACAGATATGCATTGCATAACTCACATGCAATTGACCTTATTTGTCAATATATTAACACATGCTTCAGCAAGAAAAAATTTTTGACATCCTACAAAATATGTATTGGGAAGAAAATAATAATAAAATGTTATTTTCATTTTTCCCTCTAACTGACCACAAGCTACTTGTGGTTGTTTACTTGTATGTACGTTGATTACTCTGCAGGACAGCAAAAGTCGTGAGTCATATTGAAAATGGAATTAAAATGCAGTGCTTTTTGCTTATTTATTTATTTGCTTGTTTTTTATTGAAGTGTAATTCATGTACAATATTAGTTTAAGGTTACAACTTCATACACATTAAGAAATGGTCACCACAGTAAGTGGAGTTATCTGTTACCACACAGTTATTATAATATTACTGACTACATTCTCTGTGCTATACTTTATGCCCCTGTGACTTATTTATTTTATAACTGGAAGGTTGTACTTCTTCATTTCCTTCATCTATATTTGCCTATCCACC
This sequence comes from Puma concolor, assembly GCF_028749965.1. Taxonomy (NCBI): domain Eukaryota; kingdom Metazoa; phylum Chordata; class Mammalia; order Carnivora; family Felidae; genus Puma; species Puma concolor. The sequence continues at coordinate 58,299,478 of NC_141684.1, forward strand.
AACCCCACTCCCCTCTGTCAACCACCAGTTTGTTCTCTATATTCATGAGTATGTTTCTCTATGTCTTCTCTGGCAAAATGTCTGTTCAGGTCATCTGCCAATTTTTTTTAAGTTTATTTGTTTTGAGGGGCAGAGACAGAGAGAGAGAGAGAATCCCAAGCAGGCTCTGTGCTGTCGGTACAGCGCCTGATGCAAGGCTCAGACTCACAAATCATGAGATCATGACCCTTAACTGAGCCGCCCGGGTGGCCCTCATCTGCCAAGTTTTTAATCAGATTATTTGTTTCAGTGGTGTTAAGTTGTACGTATTTTTAATATCACTTACAAATATGGTCTCACATTCAATAGACTGCCTTTTTGTTTTGTTGATGGTTATCTTTGCTGAGCAAAGTTTTTTAGTCTGATATAGTGCCATTTATTTATTTTTTATTTTGTTCATCTTACCTGAGGAGACAGTCCTCAAAAAATATTGCTAAAACTGATATCCAAGGGTTTACTGCTTATGTTTTCTTTTAGGAGTTTCATAGTTTCAGGTCTTGCATTTAGGCCTTTAATCAATTTTGAGTTTATTCTTGTATATGATGTAAGACAGTGATCCAGTTTCATTCTTTTGCACATATCTGTCCAGTTTTCCAAATGGCATTGATTGAAGGGACTATCTTTTCCCCACAAACACACTATTGTTTAAACCATCCAGTCTACGGTATTAGGTTATGTCAACTCCAGCAGACTAATTTATCACATTTATCAGAACTTACTGTCTTTTGCCATCATTTTCTTTGCCATTTCTCAGTTTTCTCAAAGCTTTAAGTATATCTAAGGTTTTAGTAGCAATTTAATAATAATTTATCTTAAATATAGATTGTTAAACGAAATAAAACCAAACATGCTCTCCTACATCCAGGCCTTTCTTAAACATTATTTGATATAATAAATGTGTGACTTATCATAGTTCTGCACTAACTTAGGAGCATATTTTCCCAAAAGTTTGTAAGAATATGGCTTTATATTCTGTTTAATTACATACAGGATTCTATTAAATAAAAATTGAACATTTGTTCCATATGACATTAGACCTGTTTTGTGATAATCTCGCTTTCTCACCGTCTTTTGTTGGATGTACTCGTTTAATACTTGAATCCCACATTTTAACCTAAACTACCCTGAGACTGCCAAGTTATTGGAATATTTATGGATTTCATTTTATATGTCACCATATCTGATTTCCAGCCACATCAATTAAAATATATAAATCTCAATGAAGTGAAAATAGGATCAGAAAAACATAATGTTTCTTAAATGCTCCAAACACTCCTTCTACATTACCTGGAATACCAAACTGTAATGCTGCACTGTCTGCATACAGATGCCAAATAGGTGTCATGCAAATCAGGAGCAAGTCATTGACAGATAAATTAAATAGTCATGATCTGAATATTGGGTTTAGGCAAGCATCACAGTCTATTGGCGCCAAGTTAGATTTCTTGTCCTGTACAAAAATGTTATGTTGCTCTCGTTAAGCAGTCATCCATCTAAGTGACTTCAAGGCCCTTAAGACCCGAATAGGCAAAGCTCATCTATCAGCCTCTTGACTTCAGTCAGCACCACAGCGGGTACCGTAATAGCTGGATCTCTGTATTCTGATTATTTTGTTACATGAACACATTTAACATCACAGTTTTATTATAATTTTATAGTGAGATACTGGTTGGCCTTCATTAAAAACTCTTTGTGTTGTGTTAACCTGTAGCTATAAACTCTGATACAAAGATCGCGTCTTTTGTACGACTTCAGCGGTAGTCTAGGAAAAATGATTTTCTAATAACTAAATGCAGTGATGCTTGTCATCTATCCACAGAATCTTTCCAAAGCAGGCTAAAATGACAGGACCTATAAAATGGCAAACAATAACAGAGGCAATTTTAAATTCAAAACAGGCGATTCTACTGTACATCTTTAATCAGTATATTAAATCCCAACTAGTATAGTAATTTTGAGTAACAAATTTAAGTAAAAATTAAGTTAAACCAGCTTTTTGGCATCATCCCAACAAATAATCATTCTATGATTTAACTAAAGTTTTTTTGGGTTAAAAATAATTGCAAACTCTAATTGCAAAAATAAATTTATAATGATAATATTTCCTCAAAATAATTAAAATTTTTTTAAAGTTTATTTATCCTTGAGAGAGAGAGAGAAAGAGCACAATCTGGGGAAGGGCAGAGAGAGAGGGAGACACAGAATCTGAAGCGGAAAGCCCGATGCAGGGCTCAAACCCATGAACCCGGAGATCATGAGCTGAGCTGAAGTCAGATGCTTAACAAACTGAGCCACCCAGGCGGCCCTCCTCCAAATAACTTAAAGTTAAAACAATTTAAATGAAAATAGCTATCAATGTAAATGGCAAAATTATCCTTTTTGTGATGATGAACAGAATCTTTCCAAGCAAGATTGGAAGATATATTTTGAAATCAACAATAAAAGGGGCACCTGAATGGCTCAGTCAGTTAAGCATCCCACTCTTGATTTCTGCTCAGATGAATCTCAGTCTCGGTTGGGGTCTGCACTGACAGTGTGGAGCCCACTTAGGATACTCTGTCTCCCTCTCTCTCTGCCCTTCCCCTCTTGCTCTCCCTCTCTCTCTCAAAATAAACAAACAAACAAACAAACATTTAAAAAAATCAACAATAATAGAGAAGGAAACCTAACAAACATATTTAGAATGTATAAAATTATAATACATTTTTTTAAAATGTGGAGTGATGGTATATAAATAAGCTGAGAAATCTATATAATAGAAACTGCACAATACTTTTACTTTTTTTAATGTTTATTCTTGAGAGAGAGAGAGAGAGAGAGAGAGAGACAGCATGAGTGGGGGAGGGGCAGAGAGAGAGAAAGAGAGAAGGAGACACAGAATCTGAAGGAGGCTCCAGGCTCTGAGCTCTCAGCACAGAGCCCGACACGGGGCTCAAACTCATGAACCGAGAGATCATGACCTGAGCCTAAGTTGGACACTTAACCGACTGAGCCACCCAGGCTCAGTCACAAACTTCACAATACTTTTAAAATAAACAAATATTTATTGACAACTTAAGTACTGCAGACCATCGTATGGTTTTTCTTTTAACTGTAATTGCCAACCTATAAACTAGGCAATTGTGCCTAGTTTAAACTGAGAAAAAACTGAAGCTAGTAAGAACGTAAATCTTTTTCCCTTACACAGCTTTATCAAAGTATGATTGATATACAATAAGCAGAACTACTTAAAGTATTGTTTGAATCCTCAGAAATCTTAGCAAACCAAATTCAGAAGTACATAAGAAAAATCATACATCATACTCAAGTTGGATCTATTCCTGGGATGTAAGGATTGTTCAATGTATGCAAATCAATATATATGATATACCATATTAACAAAGTGTAAAGGATAAAAATTATGATCATCTCAATAGATGCAGAAAAAGCAAAAAAAAAAAAAAAAAAAGCCCTTGACAAAATTCAACATACTTTCATGTTAAAAACTCTAAACAGACTGGTTATAAAGGAAGGAACTTCAACATAATAAAGGTCATATATGACAAGATTATAGCGAACATCATACTCAATGGTCAAAAGCTGAATTTTTTTTTTCCTTTAAGATCAGGAACAAGACAAGGATATCCATTCTTGACGCTTTTTATTTATCAAAGTAGTGAAGGTCCTAGCCAGAGCACTTAAGCAAGAAAAAGAAATAAAAGGCAACAGAATTGAAGAGGAAGAAGTAAAATTGTGTCTGTTCTCAGATGACATGATGCTATGTGTAGAAAACCATAAAGACTCCACCCCAACTGTCAAAGCTAATAAATGAACTCAGTAAGGTTGCAGTATACAGAATCAATATATAAAAAAAAACAGTTGTATTTCTATACACTAAAACAAATTATCTGAAAAAGAAATAAAGAAAATGATTCCATTTGTAATGGAACCAAAAAGAATTAAACACTTAGGAATACACTTAACCAAAGAAGTAAAAGATCTTTACAATGAAAAATATAAGGCATTGATAAAATAAATTGAAGAAGACAGAAATATATTAAGAAGTATTCATGTTCATGGACTAGAAGAATAAAAGTGTTAAAATGTTCGTAATACCCAAAGGGATCTACAGATTCAATGCAATTCCTATCAAAATTCCAATGGCATTTCTCACAAAAATAGAAAAGCAGTCTTCAAATTTGTCTGTAGCTGCAAAAACCCCAAATAGACAAAATAATCTTGATAATGGAGAACAAATCTGAAGGCATCATACTTTCTCATTTCAAACTATATTATGAACGATAATAATCAAGCAATATGGTATTGGCATAAAAACAGTCACATAGATAAATGTAACAAAATAGAGAGCTCAGAAACAAAACCCATGCATCTATGGCCAATTAATATTTTACAAAAGAATCAAGAATATTCATAAATAATTAGTCTTGGGAAAACTGGATATCCACATGCAAAATATTCATAAATACATAGTGTTGAGGAAACTGGATTTCCACATGCAAAATGATGAAACTAGAACCTGATCTTACATCATGGACAAAAATCAACTAAATATGAAAAAAATCTTGAACATAAAATCTGAAACTTTAAAACTCTTAGAAGAAGACATAGGGAAGACCTCCTTCACATTGGATTTGGCCATGTGTTTTTGGATTTGGCCCCAAAATCAAAGGCAAGAGAAGCAGAAATAAACAAATGGAACTAAATTAGACTAAAAAGCTATGCACAGCAAAGGAAACCATCAACGGAATGAAAAGGTAACATATGGAATGGAAGAAAATATTTGCAGACCAACCATTTGGTGAGAGGTTAATACCCAAAATATATAAGTAATATATACAACTCAATTAAAATTAAATAACCCAATTAAAAAAATGGACAAGGACCTGAACTGAAAAATTTTGAAAGACATAAAAATGACCAACAGGTACATGAAAGGTGCTCAACGTTACTAATCATCGGGGAAATGCAAATCAAAACCACAATGAGATATCACCTCATACCTGTTACGATGTCTATTATCAAAAGACAAGAACAACAAATCGTGGTGAGGATATGAATAAAGGTAACACTTGTACACCGTTGGTAGGAATATAAACTAGGTTAGCCATTATGGAAACCAGTATAGAGGTTTCTCAAGAGGTTAACAATAGAACTACTTTGTGATTTAGCAATCCCAGTTCTAGGTATATATCCAAAGGAAATAAAATCACTATTTTGAAGAGATATCTGCACCCCACGTTCATTGGAGCATTATTCACGAGAGTCAAGATATCAAAACAACCTAAGTGTCCATAAATGGATGAATGGGTAAAGAAGATGTGGTATACAGTGGAATATTAAGCCTGAAAAAAGAAGAAACTACTGTCATTTGCAACAACAGGGATGAATCTCAGTGGCATTATGTTAAGTGAAATAAGCCAGAGAGAAAAATACTACATGGTATCATTTATATGTGGAATCTGAAAAAAAAAAAAAAAAAGTTGCGCTCATAAAAGCAGAGAGTAAATGGTATTTCCCAGGGTCTAGGGGGTCAGGTAAATAGAGAGAGGTTAGCAAAACAGTACATTTTAGTAATAAGATGAATAAGTTCTGAGGATATAATGTAAAACATGGTGACTAGTTGATAATACAATATTGTATAATTGAAATTTGCTAAGAAAGTAGAATTTAAGTGTTCTTACTAAAAAGGTAAATATGTGAGATGATAGATATATTAAGTCAGTTAAGGAATCCTTTCATCATGTGTACATACATCAATCATCACATCATACACTTTTAATATATTACAAATTCATTTGTCAGTTTTATGTTAATATAGCTGAAAAAATGTATAAGTGCATATGAAACAAAGAAAATGAGCCTCCGAGGGGAATAACAAGAAAGAAAGAAAGAAAGAAAGAAAGAAAGAAAGAAAGAAAGAAAGAAAGAAAGAAGGAAGGAAGGAGGGAGGGAGAAAAGGAGGGAGGGAAGGAAGGAAAGAAGAGAGGAAGGAAGGGAGGAAGGAAGGGAGGAAGGGAGGAAAAGGTAAAATTGGTAAAATTTTGATATACATATATATTTGTAAAACTATCCACACTCAAGGTAGCAAACACGCAATCATCCCCAAAAGTTTCCCTGTGACCCTTTGTAATACTACTTTCTCATCCCTCGCCACATTCCCTTATGTGCTATCTATATGATTTAAATATAGGTTTAAAATAGCTTAAAGTATGTGGATGAAAAAAATATGTAGCAAGCAAAGAATAAACATAAGAAAGCTGGTATGGTCATTTTAATACCAAAATAAATAATACTTGCATGCTAGAAGTGATAAAGAGAAGTTATTACAATGATGAAAAGGTGAATTCATCACAAAATAATAATACAACTACATATGCACATAATAACTGAGTTTCAAAATTTATTAGGCAAATAAGCACACAGGAAATCAAAACTAATAGTCACTGTACTGGGCACTGTAGGTATAGAACATAAAGTTCCATTGGGTAGTGCTGATCTATAGAAGTTTGAGGGAAGTAGCCCAAGAATTCCATATTTAGTCAAATTTTGTCCATGTATAAATACAATAGAAATCTGAGAATACAAAAATATTTGGAGAATATAGCACTTGTGAATTCTTGAAAAATTCTCTTTACTAATTGTTGGCTAGAATTAGCCAATCAAGATTTGGTGCCCAATAAGAACTCTGAAATGTGGCCCTTTTATGGGAAAACTTAGTTGGGAGGCATTAAAATCATTGAATGGGTAGAAGGTTCTAGATGACTGGTCACCCCTATTATAAATCAAATGCTCATGTGATATATAATTCATAAAGAGAATACTACGATGTATAAAACTAGGACAACTATAAGCAAAATAAAAATCTTATTACAATGTAAGAGAACTGGTGGGGGGAACATGAGAAATTTGTAAGAAGTTTAAATCAGCAAATGTCTTTATGTAAAACATAGCAAATAATAAGAAAGCATACAAATATAATATCTAAAACAGAGACTTTGTACATAGAAAGTACATCTCTTTCAATGCTATTCTTGATGCCTCAAATTCAACAATTTAACTCTTTCCTGAATGACTATTAGAATAGGATTTTTACTGATGACAGCAAAATCTCTTGTATGATTTTGTGAACCATAATGTATATATATATATGTGTATATATATATATATATATATATATATATATATATATATATATATACATATATTTCCCTATCAAATAATTTTTGGTATCAGTGCTTATTATGTAAATATATAGAAACTCATGGTATTTTTTTTGTACATTAAGAAGACAAATTCTAGAATTTTAAGCCATATGTTTAATGTTGAAGAGAACTGCCTACATAAATGTTGATCATTTGAAAATCTTTCTAATTTTTAAAATTTTGAAATTTCTTTTGAAGAATTTTAAACATCAATATAATTTCTGGAGATTATTACTATTCATATAATTATTTAAAGATTAACATTGTATACCTTCTTAAAAAATGTTTGTTTTGAAACAGTGTATGTGCACCTGTGCATGAGTGGAGGAGAGGGGGAGAGAGAGAGAGAGACAGAGAGAGACAGAGAGGCAGAGAGACACAGAGACAGAGAGACACAGAGAGTATCCAAGCAGGCTCCACACTGTCAATGCAGACCCTGATGCAGGGCTCGATCTCACGAATGTAGAGATCTTGACCTGAGGTAAAATCAAGAGTCAGACGCTGAAACCAAGCCCCCCAAGGTTGTATAAATTTTAATAAAAATTTAAAAGACTTCTATTTTACAGGTTAAATTCTCTTCTGAGTTTTGCATTCTTACTTTCAGTTTTTCATGTAGGATTATTTGGATGCTTTACCATTCATTTGTTTCTTTAACACCTTTTAGAAAATGTATGGTCTCTGTTGCTTGAAGATTTTACTGGTACCCTCAAGGGTTTCAAACTTATTACTGCTTTTATACTAGACTTCATGATCATTTTCTGTTTCTATCCTACATTTAAAACAAAGTATATTCTATTAAAAAAATTTACCCAGAACGTTTTCATTTTTGTCATTTGTCCACAATGTGATGAAATATCACATTTTCTAGACAAAATGATGGGTTATCTACTCATGTCTAATTTCAGTGGAAGAGAGCTTTTCTAGATAAAGAAGCATAGTTTAAAATATTTTTTCTATGTAGAGAAATTAAGTGCTGCTGAGATTTAGGAATCATACTTTTAAAGAAGGGTTAATGACATTTTCTCCTTTTCTAGTATCTTTTATTTTTGGTTTATCAGATTTACAGAAAAAATTTTCTGTGAGGAAAATATATGTTTTCTGACATGTAACTAATGATATAGTTAAAGTGCTAACATTGTTGTGACATCCCAGTTCATCTTGATGAAAACATTGCATTTCTGTGTCAAAATAAATTCGATAACAATTAGGAATGTCATAAATAGAACAACCACATGAAATTCAATTTCATGTGTGAAAATTTTGACAATCACCATTTAAAAGTATTAGTTACTTGTATACCTGCTGTTAAAGATAGCACGCTGTTTTTGGACATGAATCTGGGTCCATCCCTGATCAAATTTTCTTTTATATATTGTGAGAGGAAATGCATAATTTGAATTCTGAATCACAGAATTCAAGTTTGAACTGCTTTGCCACATTTCCAAAGGGTAGGAGTACGTTTTGAAGCTTCCTAATGGAAAGTACTTAGGCATCCCTCAACCTAGAACATTGTCTGATTCAAATAACACAATTAGTGGCAAGTTCAATGGCTGCTGTAGATTGTTACCTAGTAAAGATAAATCATTATCAGATTTCATTTCTAGATATGATTAATTGAGAGTCTAAATTAAGACACCTTTTTGAAAAGTTTTCTCCTTAACTATCAAAACATATGTGAATTAAGTAAAATTATATGTGTATGTATGGATTATAGAAGAAAATATCAATTAAGTTAAAAATAGAGGAAAAAATACCCTCTAGGTTAACTAAGGAAAATGGAAAGGAAGAGAATGGTTAATTGTATGTCTTTTTGTGTGTCTTTTGGAACAAGACACCCTGGGTGTGAATCTTTTACTTACTCGTAGTGTGTGTTGGGCAAAATGTGTAATTAACCCTCAATCATTTTGTTGTGATATGGGGTAAAAAATAGCATCTACTTCACAGAATTGTCATGAGGATTAAATGTATCCGTCCATGTAAATCATTTAGCGTGGTGCCTGGTACATTGTAATCAATCTTCAGGACTATCGTTACTCTTAAAAATAGGACCCATTAACCATAGCATATAGGAGGATCTCTGCGTCTAGTTATGGGTTTCCCCTTGTTTTTGGACTTGAGAAATAATGTAGTGGAAACAGGGATATAAAACTGGACTGTGAGGTACATGCCAGGGTTTTATAGAAACATTTAATTAATAATATTTATAAATTATAGATTTGAATAGGTTTTCCACTGACAAGAAGATGCAGTAATCTTAAATCAGTTATGAAGAAAAAGTAAATCCAGCCATTAGGAAAAAAAATTAAATATATTTTTAAATTAAAATTATTGTTAACATTATACTTAACTTTTGTCTGTATGTAACATTTAAGTATTTCCTTTTGCATCTCACTCTCTTGGCATAAAAACATCTTGAAGGATAAATTCCAAACTATTTAAAGCTGTAATTTCTCTCTCTCTTTTTTGAAAGTGAATGAGTTTGTCACATCCTTCCTGAGAACAGGTTTTTCAGAGATGGCAAAGAGAAGTACATAAAGGCATTGGGTATCTATTATTTTTTAAAGTTTTATATTATTTTCTTTTACTATCTTTTGAAACAAAGAGATGAAATTACTTTAATGCTTTTTTTTTTTTTTTTGGTCTTTGTTGCTTTGCAATTTTACTGAGATTTGTCTAGATGCGGATTTCTTTTTATTTATTTTAATCCGGATTTTCCTTCGCTTCATGAACCTGAGAACTTGTCTTTCATTAAAGCTGGAAAACTGTTATTTGAACATTGCCTGTCACATTCTCCCTATTCTCATTTCTGTGATTCCAATTAGTTGTTTGCAATTTCCCTGTGTTCTGTGGCTCACAATCTTTCATATTTTTCATCTTTTGTCTGTTTGTCCCACGTTTTACCCCTGTTTTCCAGTTCACAATTCTTTCTCCAGGTATGTCTCATAGACTGCTTATGGCCATTGTGTATAATTTCAATTGCACATTTTGAAATGTTTATTTATTTATTTTTAGAGAGAGAAAGAGAGAGTGTGTGCAAGCAGGAAAGGGGTGGAAAGAGAGTGAGTGAGACAGAGAGAGAGAGAAAGAGAGAGAGAATCCCAAGCAGGCTCTGTATTGTTACACTGTCAGCACAGAACCCGATTCAGGGTTCGATCCCACCAATCGTGAGATCATGACCTGAGCTGAAATCAAGAGTCAGTTGCTCAACCGACTGAGCCCCCCAGGTGCCCCTCAATTGCACATTTTAATTACTGGAAGTTCCATTTTTTTTCCCCCAATCTACTTGTTTCTCTAATCTTATAATAACTAATTTGTGTTTTTATTTTATTCTCATTTTGGGGTAAACAATTTAAACATAGTTATCTTAAATTCTGTAGGTGGAGATTCCAGGATCTGTAGTCCTTAGGAGTTTAATTTTGCTCTTTTTTGTTTTGCTGACTCTTGATCATGGTGGCTTTATTTTCTTGTGTTTTGAAATTATGTTTCTGAGCTCATATTTGGCTAATCTAACTGTAGAAATTCTTTGGGGCCTGAAATGAAGAGACGTTCCTTCAGAGAGGTTAAGGGAAGCTAACAATGTCCTTTAAGTTATTTTTTTAGGTTGAGGTTTCCCTGTCAATACAGGTAATGCCATTTAAGTGCCAAACTTGCGTGAAGAAAGACCTGGGATTATAAATTCTCCAGGAGATCTGTAGGAAGAATGGGAGGCAGGTAAGGCTAGATTCTTCTTCCTCTTCCGTTTCTTCTTCCCTCCTTCTTTCCCTTCTCCTTCCCCTCATCTTTCTCCTCCTCTTCCTTCTCCTTTCTTCTCCAATCCAGGGCTCATGCCAAGACAACTGTGTTGTCCCATTATCTTCCTTGGCCAGCAAATGGAATTTTGTTTTTCTTAGCTCATTCTAACCAAAGTATGGTCCTCTGAGGATCCTAAATTTTGAACAATGTTTTCTTTTTTTTTTTTTTTTTTTTAATTTTTTTTTTTCAACGTTTATTTATTTTTGGGACAGAGAGAGACAGAGCATGAACGGGGGAGGGGCAGAGAGAGAGGGAGACACAGAATCGGAAACAGGCTCCAGGCTCTGAGCCATCAGCCCAGAGCCTGACGCAGGGCTCGAACTCACGGACCGCGAGATCGTGACCTGGCTGAAGTCAGACGCTCAACCGACTGTGCCACCCAGGCGCCCCTGAACAATGTTTTCATTGTAGCTCTTCACCATGGGTGAGCCCTAAGCCTTCCATCCTATTCATACAGAAATATGAAAACATTTACATTCCTGAGTATGGCAAACACCCAAGCATGAAGGTTGCTTTAACATGCATACATAATTTGCTGTTTTCTTTTACGTATTTTTCTGGACTGAGGGACTGACTGTGCCTTCATTTTTTGGGCCTTCTGAAATACATTTAGCACTGTTTCTTTTCTGTGTTTCAGTCATAATTTCCCTAATGTGAAGATTTTTAATACTGCTTATCTGTCACTTTCCCAGAAGTGGAAGTCCACTGTGCATACTCATTTAGTTAAAGGTATTGAAACATAAACTTAAAAACAAATTTAGTGCCGAATCAGATGGTTAGCCCCACTTTCTTCTTGGAGACTTAATTGTCTTTGAAGTACATTAGTTCTTGATCTTTTCTGTCTGATGAACTTGTTTCCTTGGACTCTAGATATCCTGTCCCCAAATAATAAATATCTCCTATTCTGGCTGCAGTGCACATTGTCTGTCTCTTTGTTGCTGACAACTACATGCCCTCCATGGTCCATATCAGCGGCCTTTTATTGGACATTTCCTCTCCTCCCCCATAACCCCCCCTTACCTCAAATGGAGAAAAACTCTGCTTATCTGAAACCTAGATTTTGCTTTTGTTTGATAGAGTTATGACACACCCACCTTTTCCTTTCGTGACTGGGCTTTCCTTTCCAGACCTTTCCCCTGGTCTTGGAATTACCTTTAGACTCTTATGTTTGTGTGCTTAATCCTCTCATCACTAAACCCTGGTGTTACCAGCTTTCGTTTTCCCTGGGTTCTCAGTCTCTGTTTTCTCTCACCTGCCTCACTGCCATCTACTCTCTAGTTGTGCAACATTCATCCCAGATGATGACATTCTCTACTGTTCTATATGTTTCCGGAAAGGAAACATATTACTTCCTTTTCTTTTTCTCCAACATGGACTTTTCATAGTATTAAATTATAAAATAATACACTTCTCATTTAAAAAATGCCTGCAAACAGTAGAAAGTTAACCACCCCTCCTCCACTCTCACATTCTCCCCACTTAACCCCTCTACCAGTAAATCTCACATGCCAAAGATAATCACTAATAACAGGTTGGTCCTTCATGTAACTTTTTGCATCCAGAACACAAATATAATGACAAACGTCATGCCTTAAATCTCATTTTGTGGGGCGCCTGGGTGGCTCAGTCGAATTAACATCTGACTTCAGCTCAGGTCATGATCTCATAGTCCGCGTGTTCAAGCCCGGAGTGGGGCTCTCTGCTGACAGCTCAGAGCCTGGAGCCTGCTTCGAATTCTGTGTCTCCCTCTCTCTCTGCTCCTCCCCGCTCATGCTCTGTCTCTCTTCTTCAAAAATACATAAAAACATTAGAAAAAAAAATTTTAATCTTATTTTGTAACCGGACTTTTTCACACAAATTTATCATGGGCATGTTTCTTTATTAATGCATAGAGAATTATCATACTGTTTTTAATTACTACAAAGTATTTAGTTATGTGGAATACACATAATTTATACGCTAGCCCCTACTGAAGAAAATGTAGATTTTCTCTATATTAGAAAAATGCTGCAGGGAATCATTATATGTACAGTACATTGTATGATTTATTTCCACGGGATAAAGTTCTATAAGTGAAATTGGTGAATAAAATGATATGCCCTTTTTAAAATTTGATACATATTGGCAGGTTGACCTCTAAGTAGGTTTATGTTCTTCACACTATTCTTTGTCCGTATAATTGGTAATTAATGGTATTTAATTATCTGTTTTAGTTAGTCATAGCAGCTTTTCTACTTCTGACATTTGAAATGCCAGTTTTTTCAAATCTTGCTATGCAGATATGGTTATAGATACAGATAATATCAATGTACATGTAAGTAACTTACTAGCAGTTATACAGTACTTTAGTTTTCTTTTTGTTAACAAATTTGATTATAAATGTATATATTTTTTTTAAAAAGTGGAAATTTCTCCTGCTTTCCACTTCTCTTTCTTTTGCAATTGCAATTCCCAAGCTTAGATAGTAAGAATATTTTGCTATGTATCCTTCCAGGACTTTATATATATATATATATATATATGTGTGTATATATATGTGTGTATATATGTGTGTCTATATATGTGTATGTGTGTGTATATATGTGTATATATATATATATATATATATATAAATAAATAAAAATGGGGTCTTTGTATACGTGCACATCTATACCTTTTTTTCTCTTCCAATGTAAACATTTCATCTTGGGAACTGCAGATACGACTAGCTGCATTCAGTGACTGCATAATATTTAATAGTATGGGTATCAGATTCTTTATTTTAATATTCTTTCAGTGATGCATATCTTGAGTGTCTTAGGTTCTTCATTCTTACAAAATGCTGCAATGGGTCCCTCTGTATATGTGTCATTGTACCATCTTTTCTTGACTGTGGTTCACTCTCCTCTCTTCCTTATCATTATTTTGTTGTTGTTATTGAGAGAGAGAGAGAGAGAGAGCACAAGCAGGGGAGAGAGAGAGAGAGAGAGAGAGTGTCTTAAACAGGCTCCATGGCATGCACCTGACCCTGGGCTTGATCCACAACCCTGGGATCATGATCTAAACCTAAATGAAGAGTTGGATGCTCAACGCACTGAGCCAGCCCAGTGCCCCTCCTCTCTTCCTCTTGACAGTGAATGCCTCACTGTCTCAACCCAGCCCTAGGGATCACGAGCCTTCAAAGAAATAAGATCAGAGAAGTTATTGACTTGTTGAGGCAGGTTCCACTGGTAAAAGGAAGAGTGAACTTGAATATAGGACCAGATCCCAAATCTACTTTTCTTCTCGCAAAAAATCTTTGACCATCTAATGTCATATAAAATATCATTTTATTTTATTCTTTAATTTTTAATGTTATTTTTGTGCGAGAGATAGAGACAGAGTATGAGTGGGGGAGGGGCAGAGGGAGAGGGAAACACAGAATCCGAAGCAGGCTCCAGATGTGGGCTTGAACCCACGAACCGTGAGATTATGACCTGAGCTGAAGTCAGACGTTTAACCAACTGAGCCACCCAGGCGCTCCTAAAATATCATTTTAAATGCTCTAACTCAGCAATAACAGTTTGCTCATCGTCACTGTATGGAAATATCACTCCGAGGTTTGCCTTCTAGCTATTCTCAAACCCCTGCATATATTTGAATGTTGTCTGACTTCAGCCAAGCCCAGCATGCTTTTTCATTGCCTTTTTTCGATCTCTAGTTATTTCATTTTTATGCTGTGCGTGGCTTGATCTCTCTGCACTTCAGTCTTCCTCATCCTTGCTTGCAGGATCCCCCTACCTTAGATCAAAGAAGCAGCCTGCTCTGTCGTCTCAGTTCAACTTGGAAATCAAGCCAGCTTACTTGCTGAACCAGGAGCGGTCATCCTTCTTCATAAAATGTACCCGTGGTACATAGTTACACATCAAAATTTTCTCACATGCATAAATTGAAAAAGGCAAAGTCGGCAAAACAATAACAGCTAAGAGCCATAATGAATTTATTTCATTATTGCCTCACACTGGGCCAAATTCTTTGCATGCAGTTTGTCATTTAATCCTTCCAATGTCTTTAGGAGGTTGTTACTATTATTGAGTCCATTTTATGGGTTAAATAACTTAGTAAATGATGTTCATCTGTAAGAAAAGAAAGAGGAATTTCAGTTCATGTCTGTCTGTTTCTGGAGCCCAGATATACTATTATTTCTTTAGGTGCATAATCAGGTGCTTAAGCATATTTCTATCATACTGAGGGACAACTTATCTTTTCATTCACGTAATTTCTGAAATATTAATGGAAACAAATGTGGGGATAGATTCCAGGATATAAATTCCTACAACTTATGATTTTTCAAGATCTTACCCACTGCTCAGAATGAGGACATACTATGTACAAAACTATTGTATCTGTTGCCTTAATCTACCTTGTATGCTATTTTAACTTATGACTTCGGGATTTAATAGAAAATTATAGCTAACTTACCACACTGACCTATTTAAGATAGTTCTAGTGTGAGACAAGTATGAAAAATAAACATTGGGGAACCATAGATCTATGATAAAATATGTGGAATGTGTATTGAGATAGAATAATAAGACACATTTAGCAGGCAGATTTAATATGAGAAGTAAAGGAAAGATAGGGAAATTCCAGGCTGCATGGGGTTAGACAAACCTGCTTCTCATAATAAGCATTCATAATAAAATCCCACCTGTAGGTCAAATCATTCTACTCTGAATATGGTACAAGTGACCCTCGGCCTAGTAGAGAAATGTCTCAGCGTCTGATGTTGGCTTTGATAAAAATATCATTATTGTTTTAATAATATTTTGTCAGTCTAATAGTCATTGTTCTCATAATTCACTTTATTCAACAAATTATGAGATTGTTTTCAGAGTTTCAAGAAACAAAATAAAGCCTTGCAAAAGAGAGAGAAAACACCATCACCGTTCCTAGGAAAACAGGCAGACTGTATAGGATAGAAGGCATAATTGCATGCTTTGATATTTATGATGAAAGACCAGAGCTGAAAGAAAAATGACAAAAATGCTATCTTAGCCCTTTATGAAACAAAGAAAACTTGAAGGTCGTGCAATAGTAATTTTCATCATTCCTTCCAAAGCCTTGCCAAGCTTTGAAAATTCATATGTAATAGCAGCTAGCTTTTCTAAGTGAAAATACATTGAAATCATCCTGGGATACGTAGTCTATTAAAGGAAAAACTGTATTTTCTTCCCATAAAGAAAATAAAATTTTATTTCAGGACCTGATATTGACTCTATTTAAAGACACGTATTTTTTAATCCACACAATACTGTATTGTATGGTTCTTTCTTTCTTTCTTTTTTTCTTTCTTCCCTTCCTTCCTTCTTTCATTCCCTCTCTTTCTCTCTCTCTCTTTCTTTCTTTCTTTCTTTCTTTCTTTCTCCTTCTCTTTCTCTTTCTTTCTTTCTCTCTTTCTTTCTCTCTTTCTTTCTTTCTCTCTTTCTTTCTTTCTTCTTCTTTTATTCTCATGAAGCAGAGTTATTTAAAAATCAAGGGTCGCATGTATTCAACAATCTCCTGAAAATTATTTTGCTAAAAAATCACTTTCTAGATGAAGAGTAGGATGAGATATCTAAAATCCTGGGTTTTTTTCTAGTTCTACCATGGATAGTATGAAAATTATATAAATAAAATTTTTCTTAAGAACTTTAAGTGAAATATTCTGAATACTTTAGAGTTGTTTATAAAACTCTCTCTTTTGTATCAGTTGAACATATGATAAAAGAGTCAGAAGTTGTGCTTTCTAAAAGAGCTTATTTATGTACATTCATATATTCACTGACTCAAGCTTTTAGTATTTCACTACTGAGAAATATACAATATTTTTAAATGATTCCCAAACTCATTTTCTCCAATCTCGGTACAGAAATGAGTCAGTTTCACAGGATGATTAACTGTACTAGCCTAGTCCCAATGTATGTCTAAAATAATAACTGTGGAAATAGTAAAATATTTATTTCCTTTCATGTTATCTCATTTTCGGTAATGCTTATTTTTTAAAAAAAATACTTATTCGCTATGTATGAATATCCATTTTCTCTCTGGAATTCCCTACATTGTTGTCAAAAACCATGAGGGCAAGTAAATTAGGTGGTTGTTGTATTGTTTCTCTTTTTTCTCTTCCTTTTTTCTCTTACCAGCACTGCTTATTTAAAAAGATTTCTTAAATAGAGGAAGCATAATGATTATTGGAAAAAAGGAAAATATGACTCTCACTTGTCCAATCACCACTACATGAATATGCCAAACATCTGGGCTTTCTATTGCCTTGTTGAAACATCTGTTACCTTTAGTTCTTTTATGTCTATCATTCCTATGAAGTTTCCCAGTAAGGTCTTAGTGATTCATTTGCCATCCTTTTAGATGTGCGTTAGCTATAGAGAGTTAGTTTCAGGATCTTCTTTATTGAACAGTAAAAAACAAAAACTAAAACAAACCACACAGCCCCAAACAAAATGGAAGCAGAATTCTGAATTTATGGTATACTTCACCCAAATGAAAATGAAAGAAGAGAGTATTACTAAAATAAGGTAGAGACGAAGCCACGTTTAAAGTCACCTTAAAGATAAGCAGTTTTTTCTAATGCAGTACATTTATAGTCAATGTATAGAGAGATATAAATGTGCCAATCTCAAAGAAAAATCCTGCCCCAGAATCCAGAACAAAGTCAAGTCGTTCATTTCTTTTCAATTATGATCCAATCTTGTAAGAAATATTGTTGAGGTAATTCCTTATACCAAAACGGAAATTTGATTTGATTAATTTGCTAAGTAACAAAGTTGCCAATTCATTTTTTTTTTTCTCAGTGGAAATATTTATTTGGACTGTTTGGACTGTTATGTATAAAATTAAAACAGTGTATTCGAACTAAACATTTAGTCCTCTTTAGCATGTAGTCTAAAAAATTTCTTGTGAAAATGATTGTTCTGCTAACCCACTGATGAGAGACACTGTGAAGGAAATGGCATTTTCTGCCATTGCCGAGTTTTGTTTTTGAGAAACAGGGTATAAGTTCTTATTACCAAGTAGATTGTTTTTCAAATATCTTATATCTTAGCTTTGGTAGATTCCATCTACTTTATACTGTATTAAACAAATTATTCTTTCCATATTTAAAAGGTGAGTCCCGGATGTAATTTACGAAGTGCAAGTTTCACACACCAGGCTGATCCACGACCCACATACCCTGGGAAGTTAATTAGAGATGTCATGGGTTTCAGGAGGTAACAGGAATCCCCTATTTTGACTTATGTAATAGAACTTGTAAGAGATTTGGAGAGGGGCCAAAGAGACAAGATTCCTTTAGCACTAGACTGTTAGTGATTATAAATGGTAAATTTTTGAATTTATATTTAAGTAACTAAAAAAATGCAGTTATCTTAATACAATAGGCTATTAGGGCAAACTACTTTTTTTTTTTCCAACTTAGTTTGGAATCATGAAATCCAGAGAGATTGATGCTCATATTAATAAAAGAAAAAATAGAGCATTTATGGTAAGGAATATTCCGCTGAGAGAATTTCAAAAAGTATTTTAAGAAATGGGCTAGAAAATAACTACCTCTTAGATTTGGACATGCATATACTGAGGATTGTCCCTAGAAATTTGCTATGGATAGTTTTTTTTGTTTGTTTGTTTGTTTGTTTGTTTGTTTTTGCTGTTAAGGTTAGTAAGAACTAACTATAGTGGAACAGGTTTTGCAGAAGCCATGGTCTGCTTGAGGAACTTTAATACGGTGGTAACTACTTCATATTTAAGAATGTAGCCAGAATTTACCCCTAATTAAAGCTAAGTATCAGGATGAGAGTCTTCTCAGTAAGTACCATGAGAGAAAATTATAAAGAACTTTGAAGAGAGGATTCAAGAAGTCCTGAAGTCATTAGGTATTTCCATAGATATGTTATGCCAAAAGAATGTGTAATTTGTTTAGGGGAGTGGTTGCTATTTCCTAATTCCTTAAACCAAGAAAAGCAGGTGGCTCCTTCATGCGCTCATGGGTGCCAGAGTGCCATCTAGTGGAGGTCAAGGTGAACTAAAGGCACCTGACCCTCAGGATGTAGAGAACTTAACAATAGGGACCAACTTTTGAATGAACAAGTCTTTTACTCTGTTGACGCATTTCACTTATTTTGTTCATAATTTAATAACATTAAGTATAAGTTAAATGAATGTAAAAAAATCCACAATTTAATTGATTCCATGATCATGATTCAGATTTTCTTGGATTTCTCAAAATCCTTATTTTTAAATCACGTTTGTACAGATGCAAAATATAATGATGCTCCATTTATACATTTACTATTTTGTGTTTCTCTCAAATTGATTCACAATACTAACATAAGCATTTTGCCTTATATCCTTATATCACCTCATCTTTTCTCCACTTCACAATCTTCTCTAAGTCCATTTGATTTTGAAAGTGTCTCCCCTTCTGGCAAAGCCAGCATAATGTTTACAGTACATGAAAATATTTGATATTTGTAACTTTTTACTCTATAACTGCATAAAAATGAAGATTTAAAAAATACATTAGCCAAAGGTCCCTATAAAATAAATTTTAAAAATAGTTAACTTTGAGGATAATTCCAGACTGATTTCTTGTTCTTTATAATAGTTTTGAACAATTTTATTATTATAAGCCTCAAAATGACTCCAATTACAGACTTAGGGACCAGTGAGTCCAATGTGTTGTTATTATAGGAAAAACATTGATCTGAAGACTGAGACTCATCTCAGTCTTGGTTAGCTTCTGACTTTATGACAGTGGTCACGCATTTTTCCTCTTCCCCTTTATTTCAGCTGCAAAATGAGATAATTCTTCTCAACAGAACCACTTGGGGATCCCCGCCTAGAATTTACTATGTCTGAGAAAGCAATGTTTGGCATACACATTACACATTTGGACTGAGATCTCTATAAAGTTTTTTCAAATCAACTTTATTGAGGTATATTTACATACAATAATATTAACCCATTTAAAATGTACTTGAGGTCATAAAAGCACACATCCATGTAACCACTGCCACAATAAACCTATAGAACATTTTTATCAATCAATATTTCCCTCATGACCCTTGTAATCAGCCCTTCCCCTACTCCCAGACTTCATTGAGTTGTGATTCCTGTACTCTCTGTTTCTGCTCCCTACCTATCCCTTACTCTTTTTCCTTAAATATTTGAATTGTATTCTTAAATTATATGTTATCTTCAGTGATTCTTAGCTCAAAAGTGCTTTGATTTAATCATATTTATTTAATGAATTTGATCATTGCATGCATGACCAGTTTCTTTCTACTTCATAGCAAATAGCCTCAGCCATAACCCAGATTAGTAATCTTAAACCATACCTAAAGTAGGCATACTATTAGTCACACACACACACATTTAGGTTGAGAGAGAGAGAGGGGGAGAGAGAATCCCAGCCAGGCTCCATGCTATCAGCATAGAGCCCAAAGAAGCACTCACTCCCAAGAACCGTGAGATCATGACCCAAGCCAAAATCAAAAGTGGGACACTTAAACTGACTGAGGCATCCAGATACCCTCTAACTGTTTGTTTAGAATGGTGCATAGATGAAGTTTGTCATAAAAGATCAGTTTCAAAGGATCACAGAAATTACTATTCTGTGTTTAGATTTATATTAATTTAAGACTGTTTTAGTATATTTAGGTAAGAGATTACATGTGTTTAAACAGAAAATGAATATAATAGAAAATATAAATATATTTTATTTATAAAATAATTATTTTCTATTCTGCTTGGTATTGCTTTAAGGTTGTTATGATGATAGATATAATTGCAGACAATAAATTAAAAGCCTTCATTTGCTTTGTTTTATGTTATTTTTTCAATGTCCGTGTTTTACTTTTAGAATTTTCAAAATGGATATATTGCATATTTATCTAACATTTTGTAGAGAATTTCACACAAAAATTAAGATATTATTATTGAGATATTATTAAATATTATTACTGATATATTATTAAATTGAGATATTATTATTCAGTAATGGTATTGAAAGGAATATTGGAGAATTTTTAAAATGCTTTACTGTATTTATCCAATAATTAGATCATAGATGTAAAATGTATTATGACAAGAACCAAAAGGTAACAAAAATTATTTTGCTTTACTGTATCATTGCTTTGTTGTGCTGAATATTCTTGAAATTAACTATGCAACAGATTAAGCTTGGAAGTTCTTTAGCTTGAGGTTATTACTGATCACATGTTTTCCTTAATATAAAAGAGTATATTACCAAAAAATGGTGTTTAATCTATTATTTGAAAACCTAATAAGTATCAATTGAATAAGAAAGTTATATTCTTGAATGACATTATATAGTTATGCCATTTGAAAGCTTTAAAATTATGTTTATAATAATAGTAACAACTTACAAAAAAACACTGTCTTGGAAAAGGTGCTTTTTTTAAAATAAAATTGTTTAAATATTTATATATTTTTGAAAGAGAGTGTGAGAGGGGGAGGGACAGAGAAAGAGGGAGACACAGAATCTGAAGCATGCTCCAGGCTCTGAGCTGTCAGCACAGAGCCTGATGTGGGACTGGAACCCATGAACCATGAGATCATGACCTGAGCCTAAGTTGGACTTAACGGAATAAGCCACCCTGACACCCTGAAAAAGGTGCTTTCTAATGTCAAATATTGTTGAATCAGGAGCAGTTATATAATTTTATTTATATTTATTACAGTAGAATTCATATTATGGAAATGAATAGTGTTCCTACTACTAGCTTTCCTTAAGTTTATTTAAATTGTGTACACCATGACATTCTTAAAAGCAATACCAATTGGGGCGCCTGGGTGGCGCAGTCGGTTAAGCGTCGAACTTCAGCCAGGTCACGATCTCGCGGTCCATGAGTTCGAGCCCCGCGTCAGGCTCTGGGCTGATGGCTCAGAGCCTGGAGCCTGTTTCTGATTCTGTGTCTCCCTCTCTCTCTGCCCCTCCCCCGTTCATGCTCTGTCTCTCTCTGTCCCAAAAATAAATAAACGTTGAAAAAAAAAAAAAAAGCAATACCAATTAATCATGGAAGAGGTAGCACATGTTTCTTAGTTCCACATTTATTGAGAATCCTAGTGTTTACCATTCTGTTGTAGCACCTAGGGGGATAATTTTTACCAGACATTTTTCTCCACTTTTCTTAGTGGGGTAAAAGGTGGGAAAAAAGGATGATGTCATTTCCCAGCAATGTTGTCTATGGATTGCTTTAAAAAAAGTGTTCTCATCACGCATCTTAACACCTTATAGAGAAAAACTAGTGTACCTTCACAGAACCTTCCAAACAGAGTCTACTCAAAAACCAAGGGAAGCTAAGAGATGAGAATGAGATGAGAAAGAGCACACTTCCAGAAGTTTGAAAAGGTAGAATGGGTTCTACCTTTTAGACCGCTAGAGAATATAGACATGCCACAGTGCAGTATCCCGGCAAAGATTGCTTACAAGAACTAACCTACTTGTGTTTACAAAGTCCTCAGTTGGAAAAGGACACAAACCAAAAAAAAAAAAAAAAAAAAGAAAGAAAAGAAAAATAAGCTTCCATTTGAGACATCAAAAAAAAGGGCAATACTTCTGAGAATTCTTGGTTGTTTACAAACTCAACATTCTAATGTTTTCATCAAAAGCTTATTCTGGGAAGTAAATGAAGTAATCTTTTTGGAAAGTAATAGGATTTTATTCTCATGAGATTCCCCCACAGCGAGGTGGCCACTTCCTTAAATCAACCAGTCAGGTATGATGATACCTCAAGTCCCAACTGCTTGAAGCAAATAAATAATAAATGAAGATGGTATTTGAGTCTGAAAAAATCATCTGCAAGGTCAAGAACCTCCTTTTTGTGAACTCTGTAAGATGTATCATGCAGAAACAAGAGTTAAAGGTTGGGAGCTTGACCACACACTTCAGTTTGGCTTGTAAACTGAAAGTGGTTACTAACCCAGCACCAAGCGCATCACCGAAGTGGGTTTTTGTGTTTTGTTTTGTTTTTTTGTCTTTTTTTTTTCCTTCTTCTTTTTTCTTTTTTAATGGTATGAGTTCTGCTTTCATTCCAGGATAGCTGAGAGTCAGAAATACTGGGAAGAAAAGTTAGCATTCTTAGTGAGCACAAACCTGCTGCTAAGATGGTATTTTGTATTGATTTTTCCTGAAGCCTGTAATCTTGAAAGCTTGTAACATAGGATGAGGTAAATATCATTTTATTTGCTCAAATAGGTTTAGATTAGATTGAGATGAAAAAGTAAGGACAGGCCAAATTAGGACTGAAAGCAGCAATTACAGATTATTGTTTCCAGCAGTAACTAGAATGGGTTATTTCACTGATAAAAAGCCTTATTGAAAGAAAGAATTGGTGATTTTCTTTATTTTCAAAAATAAAAAAAAAGGAAAAGAAAAACATAAAATCAAAATTATGTTGAAATATAAAAATAATCAGTCTTTGTTCAAATCAAAGCGGAACTCTGACGTGTAAGTTACCTTACTAATATAAGCCCAAATGTGAGCTCTTACAACACATACGAGACTAGCAAACCACTAAAATGCAGTTTTGATTATGCAAGCATACTATATGCGGTATTCTTATTTAGCTTATCAAAATCTCTGAAGCCTAAAGTATAAAACCATAAAACAAGCTCTGAAATTATTTCTCTCAATCACATGATTTCAGAGAAAAAAAAAAGTGTACAAAACCATTCAAATGATACTGACAATAGGGCATGGAATTTAAAAGGTTTAACCATGTCTTATCTCAGAGTCTGTTTTATTTCTTCATCTTCGGAGCACTTCAAACATATAAGCTGTTATTCCGTCTTTAGATCAGTAACTTTGAATTGTTCTACCTGTCATTCTGCAGAGACCAGCACAGCTAGCTGTCATACAATGATTGTTTGCACTTCCATTCTTTCACATTAAATGGCAATCATTCGGTCCTTTTGATTTGTTTCTTTTATTTAGCCCTGAAGTTTTTACACTAGAATCTCATTAAAGCTGAACTAGTGTGCTCCTGTCAAAAAACTAATGGAAAAAAGTTTAAAAGTGAAATGTGTCCCCTGTATTGTCACTACTAGAGAAGTTGCATCTATCAAGATTTCCCAAGTTTAGCACTTTGATTTATGTTTTATTGAGTCTGCTGTCCCTTATTTTCTCTCTTCCTTTTCATCTAGAAAATGAAGAAAACTCAATGAAACCAGGTTCATTTATGTAAAAAAAAAAAAAAAAGAGAAATATTTAGAAATATCCATTTTACCTACAGTTCTCTACCATTGAAATTATATATCCATATTTATGTGTGTGAGTGGGTGTGTATGTTTATCTGGAGAATAACAGTAATTTTGAACTCTAAACAGATTCTGAGTTAGGAAGGCAGTTTGCATTTATAATCTGGGTTCAAACACAAGTGCATCCAAATAGGTAACTTAAGAACCATTAAGCATTATAAAAATGCTTATAGAAGTCCTACTTTTTCTTTCATAATCAAGAAAATCTTCTTCTAGGAAAAAATAACTTATGGTCAAGATGAGGACATCAATTATGACTAACAATGGGAATCAGAAGGATAGTTCTTAAACTGCATAGGATTTATTTATGCATAAGTATGTACCATTGCATTCAGGAAAAAAAAAAAACATCATCTAGGTCATATTCATATAATCTAGGCACCACGGACAATGACAAATATATTCATTCAACATGAATCTCCTTTCATCATGTGCTGCTGTTCTGAAAGATAAGTGAAATAGATTGTGTGGAGGCTGATCCCTTTCTGAATTCCAGAAAATAAGATAAGTGTCTTCAGAATGCTGGCAAATTAATCCCAGTGAAATTATGAACCACTGACTACAGATCCAGCCGGAAAGGATAGAAATGGCCAGGGTGATTGTTGTTATTTTAAAAGTACCTTTTCTATTCATGCTGTATTTGTTAGTGGATACTGTAGCATGTTGTGCTCCTAAATTCTTCATCCAGAGATGAGATATCCAGTACATCTCAATTGGATTCGTAGGGTAAATGTAGAATATTTATGATTGCTAATGTTGCTATCTTTTTTTTTCTCAACATATATGGATAGGATTTGAGATTTAGAACTGCAATTCAATTTTATTATCAATCTCAAATGTCCTTATGTTTTAGTCATACATTTGTAAGTAATTTGAATGTATAGAAGTGAGGATAAACTTTAAAATATATTTCCTGGTGAAAAAAAAAAGATTTTAGAAAATGTATTTTTCCCTTACTTGCCCTAAATATTTTAGATTACCTAATGCAGGTTAATATTTTGCAATGATTTACATAAAGAAATGTCTAGATTACATAAAACTAAATCACTTACTAAGAATTCTAATGCTTGCAAGGAACAAATTTAAAATGTAATCTTAACTACAAATATAATAAATAAAATTAGGAGCTTTAAATTCAAGAAAATGCACTATGTGGCTTAAAGTAGACCTATGATTATGTATAATTTATTATACATGCACACATATTGTGTTTGAAAATAAGTAAGTTTAAAAAATAAAATATTAAAAGTCACATGTGTGACAGAACTACTGTGACATATAAAAATTATTTGTCTCTATGCACCTTTTATGCACAGTTTTAAATTTCATAGGTAGACATGAACAACAGTCACTATTTTTCCAAGATTAGAAGCAAATATTTGGAAAATGATCACCTGCATAATTTCACTTGATTATGTTGACTAGGTGTTGTTTTCTTTAAACGTCTCTATGAGATGTATAAATTCCTAATGGCAAAAACCAATTTCTTCCATTTTCTATCAGTGACTTGTTCCCACCAGTTAGTTGTTTCACCTTCTACTAGAGACACAGCCTAAATGAATGATTAGTGGTCTCAAGATTAGACTGGAGAACTTTAATCTCTGTGCCCTTGTCCAGGATCTTTCCACTAGGTTATGCTGCTGCTCCTCTAGAGACTAAAGCCAGACCCACCTGGGTGGCCTGGGAGATGCTTGTATTTTCAGAGCCCGTACCAATGAAAACAATGCCGCTTCTTTCTTCTTCTTCTCAGAGCAATCTTGCTTGAAAAACCAATATTGCTACCACAACGCCATTTGGATGAAATTTTGCAGAAATTAAGCATGCTGTGCCATACACTTTGAAAAACCGGAGAAAATAAATTTTTATTTGAATTAAGAAAATGCAAACATTGCTTTTCTGTAGTTGGAGGCCTGCTTGATTTTGAACATCTCTGCAGGTGCCTGAGCTTGTTGCTGTATATTAAACAATAAGAAATACAGTAACAAAATCAGCAGGCAAATAATATAAACAGAACTGGTGAATGCTGTGCCAATTTATCCAAGCAATTCTCCCAATATGCCATGGTGATTATTTGAAATATTCCTGTTGTTTTCCCCAGTTTGCTTATTCCAATCTAGCGTATGTGACTGACAAGTTGGAGATATTGGCTCCGGTTGTAGAAACCAGGCAGAAACACAAAGTAAGAGATTCTACGGCGTTGAGGGTAAAATTACACCCTGGAGATAATGTTGAAAACATAAAGTGGAAAAAAAAAATCTTTTCTAACGTTATATATGAGACTTGGTGTTTAGATTCAGGGTTTTGGATTTTTTTTTTTAAACAAGCTACGCTTGAAATTCACTTTTATATTAATTTTTCTGATAAAGCTATTTGAAATTTCTTTAAAGCCCCTTCTACTTTGGGAAATTAAAGTGCATTTGTTGAATCTAATGTTCGATGTTGGTGCAAAGTACAGTCCTCATCACAGTGAAGCTATCAAAGAGTCAATCAGTTGAAAACGGATGGATTAGGGGCGCCTGGGGTGCTCAGTCGGTTAAGCGGCCGACTTTGGCTCAGGTCATGATCTCGCGGTCCATGAGTTCGAGCCCCGCGTCAGGCTCTGTGCTGAGAGCTCAGAGCCTGGCGCCTGTTTCAGATTCTGTGTCTCCCTCTCTCTGACCCTTCCCCATTTATGCTCTGTCTCTCTCTGTCTCAAAAATAAATAAACTTAAAAAAAAAAAAAAAGAAAACAGCTGGATCAGAACTGACCAGGTTTTGTTTGAAATTAGTGATCATTCCTAGAGATGTGAACGAAGAGGAAAAAAAAAAAAGTACAGTTGAATTTGATGTTAGATAAACAGATTCACTGCCAAGAGAAAGCTTATAATAGGTTTATGATAGATTTTAACTTATTCTCTGAGGGCGAGTTATCCTGATATTCTGCATTTTTAAATGAAGTGAACTAATAAATGTTTCTGAAGTATGTGCTTCCTATACACTAGCTTATAATTAACCCTTCCAAAATGTAAAACAAACACACTCAGTTGACAACTACAATTTTCACTGTGCCAATGGTTGGAAATTGATAGAGCCTTTTGTATACCTTTCTCTACACTTTGAACTCCTCCCTTAACCCCCACATTTCTGTTCAACCTCCTGACATTAGCCCCAGAATTTTTAGGAATGAAAACAACTGATTATTCAATTTGGTCAGTTCACAACTGTTTTAAAATTATTTACTGATTTAGCTCTTGCCATGTTCAAAGCTTACACAGGGCAATGTGAAGCTGGAAGGACTAGCATTCAATTCTACACGTGTTTGTAGGTAGTTGAGGAAAGTAGGTCTGTTCACTGCTAACTCGATACCATCTTCTATTTTGAAACTCACATATATAATAAAATGTTGAATTTTTACATGAGAGGGTGTTATTTTTGCCTTCAATGAGATTTCAAGAAGTGAAGGCATAAGGCATGCTTCATGCAGAAGGTAAGGTATAAGTTTACATTTGTTCGATGGGTAGATTTTGAAGATGCACAATTGAGGATAAAATACACTGTTGATTAGTAACATTCTGAGGAGATGGTGTGATGAAAAAATATTGTATTAAGGGGAAAATTCCCTGCAAGAGCATATCATAACTCCTATGATTTTAAAGTTGATAAAAATTAGGTACACAGTCAACTTTTCCCATCTTATTCTAATTTATAATTGAGGAAAGTAAAATTTCCACTCTCTTGCTTCTCCATACTTTTGTGTTAACTTTGTAAATCCAAAAATGAGCTAATACTACCATGATAATAGTAATTGCTGCTAGGATTTACATGCCAATTATGTACCTTTTTTTCTTTTTTTTTTTTTTTTTTAAGCAGTGCTTCTAAGAAACACAAAAACAATGATGATCAGGTTCACTGCAAAGTCATCTTTTAAAAATCTCAGGCCCTCGGGGTGCCTGGGTGGCTTAGTTGGTTAAGCATTGTTGGACTTCGGCTCAGGTCATGATCTCACAGCTCCTGAGGTCAAACCCCATATTGGGCTCTGTGCTGCCAGCTCAGAGCCTGGAACCTGCTTTGAATTCTGTGTCTTCCTCTCTCTTTGCCCCTCCCCTGCTCACACTCTGTCTCTTTCTTCTTCAAAAATAAATAAACATTAAAAGAAAAAAAATTTTTTTAATCTCAGGCCTTCAATTTTGCAGGATCATCTTTTCTTGATCAATTAACTCCTATATTTGTTTCAAGGACTGCTTCAGACCTTCATTACTCTTCTCAAGGAAACACGACTTAATATTTGTCTCCATTATTTTCTTTTATTCTACTACATCAAACAAGAATAATTATCAGTCTTGAAGAATGAGAGGTCTGTTCCTCTGCCTACTCAAACCCAACTCTTCTACAAGTGTTTCTTTCTACACTCCAAACCCTGGCCTCCAATCTCCTGTCTAAACATTCCCTCTCATCTGTTTTTCAGTCAAAACACCTACTCCCTCCTTCCTGTAAACCAACAAAGGAATGAAGGAATAAAGAAAATAACTGTTAAGGTTCCATTTATGTGTTACCTTCTGTGGAAAACCCTTTTTGTGCCCAGCTTGCAATACTTTCTGTGTATCTGTAGTGTCGATATTATTCTTCCCTGAAGTGCCAGCTTACGTGTTTGTCTCCTCTGCTAGACTGTGGGTGTCTTGAGGTCAGCTGTGGCACCTGAACCACTGTTGAATTGCCAGTGCTTGGGAGAGTGTTAGGTAAATATTTGAGAAGGAAATCAATGAACACAAGGTTATGATTTTCCTGTTCCTTTATACTCCTTTGCATTTTCTAAATTTTCAAGTATAAACCTGTGTATTTTGAATACAAGACAAACTGAAGTAAAAACATAAACAAGAATAAAATGAAAGTTATTCTGGACGGAGCCAAAATGGCAGGGTAGGAAGGTCCTGAACTCACCTCCTTCCATAGACAAGGCAAATCTACAGACACATATGGATCATTTCCTTCTGAAAGAGTCTACAAACGTGATTAACTGCTACTCTACAAAAAAGAATAAAAGGACCACATCCAGCTGGGTAGGACAGGCTGAGACAATCTTACCAAAACCCCCACTTCTGAAGTGACAACACACAATAAGAAGGAATCTCACCAGTACAATGCATCTTCCACAGGACAAAGGGGCTTGTTCCTCACATTAGACACCCCTTGAGATCTGCACTGGAGAGGTAAGCTCCCCCCAAATTATGGCTTAGCAGGGCACCTGGGTGGCTTAGATGGTTAAGCGTCTGACTTCGGCTCAGGTCATGATCTCACAGTTTGTGAGTTTGAGCCCCACATCGGGCTCTGTGCTGACAGCTGGGAAACTGGAGCCTGTTTCAGATTCCGTGTCTCCCTCTCTCTCTGCTCCTCCCCGCTCATGCTCTGTCTCTCTCTCCTTCAAAAATACATAAAAACATTAAAAAAATTTAAAAAGATTCTGGCTTAGAAGACCAGTGGGGCCTATATGTGAGAGAGACCCAAAATACTCTAGCAAACTGAGATCCTTCTTTTAAATGACTTCATGCAGTCTCACTCACTCTAGGAGCCAAAGCAAAAACACCAATTTGAAAACCTCCTGGACAGTATGTAGAAACTCATTTGCTGTTCTGAGGGCATATGGTGGAGTGACAGGGGAAGTTGGGATTCTCTGCAGAGACAAGGGCTCTGGAGGTCACCCTTTGTGCACTCTCCACCTACCCACTAGTGCTGGCAGAGGCACTCAGGCATGGCGCACTCTTACTGCATCACTGGGGTGGACAGGGGCAAGTGATCACAGCACTCTGCATGAGCAGAGCTCATACTTCTGATTGCAGGCAGTTGTGGTGATTTCCCACTTCCTGGTTGGGGCAGGCAAGGGTGAATGGTCATGGCATTCTGTCACTCCCCTGCTAAAGCCAGTAAGTGCAGGGGGTCATGACACTCTCCTCCACACTGGCTGGAGCTGGTAAGCGTGAGTGCTCATGGCATTCTCCATCCCCTCAATCTGGGGCCAGCACATGTGCACAAAGTACTATCCCACAGTATCGCTGAAGCCTGCAGCCATGCACAGTCTAAGAATTTTCCCACTGTGGTTCTGAAGCCTGTGGTGTTCCCTGCCACCTATGCTCTTCAGCTCTTCTGGAGCCTGTTTCAGATTCTGTGCCTCCCCCTCTCTCTGCCCCTCCCCAACTCGTGCCCTGTCTCCTTCTCAAAAATAAATAAACATTAAAAAAAATTTTAAAAAGAATTCAAAGTAATGGTCACAAATATGCTCACTAAACTTGAGAGAAGAATGGAGAAACACAATAAGGACTTCAGCAAAGATATTGAAAATATAAGAAAATACCAAACAGAAGACACAGAACTGTAGAATGCAATAATTGACCTGAAAAATACATTAGTGAGGTTCAACAGCAGACTGGATGACACAAAAGAACAGGTCAGTGAGCTGGAAGACAAAGCATCATAATTACCTAGATGGAGCAGAAAAAAAAAAAAAAATTTTTTAATGAAGATCACTTGAGAGACCTATGAGTCAACATCAGGTAGGACAACATTCACATTCTCCGGTCTCAGAGGGAGAAGAGAAAGAAAAGAAATCAGAAAATTTATTTGAAAAAAATAATGGCTCAGAAATGCCCAAATTGGGAGAAGGAAACAACCAGGTCAAGGAAGTCCAGAGAGTTCCAAATAGAATGAATCCAAAGAGATCCAAACAAGACACATTATAATTAAAATGTCAAAAATCAAAGATAAAGAGAAAACCTTAAAAGCAGCAAGAGAAAGGCAACTTGTATGTATAGGGGAAACCATAAGGCTATCACCATAGTTTTCAGCAGACATTTTGCAGGTCAGAGGGAGTAGCATCAAATATTCAAAGTGCTGAAAATGGAAAACAAAAACAAAAACAAAAAACAAAAACAAAACCTTCCAATCAAGAATGTTTTACCTATCTTTCAGAATTGAAAGAGAAAAAGAGTTCCAGATAAGCAAAAATGAAAGGGTTTGCCACTACTCAACTGGCCTTACAAGAAATGTTAAAGGGACTTATTTAAGCTGAAAAGACATGACACTGATTAACAATAAGAAAATATACAAAAGTAAGAATCTTTCTAGATAAGGTAAATATGTAGAAAAGAAAGTGGATAAATCACTTATAAAGCTAGCATGAAGGTTAAAAGATACCAGAAGTAAAATTAACTAACACTACAGTAATTAATTAAGGGTTATATGTTAAAAAAAAAAAGAGGAAACATAATATCAAAAACATAAAATGTGAGGGGAGATGTAAAAATGAGAGTTTTGGAGTGTGTTCAAAATTAAGTTGCTATCAATTTAAAAGAGACTATTATAGAATGTTATATGTGAGCTTCATGGTAACCACAAAGCAAAACCTTATAGCAAATGCACAAAGGAATAAAAGGAAGGAATATCTAAATATAACACTAAAGAAAGTCATCAGACCACAAGAAAAAAGAGAAAGAGAAGAAGAAAGGAATAGAGAAAAAAATATAAAAAGAGTCTGGGGAGCCTGGGTGGCTCAGTCGGTTAAGCGTCCGACTTTGGCTCAGGTCATGATCTTGTGGTTCCTGAGTTTGAGCGCCACATTGGGCTCTGTGCTTACAGCCTGCTTCAGATTCTGTGTCCCCCTCTCTCTCTGCCCCACCCCTACTTGTTCTCTGTCTCTCTGTGTCATTCAGAAATGAATAAACATTAAAAAAAAAAAGAGCCTGAAAACAATGTACAAAATGTCAATAAGTATATAATTACTTTAAATGTAAATGGACTATATTCTCCAAGCAAAGACATAGAGTGCTAAATAGATAAAAACAAACAAACAAACACAAAACAAGACACACCTACATGTTGCCTATAAGACTTCAAATCTAAGAACACATAGAGATTGAAAATGAAGGGATGGAAAAAGATATTCCATTCAAATGGAAACAAAAAGAAAGCTGGTGTATGTATATCCATATCAGACAAAATAGACTTTAAAGACTAATAAAAGACAAAGAAGAATATTGTATAATGATAAAGGGGTCAATCCAACAAAAAGATATAATTTTATAAATGCACCCAACATAGGAGCTCCAAAGTATGTAAAGCAAATACTAATAGGCTTTAATGGAGAAATTAACATCAATACAATAACAGTAGGGGAGTTTAACACCCTACTTGTATCAATAAATAGATTATTCAGACAGAAAATCAATAGTGAAACATTGACCTTAACCAAAACATTAGAACAGTGAGACTTAATAAATATACACAGAATATTCTATCCAAAAGCCGCAGAATATACATTCTTCTCAAGTGCATATGGAACATTCTCCAGGATAGGTCACATGTTAGGGCACAAAACAAGTATCAATAAATTCAAGAAGACTGAAATCATAACAAGCATCTTTCCCAACCACAACGGTATGACACTAGGAATTAATTACAAGAAGAAAACGGGGGGGGGGGGAGGGGGAAGCCCATAAATACACGGAAATTAAACAACATGCTACTGAGCAACCACTGGATCATTGAAAAAAAAATCAAAGGGGAAATTTTAAAAAATACATGGAGACAAATAGTGCATGAGTTCACTTATATGTGGAATCTAAAACGAAACAAAACAAACAAATAAAATAAAATAAAACTCAGACCCTTAGGTACAGAGAACAGATTTGTAGTTGCCAGAGGGCAGGGGTCTTAAGGGGCTGAAATGGGTGAAAGGATTAATGGTTGAAATGGGTGAATGCCCTAGCAGATCTTGGATAACAAAATAGTACCATCAAGTAGAAGCAAACTCAACTTCCAGTAATAACCACCTCATAGAGTTCCACAGTTCTGGAGAGTGGCTAAGGAGTTTATATTCATTTTCAGCAATGTGATTATCAGTTCAGCATTTGAGATGCTCCCTAACCAACTCTAGTCTCTTTACTATGGGAAACATCTCTGTTCTTCACCCTTATTTCTTCAGTTTTCTTGCATCTTTCCTGGTCCTATGTAATTTGGTCCCACGTGTCCTTATTGGACTCTTAGTTTCACAGTTTATAGAACTTTTCTCCAGATTATCCAATTTTTAGTAATAAATAGTTTCAAAATATTCTCCATTCATCATATTATATTTTGATGCCATATTCCAAGACAAGAAGTAGCTGGTTAATAGCTGGAAATACCGTATATGTTTCTTGTAGCATGACAACCGAGACTTACTAAGTGCTCAAGAAATTTGATCTATTGGCTAATATAACAGATGGAATTTTCCTCCACATTTTACATTAGTATTAAATTTTTTGAAAAGCCGATTGTCCTTTTTCTTAGCAAAGATACTACCATTTATTTGAAAGTTAAAGTAGCAAGGCTATTGGGCTAAAAGAGAAAAGTTTTTTCCTGTAGCAGAATTAAGACAAAGTTGAGCCTAACAATACAGTAGACAATACTACTAGTATTGCAGTAGTAGTGCAGTATCACTAGTGTGATATTGCACTTGCTTTCCCATGAAGCAGAGACAAAATTAAATCTATAGGTCAGATATAAAGAAAGAAGAATAACTAATATAAGAGAAGATGCTTGAGGGACTATTTATTTATTTATTTATTTATTTGGAGAGAGAGAAAGAGCATGAGAGGGAGAGGGGCAGAGAGAGGAGAGACAGAGCATCCCAAACAGGCTCCACACTCTCAGTGCAGAGTCTGACATGAGGCTGGAGCTCACAAACTGTGAGATCATTAACTGAGCCAAATCAAGAGTCCAACACTTGACCGACTGAGCCACCCAGGCACCCTGAGGACTATTTAAATGAAACCTTAAAGCAGAGGTTCACTTGTCCTCCCAATACTCGAACATTGTTTTGGATTTATTCTAATAACTTTTAATGCTAGAGAGAATTCCAAAATGATTTATAATCAGTGGAGTAGCTAGATTGAAATATCAAGATAGCTTTAGAAAAAGTATCATTCACATAAAACACTAATGCATATTACTGGTTTTGTGAGCATCCTTCATGTTACAGTAACTGCAGAAAATTTTCAGACAGTCCAGGAAGCTGTTTGAGGGATACTGTAAAGACCAGAGGGAAAGCAGAGAGCCTCATTAATCAAATTCCACTCAATATTGATTTAGTATCATCTGTATCTTTCGTTATTAAGATTACCTTAAACAGTGACTTGCAAATAGGTAACACAGATTTGTAAAAAATAGGAGACCAGACTTTATAGCCTCAATGACAATAGCTACTTGAAATCAGGTTGGTTCTTTTGCTTCGTGATACTCACTGAGCTTCTAGATACTGTTCTTAAACTTACTTTCATAGTGCCTTGGATTTCCATACTCTAAAAACTGAGAGCATACTGAACCTTTATGTAATAACCTGATTAAAAGCTGCCCTTATGCTTTTTGCTTAAGGCAGAAGGGGTTTGAATAATCCTGTTTACAATGCAAGGCAATTGCTTTTTTTTTCTTTCCCCTAAAGCTCTAGTAAAAATCATGATTTAACTTCTTTTTTTTTTTCTGTGACACTGTAAAACACAATGGCCCTTGTAAAAAGCCTTAGAGATGCCTCTAGAAATATTAGCTCATCTATATGCCCTAGACCATCTAATTAAATAGAAATTGTGTGTCTTCAGTATAAAACTCCCTTTGATTAAAGTTAGTCTGGGAATTGGGCTGAGAAGATAATGAATTTCAGTTACCCTATCTACAAAAGTTGAAGTGAAATGGCCCTTTAAAAAAATCCCTTAAAACTTAGATACAAATAATTTAATGAAAAGAACTTGGATTTTTCAAAATATTGCTGAATTCAGCTTCAAACCCTCAGTCTATTAATGAAATGATGTCTCCCTAAAACAATGAAGCCTTTTGTAGCCTTGCAGATGTATTTCTGCAAGAAAAAGATTTCTATTTAATGCTACATCCCATTGCCCCTTCTTCCTCCCAGTAACTGTCACTGACTGTCAGTTCCTGTGTGGTGGTGTTGCCTATGCTGTCAGATCAATTTTTAGAGATAGGGCAAAGTCACAGTAAAATTCAGTAGTGTAGAAAACCCATTAATGTTGAAGGCGCTATGTGTGTTATATTCTCCAATGAAGCAAAGCTAGCAGGGATTTTAATAATGATAAATTTAAATGTACAAATAGGCAAAACAAATATCATCAACAAACTCTCGTGTGTCTCAGTGAAAGATTAGACCACACCAAAGAGTAAATAGGGTCTCTTTGGAAGGCCGCGTTAGGAGTGTATTGGAGAAAGTACAAAGCTTCAAAAAGCTAACAGGTTAGGCTCCACTTAGGTCTTTCAGGACTGACATAGCCAAGGTTTCCAGTTCTTCAGATTTTGAGAAGATTCTTCGAAGTTCTTGCCTAATCACGAGACTTAGATGAATAAAATGTAGTTATTCAGTAATTTTCATTGGATTTATTCTTTTTTCTATTAACTTATTTTTTAACCTCACTTACTTTACTTACTTTCTTACTTATTTACTTTCACTTGCTTTACTTACTTTTTAGCCTCAACCTAAATGTTAATGTGTGTAAAATCAGGAGTTTGATGTAATAGTTTTTCACCTATGGATATTTTATATATAGATAAGATATAGGCAATGTATACATTATATATATATATATATATTTATATATACATATATGTGTGTATATATATATGAAATATGTATATGTGTATATATATGTATATGTGTATATATGTATATGTGTATATATATATGTATATGAAATATGCACATAAGTAACTTTTTAAGGTAGAAAAAAAGCTAAAATTTAAAAAGTTCATCTGCCTAAATGATCTCATGTGCTATTAGCTTTACTAATACCACAGTCTGGGACAGTGGGGACCAATTAACCGTATTTCTATAGAGGGAGAATGTCGTCTTTGGCAAGGCAGAGAGAACAATTCTGAAATGTCGAATCAACTTAGCCTGGAAGTATTCTGTCCCATATAGAAGCCCCCCCCCCCCCCCCCCCCAGTGAAGGTATAGCACGCATAAGATCATTCAACATTAGAACAGTAAAGCAGGAATACCTGCGTCACATGAGACCTGGTTCACACGAGAGGAACTAGAGATTCAAGAGAAGTCAATGACTCCTGTCCGGCCCTGTGGCTGGCAGAGGAGTGTCCGAGGACCCGGCTCCCCTGTTGGCATTAGAGCGTCTTTTATACTCTAATGCTTATTTTGGTATTGAAAGTAGTCAGCCATTGAAAAAGAACTGTAAAAACGCCAATTTTCACACCAATAAAAATCCAAAATGTAAAATGCAGTTTCATATGTTATGGTTAAAGCAAAACATAAATGTGAGAAATATTTTGGAGGGCAAATACCAAGGAATCTCTGTGGTGATATCCCAACGTGACGGCACAAATGTACAAACGCTTTTACTATAGGACAAACCCTGTAGTGTTTAACACAGCAATAATGTAGTGGTTACACAATTCTCACCAATTTAAGAGCATACAGGTGTCACTTTGGGCAGAACAAGAGCAAAACCAGGAAGGCAACGATGGGGTTTGTGTACGAGGAAAACAGCACAGGATCCAGTCTAAGAGGTAGGGAAGAGTCTTGAGTTAACACGGGGAGTTCATTAATGTAAACCTGACTAGTTTTAACTGCGGGTAGTGGGGTCATAGATGTGGAATGGCATTGAAAAGTTAAGGAATGAGAAAACAAACTGAGGCAAAAGGAAGCAGGATTAAAGAGAGCAAATACTGGGCAGAGTTACATAATATTATTGCTTGAGGATTGGTTTGAGGTTGCTTCTCAGAAGCCTGGCACACTAATAAAAGTGTTCCCTGTCACTGACATCATGCTTCCTTGATTTAGAGACTGTTTCTTTCATTCTGCAGCTTTCTTATTTTGTTAACTAGTCCTTAGAATTCTTCCTCAACCTACCTGTACTTGGAAGTATGGAATTAAAATATCAGGTAAACGAACTAACAAACTAACAACTATCAGCTGTAAACAAACTATAAACTACCCTGGAGTGTATAGTTTTTACGGACAGTTTTCCCCCCAACGACCTATATGTGTTATAAAAGCCACAATGATCATGTTTTACCTTTTTATTTAGTCTTGAAATGTCAATAAATATTTGTTGATTTGCCCTGGAGTTAGCTTTATTGTGAACATAGCTAATAATAATCATGATGATAAAAACAAATTCTTGCATTTATAAAATGTTATATGTAGTTTGCAAGAAAAGTATTAATTTTCTCATAATAATAGCACTACTGTGCATTCATTCATGCACTCAACAACATATATTGAGCACACTTTTATGCAGCAAACATTCTCCTATGAGTTCAGGATACAGCAGTGAACAAAAAGGATGAAGTTTTTGCCTTCCGGAAGCTTATGACATTGTAGTAGGGGACACAGCCATTAAAAATCATCCCACTGATGGGGCACCTGGGTGGCTCTGTCAGTTAAGCGTCTGACTTCAGTTCAGGTCATGATCTCACAGTTCATGGGTTCAATCCCCATGTCGGGCTCTGTGTTGACAGCTCAGAGCCTGGAGCCTGCCTCGGATTCTGTGCCCCACCCCCACCCCATCCCTCTCCTGCTTGTGCTCTGTCTCTCTCTCTCTCTCAAAAAAAAAAAAAAAAAATTTAAAAATTTAAAAAATTGAAAAAAATCATCCCACCGATAGCCATAAATTAGTATTTGTATTAACATAGTGATGAGTACATTATAGGAATGCATTGGTGTTATGAAATAATAAAATATGGGGACTAAAGTGGGATACAGTGATGAAAAGAACTGGATATGGTCTGAGGAACTGTATTTTAATGTGGGACCGGAAGAATGAGAAGGCGTCACCTAGAGAGAAAGAGAGAGAGAGAGAATAAGGTGTGGGGAATTAGGGGAATAGGGTAGGAAGATCATTCCAAGTAGAAGGAAAAGCACATTCAAAAGTTGTCCAGTGGGTGAGAGCATAGAGAGCATAGAAGGCATAGTTTTGGAAGACTCAATGAAGGTTGATGTGCACAGATACAGAGGAAGAGGAGGACAGGAATGGGTAGCAAGGGATGATGCAGAGAGGAGTCTGAAGAAGAGAATTTTATGCAGATTAATAAACCAAGTAAAGGTGGATTTTTTAAAAAAAAGGTGCTTAGTATTTGTTTCCAATAACTACCGTTAACATCCCTTACTTTTGTTCGGGGGTCCGTCCTCTGCACTCAGTTCACGTTGCTCAGATTGAGCTGACTCTCCTGCTAGCTTAAGGGTAGAATGGAGTCTTAGTCGCCCTTATTCATCAGTGTCTCCCATTCCCTAGTCTTAATGATTGATTGAAAGTAGGGATGTAGCCTCCTGAAACCAAGATATCATGACAGACTGCTAAAACCACTGCATTGGAGGCAGATAGTCTTTCCCATTGGACTTGAATCGAGACACACATACTCGATTTGGCAAGCAGAGGCGTGCTATGTGTGCGTGAGTAAAAACACTGTAATCTGTACAACAGTGTACAGAACTTTCAGTGCTGTCCTTTTTAGTACCATATCCTTTGAAACCACTAATGAAATTCAGTTGCATACGAGAGAAAGCAGAAATAAGGAACAAGGGAGGAAGAGTATCTGAGGCATCTCAGAGAGACAAATGAAAAGAGGAATCACTGAAAAAAGGAATAGGAGGTTCATTCAGCTCTCACTATGCTACTCATTACACTATCTGTTGTACTATCTGTTATGTTGTGTGTATGTAAGCCTTACATCTTCAACATGATCAGAGGCTTCTTGATGTGGGGATTATGTCGTACGTATCACATGCAACAGCAAGCAGCATGACCCTAGACAAGCAGTAAGGGATCAAGAGTTACTTAGACATATTTTTAGTGTGAATGTGGTGGCACGTTGCAGGGTGGCATACAAACTCAAGTTGCCAAGAAGAGATAACAATGCACTCAAGATACGCAAAGCAGATCAAGACCAGAATAGAGAAAGAGACAGTTTTCTTTGTTTCTCTCTGTCTCTGTCCCTCTGTCTCTTCCTGTTCCTCTTTGACTCTGTCCCTCTCTTTATGTAATTATAGATTACATTTCTTTAAGATCTATCTAGGGTAGTTCTAGATATCACATGTATGTATATATGTAATATATAATTAGAAGCAGATAAAGACACATTGTCACTTAGCGAATTTCAGTTTTGAAAAAAGGTCAAATGATTTCTCTTGCATGCACTAAAAATAAAAAATTTAAAAAAGAAGAAAAGAGAAAAAAAGAGAATATTTTTGCTTTAACTGGAGAAAGAATAAAGCATGTCTTTTTAATCTCTGAAGAATAGAAGCCTTGCTGAATCCCTCTGCTCTTTCCATTTGAGCCCAATGAAGCAGACAAATTCAGAAACAGTCAACATTTATGACTTGGATGTGAATGGTATTGTTTCATAGTGACCATTAAAGAAATATATGATCTTAGGATAATATTCCAAAATTGGTTCTTGTTATTCATACTATAAAACAGCCAGAGATCCAAGTAAATTCCACTTGAAGATAAAAGATCTTCAGAGTCTATTGGATACTGATTCTCTGTTAACTTTGTGAAAAAATGCCTGGTTATTCATATATTAGTAAGAATAGTTCTAAGTCAAAGAGAAAACTAATATTAATTATTAAAATATTTTTTAATGTTTATTTATTTTTGAGACAGAGAGAGATAGAGCATGAACAGGGAAGGGTCGGAGAGAGAGGGAGACAGAATCTGAAACAGGCTCCAGGCTCTAAGCTGTCAGCACAGAGCCTGACGTGGGGCTCGAACTCACGGACCGTGAGATCATGACCTGAGCCAAAGTTGGACGCTTAACCGACTGAGCCACTCAGGCGCCCCATTATATTAATTATTTTAAATGCAGAGTGAGAATTAATTTCACTTTACTGTTACACCTTTAGGTAAGCCAACACATTTTCTAAGAACTGCTACTTTAAATATTTTTCAGATTTTTAAATAATTTAAACAGGGCATTAGCTTTCAACAGACAAGTATTTTTGAATTGTATCCTTTCTTCTTATTCCCCTGACATTCAGTCATATTTTTCACATAGAGCTTTCTTATATTTGAATTTCTCTACTTATACAAATAATATATCACTGATGAAATGCAATTGTTTTCATAATAAGTGATATCCTAGAACTTCTTAAATAGTAAATAAAACTTATTTCTCCTACCAATATTTATAGATTGGTTATGAGATAGC
Source organism: Puma concolor (assembly GCF_028749965.1). Classification (NCBI taxonomy): domain Eukaryota; kingdom Metazoa; phylum Chordata; class Mammalia; order Carnivora; family Felidae; genus Puma; species Puma concolor. The sequence goes on from NC_141684.1 coordinate 58,339,974, forward strand.
AACTCCTTTGAAAAGATTAGGAAGAATTGAGAATAAATACCCTGATGAGCAGAACAATGCATATGATTGGATCCAAACTTTTCATGTGATCCCACTTAATGTTTTCTCTACGAAAGAGGAAATTATTGGGATTTTAATTAAGTGGCCTCTTTCTATCAGATTTGAGGCTGAAAACAAATTCACTGTCACTGGCATGTCTGGAACTCTCCATGCAGCAAAAAAAAAAAAAAAAAAAAATAGAAAAGAGAAAGAAAAACGGTTTTACAATAATTTACTAGCTAGAAGTAATTGCTCCTATTTTGTTCTTCTGCTTGAAATCTACCCTATCCTCCAGACTCCTTCTTTCATTGACTCCCATCTGCTACACACAGATACTTCTCTACCCACTAAATGTGACATTATCTCCAGGTGATTGTACAGTTCATTTAATGAACTGTTCATCCTATGAAGGATACTTTAAATTATTTTACAAGGAAAGATGCCTTCAAAGTTATCTTGAAGTAGGAATTCCTTGGAGCACCTGGGTGGCTCAGTCGTGTAAGCACCCAACTCTTGATTTCTGTGAGGTCATGAGCTCACGGTTCTTGGGATCGAGCTCTGCATGGGGTTCTGTGCACAGAGCCTGCTTAGGATTCTCTGTCTCCTTCTCTCTCTGTCCCTCCCCCATGCTCGCTAGCTCTCTCTTTGTCTCTCAAAAATAAATAAGTAAACATTTAAACAAGTAGGAATTATCCAATAACAACAACAAAACCTTTCTTTGAGATTCATATCAGTCATTTAGATAAAATTACATTAATGTTTACACTTACCGAGCAACTGAACAAACATAGGACAACTCTCTACTCCATAGATAATATAATCTGCAGTTCAATACTTGCACTTGAGTTAGTAACAATTTGCCAGTTTAGGAAGTTTCCTTCATTCTCAATTCAGGCTGTTCTGTTGTCCGCATCTGAAATTAAAATCACTAGTATAAACTTTGCTGAGCACCTGCTATGTTTCAAACTGTACCAGGTATAAACCATATATTAAATTACTTATTTTGTTTATGTGTTTATATTGGTTTACTTTATAAGTTTTAGGTTGAAGAAAAATTAAACAGATAATACAGTTTCTATACCTGAAATAAAATTTTCCTTATTATTAACATCTTATTTAATATAGTACATTTATAATTAATGACCCCAAATTGATACATTATTATTAACTACGGTCCAACCTTGATTGAATTTCCTTAGTTTTAATCTATTGTCCTCTTTTTCCCTCATGATCCTATGCAGCATACAATGTTTATTGTATGTCCTCTTTTTCCCTCATGATCCTATGCAGCATACAATGTTACATTTGGTAGTCATGTCTACCCTTGAATGTGACATTTCTCAGAATTTCCTTCTATTTTGATGGCCTTTAGAGTTTTGAGGAGTACTGTTCAGATATAATGTAGGATGACTCCATATTGGGATTTGATGTTTTCTTTATGATTAGATTGGAGTTACACGTTTTTAGGAAGAATATCACAGAGGTAAAGTGCTATTTTCATTACATCCTATCACGGGTACACACTATCAACATAATTCATGTATGTTGACGTTGACCATAATCACCTGCTGGAGTAGAGTCCATCCGGTTTCTCCACTATAAAGTTACTTTCCACCCCTTTCCATATTGTACACTTTGGAAGGAAATCACTTGAAGCCCACACTTGAAGAGTTAGAAGTTATATTTTCCCAACTTTAGGGTAGGATATCTACATAATTTTTTTGCAATTCCTCTGCACAGGAGATTAGTGTCTTTGCTCTTCTTAATTTATCTCTTTATAGCAACATGGATTCACAGGTATTTATCTTACATTTTGAGATAGTATAACATAATTTTGCTTGTTTTGTTGCTCTGATTGTTTCAGGAATTACATAAATTGTTTTGGGCTACTAATTTTTGAGTTGATTTTGTAACACAGCAATGTATAACTAAAACTGTTTTTTCCCTCTGATCTCCTTTGGAATGTTAGAATCCTTTTAGTTTATAGATTTAGGATTTTATTTTCCAGTTAAAAGTACTGTTCTATGGTAAAATTGTTTCCCATGGGAGTAGAGTCTATACATGAATACTGGAGTGGAACAATTAAGTAAATAGATGGCAGGTAGTAAGGGACAGTTTTCTCATTTTTGGAGGGGGAAGTTGCAGATAAGCAAGAGGAGGATGCTGGAATGACCTTATGTGGTTATGGATTAGAGTTGGAGATATCACAAGAAGGCATGTTAAACTTAATATAAAGATGATTACATACAGAAATATTTATTGATACTTATATATACATGGGCTAGTAGAGTCACATATATTTCTTTGGTCTGTCAGCTGAGAGGGCCTAAAAGAAATGACTCCCCAGTAAAAACAAGCACACCTAGTGCCCAGATCTAGGTTTTTAATACCATTGTCCATTAAAACAAGCCAAGGTTCCTTGAAGAAATGGCTGATTTTAGAACTGTGGCAGGAATTCCCAGAAAGAGCCTTGTAGTGCCTGAAATTAAAGAAATGCCACACACACACACACACACACACACACACACACACAAAGACACACACATGCACACACAATGAAGAGGGTACGTCTCAACCTGGGAAAAGCCAAGCTCTCTTATGAGGCAGGCTTGCGGAAAGGTCCGTTTTACCAACAACCACCAGAGTGAGGGTGGAAGGGTCCATTCATATCTTGAGATAATTGCAGCCCCACCTGACAAGCATCTAGAGCCAGAGGCACCAAGTAAAGCTACATTCCTGACTCATAGAAATTGTGAGATAATAAATATTTGTTGTTTTGGGCTACTAATTTTTGAGTTGATTTGTAACACAGCAATGTATAACTAAAAGTGTTTCTTCCCCCTGATATCCCCTGGAATGTTAGAATCCTTTTAGGTTACAGATTTAGGATTTTATTTTCCAGTTAGAAATATTTATTGCAATTATACCTTTATTATTTTTTTCTATAAAATTAAAAAAAAGTTTCTATAAGCATACCTACTTTATTTTTATCTTTTATGTTGGTTATATTCTATGCCCTTACTTTTGTTTTCTCTTTAATTTGAAGGAGTCTCAAGTTTGTCTCTCATTTCATTCATTTTATTTTTTTTTTCTTGGAACTCAGATGTGTAGGTCTAAGTTAATCATATTCCTTATTCATGACACAATGATATTCTGGATATTCTGTTAATCCAAAGTTCTTCTTTTCATTTGTTATTATTTTTTTCTTTTTTTCCTATGTACATTCTGATCCATCTACTGTAGCTCTTCAACATCTACTCAAGCATTTATTTATATTTATATGTGTATTCTTATAAAACATAGTGTTGTTTGCTTGAGTACTAAAAATATTGAAGTGGGGTTTTGGCATAATTTTATTCCATTTCTCCATTCAATGTCATGTTTCTGAGAGGCATCATATCACTATATGTGAGAAGAGTTTATTAACTCTGATTGATGAAAATTATTCCATTATATGCTCATGCCAGGGATATTACATTCTATATTTTACTTATTTAGTCATCTAGATGATCTTCAAGTCCTAGTTATCAAATCCATTGTTACCATACACACCACTATTTCTGGGGAATGTATATTAGGGTCAGTTTAGCTAGGTTTAGGCTGTAAGTGTACTTACATTCATTAAGTATTGCAGATTCCTTTCCAAAATGCACCAATTCATACTGCCACGACCAGATTATGAGGGCTCTTGTGCCTCAGATTTTCAATACTTCTCCAGAGATTTCCCTTTGTTTCTTCAAATCGGGTGGATAAAACCTGTGATCTCACTGGTTTCCCTCATCCTCTACCCATCCCATCCTGGTTACTAGTAACATTGTTTACTACTTTATTTACAAGAAAATTACTTGGAGGCACCTGGGTGGCTCAGTTGGTTGAGCACCCCACTCTTGATTTCAACTCCGGTCATGATCCCAGGGTCGTGGGATCTAGTCCTGTATCAGGCTCTACGCTTAGCATGGAACCTGCTTAAGATTCTCTTTCTCTCTCTCTCTGCCCCTCTCCCCAGCTTGTGTTCTCTCTCTCTCTCTCTCTCTAATAATAATAATAATAATAATTTTTAAAAAAGAACATTATCCATTTGGATTATGTTTATATACTTCAACCATGGTTTGCTTGTTTGTTGTTGTGGTTCTTTTTGTTTTCAATCTGGCTTTTTCTATTTTTCTTGTTTATATGACAGAGCTCACTGCATATTTTCATATTAATTCCTATGAGTTTCAGACATTGCAAAAAATCATTTCCTTTCTTTTTCCCTGTTCTTTAAATCTATCCATAATCAAAGTTTTCAACTGACTTCCAGTGTTTTGAAAAGGGGTAATAAATTTACTCCATTAGTTTGTGTTTTCTGAGTTTTGATTAAAAAATATTTTCCAGGGCGCCTGGGTAGCTCAGTCAGCTAAGCGTCTGACTTCAGCTCAGGTTGTGATCTCATCACTGGTGAGTTCAAGCCCTATGTCGGGCTCTCTGCTGTCAGTTCGGAGCCCTCTTCGGTTCCTGTTTCCCTCTCTCTCTGCCCCTCCCCAGATCGAGCTTTCTCTGTCTCAAAAATAAATAAAAGCACCAAAAAATTTTTTTAAATATTTTCCTATTCCACGGTCAGAAAGATATTTTCCTCTATTTATCTTGTGTATAGAAGTCTTTAATTCACTTGAAATCATTTTTTACATTGTGTAAGTATAGACATCTTTATTTTTTTATTGTGAACCAGTTTTCCCAACATCATCAATTAAGTAATTCATATGTTTCTTCTTAATTTGTCATATAATACCTACTCATTCTTCTTTTTTCCCTATTCTTCTTCTTTTCATTAATTTTTCATGGAAGTATTATTACATACAATACTATATTAGCTTCGGGTGTAAAAAATAGTGAATCAACAATATACATTACAAATGGTCACCATAATAAATGTAATTACCATCTGTCACCACACAAAGTTATTACAATATTATTGGCTATATTCCTTATGCTATACCTTTCAGCCCCGAGACTTATTTTATAACTGGAAGTTTGTACCTCTTTATTCATTCCCCTTTCTTTTTTTTTTTTTTTTTAATTTTTTTTTTTCAACATTTATTTATTTTTTGGGACAGAGAGAGACAGAGCATGAACGGGGGAGGGGCAGAGAGAGAGAGGGAGACACAGAATCCGAAACAGGCTCCAGGCTCTGAGCTGTCAGCCCAGAGCCCGACGCGGGGCTCGAACCCACGGACCGCGAGATCGTGACCTGGCTGAAGTCGGACGCTTAACGACTGCGCCACCCAGGCGCCCCTATTCATTCCCCTTTCAATGACGCACTTTCTTTCCAACACAAACAGCTCACTCATTTTTTACTATTTTAAATTTTTTATATGTCTTGATATCCAATAGGGAAAGTTATCTCTGTATAAGGTTTTTAATTGCCTTATTTATGAATGAAACTTTGTTCTTCCATATAAATTTTGGAATTGGTTTATTAAGTAATGCCAAGAGTCCTCCTGGGGGTTTTATTATAATTTACTTGAATTTATAGATTAATTAGGGTAAATTGACATCTACATTATGTTATGTTTGCCATCCATGAACGTCATGTCTCTTTTCATTATTTAGTTCTTCTTTATTGTTCCTTAATAGTCTTAAAAGATTCATCACAAAGGACATGTGCATTTGTGGTTAGGTTAGTTTTCAGAGAATCCTATTATCTGTTATAATTTCTAGATGGTTAATTTTGTACTTGATCTTGTATCTGACAACCATACTGAAATCTCATATTTGTTTTATTAGTTCATTGATTCTCCTGGATTTTGTAAGTAAACATTCATATCATCTGCAAATAAGAACAACTTGGACTCTTTATATCAACTGCCTAATATTTCATATCTCGTTTTCATAGCTAAAGGTTGTATTTTTTATGATTTGTTGTTTGCTAATATTGTTTCATATTGATTACAGTAAATCATTAAACCTATTTTATATTCTTGGTCCTCTTTTCAATACTTCTGCTTCAGATGATGTGTCTCCTTATTTTGGCTTGTGGAAATAGATTTTTGTGGGCTGGAACCATCTTTGTCCTAGAAAATGTTTGGGGGAAGTTGGAAGGCCACACCCTAGTCTGATGCACACAGATGGAAAGGGTTGATCTCTAGTGTGGAGATGCTCAGGCACAACAGAATTCCAGTTAATCAGTCTTTTCACCCACCACCTCTCCCTCACATCCCCAAAGGGAAGCAACACTATGAGAGCAGTCTGTTTTCACCAGCCTTGACTGACTAGAGGTGAGAGGGTGAAGGAGTGAATGCCCAGGAAATACAGTGATTTTGCCCAGCTTCTCACTCCGGTACATTTTTGCACTGCTCTGATCTAGATAGCTGCACAAGAACAATGAGCCATTACTATGTATTGCTTCAGGAGTGGAGCAGGAGAGTACTGGCATAGGCAACGGTGGGTGAAGAAAAAGAAAAAAATCAAATTGCTTCTCTCCGGTTCATACTCCGGGAACATTGTCGTTCAGCCTCTGTTCCCAGTTGCAACCCCCTCTGGAGGCTTCTGGGTTACATAAAGTTAGGAGACATCTTGTACACCATAGCTTGTGAATAGTGTTCTCTGGAGTTGTGCATTATGCAAACGTCATGGCTGTCTTCAGCAACTCTAACCACTCTGTCCCGGTTCCACACGTGCTAGTTCAGAGGAGCCACCAGAGCCTCAGAGATTTGTAATTTGCTGTTGTTGTTTCCTTGGATCCATATTTCTCTTAATAGTTTCTCCAGAGTTCAGAGAAGGAATCAGCAGCTTATGCCTTTCATCCACTTATCACGCATCCCAAGCAACTGAGTCTCATATTTTTAATATTTATTTATTTATTTTGAGCGAGAGAGAGAGAGAGAGAGCATGGGCATGTGTGCAAACCAGGGAGGGGACACAGAGAGAGAATCCCAAGCAGGCTCCGTGCTGTCGGCACAGATCCCAGTGTGAGGCTGGATCCCTCAAACCAAACCCGGAGATCACGATCTGAGCCAAAAGCTCAACCAACTGAGCCACCCCAGTGTCCCACTGTGTCTCATTTTTAATTCCACTGTTGAACTTATTTCTGTCATTAATATGTGGGACAGGATCTCCTGTGCTATAATAACAGAGTAGTCAGAGTGTTGTCATTGTCTTCATTCTCATCCTAACGGAATGTGGCTAAATTTTGTTCGTTAAGTATGTTTGCCACAAGGATTGGTGGGACGACCTTGAGGAAATTAGCATGCATTTCTTATACTCTTCATGTGTTGTGATATTTTAAAATCATAAATGTTTTGAAAGTTTACCAAACTTTATTTTTTTAACTTTATAAATAGATGTTAAGGTTATAGAATACTTAGTATTTTACTATGCATATAGTATTTTGTGATAAATGCAGTGTTTTACACATATAGGATTTTTGTTCTGAATTCATTATAATAACGAATCACAGTTTTCTGATGTGGAACCTTTCTTCTCTTTCTGGCATAAGAACTGTTTCACCATGCCTTTTTTTCCAACCTCATTCTAAGAATTCTAATTGCTATAATTGTATTCTGTTGCAACCCATAAAATAGGGATTATTTATTTCTCGACAATTTTTTTTTTTTAATTTTTTTTTTTTCAACGTTTATTTATTTTTGGGACAGAGAGAGACAGAGCATGAACGGGGGAGGGGCAGAGAGAGAGGGAGACACAGAATCGGAAACAGGCTCCAGGCTCTGAGCCATCAGCCCAGAGCCTGATGCGGGGCTCGAACCCACGGGCCTCGAGATCGTGACCTGGCTGAAGTCGGACGCTTAACCGACTGCGCCACCCAGGCGCCCCTATTTCTCGACAATTTTTAACATTCAGCTATAAAACCATGGTAGCCTGGTATCTTTATTTCTTTATTGCAATATCTTTATTGGTCATTCAGTTTATTCACATTTGCATTTATTCTTATGTCACTGTTATAATTTCATATGTTTGGAGATATTTATTTTACTAATGTTTTTCAATTTTATTTCTTTTTGTTTATATATATTTTATCACTATAATTTATTTTTACATACCAACTTCATTCTTCATTGACTCAAATTAAGATTTTTTTTAATTAAGATTTTTTAAGTGTATTTACTTATTTTAAGAGAAAGAGAAAAAGAGAGGGAGGTGGAGAGAAAGGGAGAGAACCAAGGCTCGAACCCACTAACCATGAGATCATGACCAGAGCCAAAACCAAGAGTTGGATGCTTAGCCGACTGAGCCACACAGGAGCCCCTTAAATTAAAATTTTAATTCTGCTTCTGCATTTTAAGTTTTATTCAAATATACATTTTTAACCTCTCGCTTCTTCCTCTTCATGTCATCAATTGGTCTTTTCATCGGAATTCACTCTCTTCTTACAGCTTCACACATCTGTTTCGCTGAGTTTTCCTAAGTCCCATGGAGAGTTTAAAATAGTTTTCTAAAATTATTTTTTCTGGTTCTTGTGGTGAATAATTTTCAGAAATTGGCTTTTAATTGGAAGTATTCATTTTCTTTCTGCCTCAGTGCAATTTTTATTGTTGTTGTTATTCCCTCCCCTGGTTTCCCTTTTTCTTTTTTTTTTCTTTTTTTTTCTTTTTTTTTTATGCCTTAGGGGAACTGTCTTTTTAGTTAAGGTTGGTTTGTTCTATTCAACTTTTTGATGAATTTCAATTGCCTGCTAGGTTTTTTTTTTCTTTCTAGTTTACTGCATTTACATTTTTTAACATAAAATAAGTATTAGGCATTACGATGTTTTGCAAGTTCTTATTCTTCAACAGATAATTTAATATACTTATAAAAAACTCATAAATACATTTGTAAAAGTGGGCAAGCATACATATGAGGAGGTATTGAAAGGGCGGGCCTACGCCAGCCAACTCCATCTTGTTCTGTGTCCTTCACCTTGACCACACCTCCTCCCCTTGAGTAACCCCCCCTCACCTGCCTAACAGGACTCGGACCCTTCCCCAGGACCCTTCCCCAGCCAATCGGCTGAGGCCACAGCCATTACCTCACCAACTGCCCCTAGACCCCAATAAAACCTTTGTCCTTTTGAAACTCGCTCTCTTTCCCTGGTATCTCACCGCTGCGTCGGTGCAGGTAGGGCATTGAGCTTGAGCTAGCTTGAATAAAGGCTCTTTGCTTTTGCATCAGACTCGGCTCCCTAGTGGTCTTTGGGGATCACGAATTCTGGGCTTAACAGTATATGTTGAGAAAGTACGTAAGTGATTCTCAGCCAGAGGGATAAGATGACATAGTATTTTAAGTTTATATTTGGAACACAATTCCCACTATTCTCATTATTCAAACTTCAAAAAATATATCATAATTTAGTGGATTTGCAAAAGCTAGATGACTTGAGATGGAAGGCTTGATTGGAATATAGCATTGCTTAAAGAAAGTGAGAAACACTATTCTAAGTGCTATGTATCAGTTCACTAAAGTAGTGACCTGAACAGCAACCAAATATGACTTATTCTTTTAGTTAATTTTCCTTTTCCTACATATTTTCTCTGAGATTCAATTTATATTAATATTGAAATGTATTTACTGATTATGATTATTGATTATGAATGTATGAGGTAATATGGTAGATACCACCGGTTATGTGAAGTTGAATTAATAAAAATCCTTACCTTCAAGTAGCGCAGAATACTGTAAGATCAGTTAGACAAACAGAGTTTAAGAATATAAGCTCTTGATTTTTACTGCCTTAGTCTGAATCTTGGCTCCAGTCTTTACCGGTTGTGTGACTTTGGATAAGCAATTTAGCATCTCTGTGCCAAAGTGTCTACACTTGAAATGGGGATAATAATATTATTATTATAACATTATTATTGTATTAATATATTATACATTGCTATATCAATATATTATGTACAATATAATATCTTACATTAATAATATCATATTATATTAATATAATGGTATTATTATTTCCATGTCAGGATTATTGTGAGTAACTTAGAGGAAACACTTAATAGAGTTCTTGGCACATACATGAAGTATTATTTGTAAATATCAGATGTTATTTTTATTAAAATAAAATCAACAACAAAAAATAAAATTAGAATGAATAATACATAAGAAGTGCAGACAGCACATTTTAGGTGAATTTTATCCAGAAATTATGCATTTTGGAGCACAATTAGTTTGTAAGTGTGCCTAACATTTTAATATGTATACATTAAATACCATTTTTTTCTTCAGTTTCTATACTGAAATATGTATATTTTTGACTTTGTAATATGGCTTCTCCTTCTAAAGTGGAAAGATTAGATGAGCATTATTTACCACCTCAGGGAAAAATCCATACTTTTCTTTTTTCTCTCTGAGATGTCTACTTGGAAAAAAAAATAGCCATTTGTATTTATTTCTTGGTCAGATAAATATGCAATGATTTAGAAAATAGTTAACAGAATTTTCACAGCTAAGAAGACTTTTGACATGTATAAATCCTATTCATTTCTTTAGAAATTGCTTTATAGTTGATTCCATTTGACTATTTTGTTTTTTTAAAAAAATTCTTTAAAAGTTTCTTTATTTTTGAGAGAGAGTGAGAGAGAGCGACAGAAAGTGAGTGGGGGAGGGACAGAGAGAGAGGGAGTGACACACAGAATCTGAAGCAGGCTCCAGGCTTTGAGCTGTCAGCACAGAGCCTGAAAACGGGGCTCCAACCCACAAAACACAAGATGTCACCTGAGCCAAAGTCGGACGCTTAGCCAACTGAGCCACCTGGTTCACCTTTTAACAGTTTTATTTAGATCTATGCCCTGCATGTATCTCCCTGAAGTACTTGAAATCTATCCTAATTAGTCTCACCAAATAAAAACTATCTTCAGATATAATGAAGAGCAAAAACCCGATTATTTAATATGTAGTGTAGTAATTACCAGAGAAAATTATTTAAATTCTAGACAAACCAAACCAAAGCAAAAATCAAACAAAACCAAACAAAAATAACAACAACAGCAGCAAGAACAACAACAAAAACTCACAATGTTCTCTACGCCAAGCCTGCAACCTAGCTTCAATGGAATAGTTTGTTTTACAAAGTTCACCAAGATTACAGTTGTGTAAAGATTTTCTCTAAGACAAAAACTGCATGCCCCGCTAAGAGAACCTTCCTAACTTGTACCAAAACTCAGTTTATATTCCCACAGATGTCTAACAAGCTCTGTATATGGTCTTGGATTATAGACAGGGAAAAATCAATAGCCTGCTGTCTCAAAGGCACCAATATAGATTATGAATCACAGCCAGGAAGTTGTCAGTGATTTCAGCTGCCAACAGTGCTTCAGTAAAGATATTTGCTACCTCATATTCTTTTAATGTGGAGCTTTCATATATAAAATAGAACAGGTCACTTTTTTGACAAGAACATAAGAGAATTTTAAGTAGAGCAATGAGAGCACCAAACATAGCTGTGCTCTGGACTGATCAAATGAAAAGTACACCTTCCCCACTTGCCCACATGCTGTGTGAAAGGCAAAGATCCACATAAAGGTCCCGTACTGCTGTCAGTTATTCGTATCCCCCTCCATCCAGCTGTATCTACATATACGTCCATATGTAGTCGTTTGGACGGACTAGATCAAGCCAAACTAAATCAGCTTTTATGACTATAATGAAAATGACTCACTGGTCTAAACGAAGGAAGGACAAAACAATACAGAACCCTGGAGCTAAAATGGATTCAGATTAGAAAGGCCACCTCCTCTCATGGATAGAAGGGGAAACTGAGGCTCAGAGAAAATGCAGGTCAGTCAGTCACATGAATTACCTTTACTTAGGTATTTTTTACAAAATGCTGATGAGTGTTCCTTGAAGGCACTATTCCTCTTCATAACATACTCCAAAAAATAAATAAATAGGTTCTCAAGAATATTTTAAGTGTTTTGAGTTTAGGAATAAAAGGATTAAAAGAATAAAAGCATATAAAGATGCTGTGTATATACAATTAATGTTGAAGTTATGACAAAAAATTTAAGCATTCCTCTTATATTTTAAGTGAACGTGATAAAAAAAAAAGTGTGAGGAAAAATTAGTAACACAATAATATGAGCATGGAACCTGGAGAGAGAAAGCTTGAGACTAGAGGTCTCTCACTCACACGTTTCTTTACTTTTATGAACTTCCGTTTTTTCGCTATAAAATGAAATGGTATGAACTTCCATTTCCTCACTATAAAATGAGTATGATAATACTTATATACACTGTCAAAGGGATTAAGGTTAACATATGTGAATCACGTAGTACAATTCTTGGCATTTGGCAGGGAGTAAATACCCGGTTGCTACTTTTTTTATTTTGTTTCAGAAAAAAAAAAAAAAAACCATACAAATATGTATATGTATATGTATATACATATATCTGCATATGTATATTCCATTTTCTGGCTTAAATGGTTTTTAAAAAACTTACCCCACAAAAATACAGAAAGTCAGAGATCTAAACTGCCGTAGCTTTAAAATAAAAATTACTTAGATGGTAGGAGATAATAAAAGTTCACTCTTCTGATAACTTATGGAAGGATTCTGGAAGAGATTGTTGTTTCCATTTTTTGTTGTTTTGTTTTGTTTAAGGAAGGAAGGTTGATTCTGTAAATCACAGATAGGGCAATTTCTCTGTGGATTTCTCTGAAGGCAACAGAATAATTAGCATGCAATCTAGTGATCACCTAGAAGAGTGGGATATAATACATAGTTTTATAAAGAACATATCTCACAGACAGGTTATATAGGCAAAGGGGCTTAAAAGAAGTGAAAGAGATTGATATTAGGAAGGCTTTCAATTCAAACCCCCACCCCCAACCACTGCCTGTGACATTCTAATTACCCAGAGCACCTCTGGAGTATTTTTCATTGTGTTCTTAGTTCATCTACATGGTTTGAGGGCTGAACCCAAAGGTAAAAGCTTAGAATCACTTGGGCCAGCATGGATGCTAATTTAAGAATGTCCTCCCACATCAAATGTCTTAAGAGTTGTTCTACTTAGTATTTCAATTAATGGAAAAAACAAGAATTCTGCAATTAAGATTATATGTATATAGCAGGATGGAATAGGAGGAAAAAAAAAAGTACAAACCCTAGAACAAAGTAGGTATGGAAGGGACTGATTGGATACAAAGGTTAGTGTACTTCAAACACATTAAAAGACAAATCTTATAAGAATGGACATGATGAAAATAGTCTTTTGTGTGTTTTATTAGGTTCAATGCACTAAAGACACACAAACAATGTTAGAAATGATTTACAGAAGAGAAGCAGAGGTGTTTCAAGAGGGAAAATTGATTCAGTGAAAATTAGACAAATTGTAGTGTTTAAACTAAATGGGAGAATAAGGGATTTGTTTTTTGTTTGATTTGGTTTGGTCTTCAGTATGAGAATATGGATTCTGGAATGTTACATTGTTATTCCAGTGGGGAGCCAAACATTATAATGTAGGCTCAATGTGGGCAAAACCATCTACTAGCTACACAGTCACAATTGCGCCCCTGAGACTTTGTGACTTTTTGGGCTCCATTAGTGCTTAGGGATAAATGAAATGGAAATCCAGCAAATCTCCTGGGCTGTCCCGGGCTGCACCCACACCTTCTGCAATGAGGTCTGATATCCAGCCTCGAGGTGTTCTTTCCCCTTCCAAATCAGCCCTTTCTTGTGTATTCTCTTTCTGTCCTTGAGACTCTTTGAGTTCTCGTTACATTTTTATAGTTACTGCTTTATCATAATGTTTCATTATATTAAACTTTCCTTATTCCAATTACTGTGTGTTTCATCCCTTAATTGTGCCCAGACTTTTAATTTTTATCTTTTAATTTTCTTTTTTCAATGTTTTTATTTATTTTTGAGAGAGAGAGAGAGAGAGAGAGAGAGAGAGAGAGAATCAGACGGGGAGGGTCAGGGAGAGGGGGCAGAGGATCAGAAGCAGGCTCTGTGCTAATAGCAGAGACCCCAACGTGGGGCTCAAACTCACGAACCATGAGATCATGACCTGAGCCGAAGTCGGACTCTTAACCAACTGACACACCCAGGCACTCCTTATCTTTTAATTTTTATTTTTTATGAATCCTGATTTTGAAAATATTTTTCTTGTCCACAGCATATTGTTGGGTTTGCTTATTTTTACATCTTTCAGTTGAAGAATTTTGTTCCTTTAAATTGATTGTAATTACTGCTATGCTTGGATTCATTCTCATCAGCTTACTTTGTGCTTTCTGTTTCTCCTTTTCTCTCGTTTCTCATTCTTTTTCATTTCTCTGCTGCTTGGAAATGTACATGCTCTTGTCTTCTTAGAAATTTTTGTGTGCATGTTTAAATTAATATACTCATCAACATTTTTACTGTCTTCTTGAAAAGTGGTTTTGTTTTTATTACCAACTCCCTTCTGATTCATTTGCTGAGGCTGTCAAAATTCTTTGTTCTGTCTTAAATTTTTAAGTTCACAAATTAGGTATCATTGTTATGGTTTAATCAGGTATATTTGGGGTTACTGGCAAGTTTGCAATTACTTTTTCTAACATTTTACAAATTTCCTTCCCTGATCATCCCCATCCCCACTTTCCCCCCTGAAGTATATCCCTTGGATTTTCAGACATTGAAGGTCTGTTGGTAGTAAACTCATTCAGAATCTTTTTTTTTTTCTCTCTCTGTCTCTTCTAATGGCTCTATTTTCTTTCCTCAAATTATAATTTTGAACTATAAAGTACTGTGTCTTCTGCTATTTTTTGAGGACTTTCAAGACATTTTGCTTATTGATTTATATTTACTATTTATTTGGAAATAATATTTGTTATCATTTTCCTTCCTTATTGCCTTTGAGAAGTTAGTTGTCACTCTATTGTTCATTTGTAGGAATTTTTTTCTAAACATTTTGAAACATTATTATTATTATTACTATTATGATTACTATTATTATTGTTTTATCATTTTGTCTTAGGAGATTTGTAGATTTATTACAATGTGGATATATTTTTATCTTGGAATTTTTGACTTCTTATAAATGTTAGTATTATATTATTCAAGGTTCTCCAGAGACAGAATCAATAAGATGTATATGTATATACACAAACAAATGGAAAAGCTTTTACTATTCCTCAGACTTCACAAGTTCATAAGGTTATAAAGATTTTCACTCTTTCTGAAACATTCCAAGCCCATCCCTGATCTAGGGGCCCTTCCAACTATGTCAGGAAACTTTCCTTCTTAGATAATCTACTGGACCACTCATTCTCTCTCTCTCTCCCTCTTTTATCTATCTATCTATCTATCTATCTATCTATCTATCTATCTATCTATCCATCTGTAGGGAATGCCAGCAGTCTGGAGAAGCCCCTGGAAGAGCCGATGTTGCAGCCTGAGTCCAAAGGTGGTCTGGAGGCAGAATTCCTTCTTGCTCAGGGAAGATCTGTCTTTTATTCTTAAAGCCTTCAACTGATTGATGGCACCTATGCACAATATGGAGAATAATCCACTTTACTCAGAGTCCACTGATTTAAATTTAATCTCATCCAGAAAACACCTTCACAGAAACATCCATAACATAAGACTAATTATCTGGGTACCTTAGCCTAGCCAGTTTGACACACAAAATTAACCACTGCAAATTCACCCGTTGTAAGTTTGGTACCTATATCTATCTCCTTAATCTGCATTTAATCTCCAAATAAATATGACAATAATGAAGTCATACTTCTACCTAAGATAATACAAGTGTTCTGCATATGACTGAAAACACACTTTCCCCTGAAGATGCAGGTCAACGACCGAGTTCAAAATAAAACAAATCTTTCTCTTTGGAGTGAATGTTTTTTCTGATCTATCCATTGAGAGTATCTTGGCTTTATAGGTCTCTAATCTGATTTACAAGTTGCATAGGCCTTAAGACTTTGCTTTCATCTCCTAATGCTTGTAGGTCATTAAACCCATACTCAAGCTTCCAGGATGAGCAGAGCTCTTGGGGTATACTTCTTTGTAATCATAATTCTTTATTGTTTCTTGCTTTGTATTGCTTCTCTTACTTTACTGACAGCTCAGCCATGTTTAAAAAGAGATGTGTCTTATATTTTAGGCAGCTTTTTCAGGTGCTCTGCTCTAGGAAGTGTTTTTCTGCAAAATCTAGTCAACCATATGACTAGAAATGGAAATCCCTCATTCTCTCTTTTACACATTTCCATCAGGAATGTGCCCCTTTGCTCTGCAGAAACTTTTCTTTTCAAGGTCACTCATGACATCTACTTGCCAAATCTAATATTCATCTTGCTGGGCTCACATTGTTCAACCTCAGCAACATTTGACAGTTTGATCTCTTTCTTCTTGAGAGAGGTGTTTTTTTTTTTTTTTTTTTTTTTTTTAACTTTCCTTTCACTCACTATGTTTTCAAGTCACCTCTATAGTTTACTTCCTGTGTCACATATTTGCTGTCACTTTGCTAAGTCTGACCCCTTTCCCACGGCTCAGGCCTCAGATTGTTTCTCTTCTCAGTTTACACTCTTGATGACTTGGTTCACCTCAGCTCTTATCCCAGAGTTCTAAAATTGTAGACTCACTTGAGGAGTAATGAGATCTCAACAGAACATGTTTGAAATAGAAATTTTGATTTTCTACCTCAAACTTAGTCCTAATTTTCCCCAATCTCACTAAATGGAACTCTTCTCTCTCTAGCTGTCAGGTGAAATGCCCGGACCTTCTCCCTAATTCTGTTCCAACCCCATAGCCTCTGTCTCACCATCAATATTTTCATACCACAGAGTCCAACTACTTCTCAGCCTGTTCTTTCTTGTCTGAACAATGGCACCCACCCTCTTACTCTTATCCCAGTGAATAGTTTCACACCCCACCATCTATTCTGTATAAGAAGCCAGAGCAGATTTTAAAAATACACATCAAATTATTTTATGTGTAACTCTCCAATGCATCTCAATTACATGTGAAATTCAACTGAGAAATCTTATATAGAGTCTGATATGATCTGAGTCTTGCCTGTTTCTCTGACCTTATTTTCTCCTATTGCCCCCTTCACTTATCGTGGTTATAAAGCTTTTCATCATTCCTCAAACATACCAAGCTCATGCCCGATCTAGGGCCATTTCTTCTTGTCTGCTCTATGCCAGGAAATGTCTTTCCTTAGGCAATCTACTGGATCTCTCATCCACATAATTCATGCCACTGTTCAAATTTGACTTCCACTTCACTACCTTCATAGTGCTGTTCACTCTTAGCTTCAATAGAGCTGATGTATTTATTTGGTGGTATCAATACCCGCATTTGGTACTCACTAGAAGACAAGTTCTAACAAGGTGATACACTTGTCCTGGGTTCACAGATGGTGCCTAGGACATAGAACATTATGAGATTATGAATGAATGAATCATAAATAAAAATTGAAATTCTCCTTTTCCAAAATTCCCATGAATCAATGGCTGCCATATAAATCTTTGTTGAAACTGGTTTAACATTTCAAATTCTATGTACCTCAGAAAAACATGAGTTGCCAAGCTGACACTTCAGTTTTGTGGTTTTCCCACCTGGACCTAGATTAAGTTTAAATATGTCACAAATTCACTAACTGGCCATCTTCAATATTTTTTTGATATTTAAATTATATTAAAAAATACAAAGCCCTCATAGAAATCAATTGAAAAGAAAATAAAGTGAAACATAACCTGAAAATGGCTAATTAAAATACACAAAAAACCCCCCCAAAAAACCCAGGGAACTCTAGACAATGTGAAACATAATTTTTCAATTCAACTTGTCTAATAAAACTTAACTGTTTTTTTCAAGTTTATTATTAAACTTTAGAAATAAAAATAGAGCTATTGCTAAATTACCTATAAATTAAAATTAAACATATGACAAAACTGGTTTTAAATAGAACATTTTTATTTTAGGTATTAAAGTTTTCTTTATGTTTTAGTGCTATGTATCTTTAGAGACACATCCATGTTTCAGCCATGCCGCTCTTCCCTACCCAAGGTAAAATATATATAATATATTATTATGTATATATAATTTTACTTTTCAAATTTCCTTTGCAAGATATAAAAAGTCAATACTCTAAATTATTATTTTGACCTAAAAATACCTGATTTACTCCAGTTGTTTAACAAAATTTCACAACTCCAAGGTACTGAAATATACTAAATAAAGTTTACATTTTCTTGTGCTCTTGTAGTTAAACAGGGTGTGAAAAAAATTGAATTTTCTCACGTATCAGATAAATCTGGTAACTTTTAGTTAATCCTTTGAGGATTCTTAAATTGTTGTCACTACCTTGTCCTGTGTAGAGCTCAATAAATATTTGTTTTAAATTTAATTACTTATGTATAGGAATAATCTACTGTTTTGCATCTCTCTAAACCTTCCAATTAGTGTGTACTCCATACAATGAGGCAATTAAAATAGGACCTTCAAGAATATAATGAAGAAAGTAAATTTGCTATGACATTGTACATCACATTCTGAAATCAAATAAAGGTGGTAGTCTTGACGTCCCATTGGATAATTAAAAACTGATTTGGATGGACCTGTTCAGGTTCTGGTTTTGCCTTTTCAACTACAGCTCATTGGCTGGAATACTGCATACTTTGTGTTTTGTCTGTGTTTGAGGGGACAGGGTTCAGGATAGACCATCCGAATGTGATGATAGCGGTTGAAATTTTGATTCTGGAACTCAGCCTGGTGAATTTGCGAAGCCTAAAAGCTGGAGCAGTTAAGGTTGGAAAACACTGGCTCAATCTGGGTTGCAAGTGTTATGAAATCTTCCTATAACCAACAACCTTAGGAATGTTACCACTTCAGGGCATCTTTCTGTTGAGGTTTTCATCCACTAATGATCCAAAATATGTTACAGACCGAATAATAATAAGTTTTAAAAATAAGGGACTCCTGGATGGCTCAGTTGGTTGAGTGCCGACTTCAGCTCAGGTCATGATCTCACAGCTAGAGAGTTAGAGCCCCGCGTGGGGCTCTGTGCTGACAGCTTGGAGCCTGGAGCCTG
This sequence comes from Puma concolor, assembly GCF_028749965.1. Classification (NCBI taxonomy): domain Eukaryota; kingdom Metazoa; phylum Chordata; class Mammalia; order Carnivora; family Felidae; genus Puma; species Puma concolor. The sequence goes on from NC_141684.1 coordinate 58,359,003, forward strand.
CTTTGGATTCTGTGTCTCCCTCTCTCTCTGACCCTTCCCCCGTTCATGCTCTGTCTCTCTCTGTCTCAAAAATAAATAAACATTAAAAGGAAGTTAAAAGGGGCTCCTGGGTGGCTCGGTTGGTTGAGCGTCCGACTTCGGCTCAGGTCATGATCTTGGGGTCTGTGAGTTCTAGCCCCGCGTCGGGCTCTGTGCTGACCGCTCGGAGCCTGGAGCCTGTTTCAGATTCTGTGTCTCCCTCTCTCTCTGCCACTCCCCTGTTCATGCTCTGTCTCTCTCTGTCTCAAAAATAAATAAATGTTAAAAAAATTAAAATAAAATAAAATAAAATAAAAAATAAAAAAATAAAAAATAAATAAAAAGAAGTTAAAAGTCATACCTGATATTAATGCATGATACACTGAAACTTTAAAGACTATTGGTGGTAAGGCTGACAAAGAACTCAGGTCTCTTTACCTGAGCACAAGAGGAAAGTATATTCTCTATCTCAGGATGCACTCCACATAAGAGCTTCTATAACTTTAATGTGCATTTGAATCACTTGGGAGGTGTGTTAATATGAAATATTCTGACTCAGTAAGTCTGGGGTGGAGCCAGATATCCTGCATTTCTTATCCATAGCTGGTGGTGCTAATGCTGTCAGTCTGGAGACTACATTTTGAATAGCAAGTTTCTATCGTTCACAAACTCTTTTCCATAAAGTGCCAAGTAGCAATATTTTAGGCTTTCTGGTGCACACATTCTCACCTCTGCCACTTTGGTGTGAAAGCAGCCATAACCAATATGTAAGCGAATGAGAGCAGTGGTGTTCCTGCGACTTTACAGAAACAGGCAGAGGGCTGGGTGTGCCTCATAGGTGAGGGGTTTGCAGACCCCTCCTCTCCCTGTCTCTCCTCTATCCACAAAGCACGTTATCTAATGCATTCTTGACATGTTTTCACCTTGTATGAAATACTTTCATGATATATTATTTGGTGTTTTTTCATGATTTGCTATTAGATCTTTTTTACTTTTGTTTTCACTTTTAAAAAAGTTAGTTCAATGCTGCTTCTGCTTTTAAATGCATTACAGAAGGTGATAAAATATATACAAAAGATATATATATATATATATCTCGTACATATATATCTCATATGTATATATATCATATATATATCGTAGGTAATCTAGAAAGTATGGAGAAATACAAGAAGAAAATAAAAATTAGGCTAATGCCTCTCCTGGTGCACTAGATTCCATCACATCTAGTTTCCCTAGTTACATTGCTTTAGCAACCATACCTCACTCACTGCATCGTCAAGTTTTTCCACTTTCTGGATTATTCCCAGGAGTCTAACATGTTGTTATGTCACTCATATATAAAGATCTTCTCTTGACCATCCCTTTCCATCCATCTCTTCTTCCTTTCCCCTGCTTTACATCAAATTCCTTCAAAGAAAAGCTTGCTGTTGTCCCTAATTTTTTTTCTCTTATTTTCTTTTGCCACATTTGCTTTATCTATCCCACGAGATGTATTTTTCCCCTGAATATTTTAAATCTCAGTTGCAGACATCATGACTTTTTGCACCTTAATGCATCAGCCTATGCCACTTGAGAACAAAGATATTCTGTTACAAAACCACATGCTTTTTTTACACCCAGAAAATTAAATGTATGCATTAATATCATCTAATAATAAGATCTACTTTCAAACCTACTTTTTTCTTAAACTCTCGCAAGTCACTCCTTAGCTCCCATGACTACACCAACACACATTTGTCCAAGTAACTGCTCTCCATGTTGCCAAAACCAATGGCCAATTACAAGTCTTCATTCTCCCTGAGGCAGAAGTGATCTTTGTCAGAATGGGTACTAACTCCAGTTATGAAGTGACCCAGGGACAACTCCACACATTTCTTACTCCCTAGGTGAGACGCTCTACCATGAGGTTAAACATAAGTATACACTAAATGACTTCCAATTTATACATCTCTCTTGAACTCCAGATTCAGATATCCAATAGCTTTTCACTGACATCTTCACTTGGATATATCTAATAGACATTTCAAACTTATTTTATCTAAAAAGGAATTCCTGATTCCCTACTCAAAATTTTTCCCACAATATTTCCCAGTTCGGTAATTTACCATTCGCTTAGTCTTCTATCTTAGGATCTAAACTTTGGAGTGACCCTTGATTTCTCTCTCACATTACCCAATCCATCAGCAAATCCTTCCAAATGAATTCAGAATCTACCTCTTACCAAATCCAATGGTGCAAGCCAACACGATCCCCTGCTTAAATTATTATGCTATCCATCAAAAATTTTTTAATGTTTATTTATTTTTGAGAGAGAGACAGAGCATGAATGGGAGAGGGGCAGAGAGAGAGGGAGACACCGAATCTGAAGTTAAGCTCCATGCTCTGAGCTGTCAACACAGAGCCCGACATGGGGCTCAAACTCATGAACCACAAGATCATGACCCGAGCGGAAGTTGGTCCCTTGACCAACTGAGCCACCCAGGTGCCCCTATGCTAGCCTTCAAATCATTCTCCCTTGTCTCATCTCTGTCTTCTTTACCATTTGTTCTTAGCACAATGGCCAGAGTGATCATTTCAAAATATGAATAAGATTTTGTCACTTCAGAGTACTCCATTGACTTCCAGTCTCCTTCAGAGTAAAGGCAAAGTCCTTGCAAGGGCTCACGATACCCTAGAAGCTTTGGCTCCTAACTCCTTTTTGACTTCAATCATTCTTCCCCCACCTTCTGGATTCCACATTCCATTCTCTTATTTTATTTGTCTATCTTTTTGCAAATACCACACTATCTTTTTACTATAGGTTTATATTAGTTTGGGTCCCATTAATATAAAATCACAAACTTCGTTCTTCCATATTGGCGGGTTCATATACACCTTAGTTTCAGCTTGTCCATTTATACACACACACACACACACACACACACACACATCATTACACAATTGCTTGTTGGGATTCTAATTAGGATTCAACTGAATCTGCAGATAATTTGAGGGAGAAGTGACATTGCTGCACCATTAGGGCTTTATATAATTTTTATATTAAGGAAGATTCTGGGTTTTGTTGTTGTTGTTGTTGTTGTTGTTGTTAGCTGAAACCACTTTTATCCCAGGAATTAATATTTAATATTATTAAATATCTTTTCAGCAACTATGATGATTATATAATTTTTGTTGCTTCTTATATATGACTACACCTTAATAGGGCTTTCTAATACCGATTCTTCATAATCTTACTAGAACAGACCTACCGGGATATGTTTATATTATTTGATTAATAACATTCTGGATTTGTTTTGCTAGTATTTCATTAACAATATTCTTTTTGTTTTTAAGTCTTAAATGAGTTCTGTCTTTAGTTTTTATGTCAGGTTTTGCTGAAGGGTTATGTTATCTTCTAGAAGCAAGTTAGCATGGCTTTCTTCCTTTCCTATGCCCTGGAACTATTTCTAGGAGACAATTATTTGTTTCTTGTAAATTTGAAAGAAATTATAATACCAAATGCATCTGAAAACTCTCCTTAGGAAATCTGGAATATTGATTACTAAATATGTTTTGTGATAATTGTCCTTTTAAATCATTGAACTTTGGGATTTTTTTTTTTTTTTTTTTTAGTTTATATATTTCCTAGAACATTATGTATTTCAGTAAGCTTTTCAAAATTATTGGCTTAGGCATTCCCTTCTTATTTTCTTATGTATCTGTTTATTTCCCCTCGCTCATTTTTTAGCTTTTTAAATTTATGTATCTAATGTACTTTCTTTTTTACTTAATACTGTTTAGGAGCTTCCCAATGGTATCGAACTTTTGTGTTGTTTTTACTCAAGTGATTATTTTTAAATTTACTTATTAGATTTTTAAAACATATACCAACTTCTGATGTAATCTTCATTTCTCACCACTCCCCCCAGGTTACCCTAATATTTGTGATTTTTAAAATTTAGTGAAACCGTGAGCAATTTATTGTTGCCAAATAATAAATACTTTAAGCAGCTCAAAATTTCAGCTTTCGCCTCCTTGATTCCGTTTGTACAGTATCGATTCTTTACTGCTTTCAAAGCAGTTTTAAAATTAGTTATTGTATCCTTCGTTTCCTTTCATTTTTTTCCTTATCTCGTTCAGCTCCTTCTGCTCTGCTGTCTGGCTCCCAGCTCGCTCCTTTTTATATCTCTGTCTATTGTCTTATCCTCTCATCTTTCATCTCTTGTTTCACGGTGTTCATTTCTTTCTCTTTTTACTGCAAGACAAAGCAGACACTTTCTAAAATCTGCTTCTTTGTGCTGTAGTATTTATTTTATTTTGAAAGTAGTTTTGTTCTTTGATTTTGAGGTGCTGTGCTCACCTCCTCTTTAGCTATAATCTTTTTATAAGCTACGTGCTATGGTGTTGTTTTCACCCAACCTTGGATGATGAGATATTATCAATAACCACCATCTTTCCAAAATTGAGGGGGTATCCTAACCTTTTCTTTCTCACTGTCCAAGTGACGTCGGTGCCTGTTGTATCTGGTGGAAAGCCCGCTAACGCAGAGAAAAGCCCAGACGTATGGGTGGGGGGCAGGTGTGGATGCCCACTAATTTTGTTTTTATTTGGAGGTGCCCTAGGCATCCCCAGGGAACTTCTTTCTAATGTTCTTTGTCCCGGAGAAAAAGAGAAAAAGATCCCAAGGCTCTCTGCCTTTCCCATAGGTCAACCTTGTCTCTAGTGCTGTGCCCCTATCAATTAAGCTGCTTCTGCTGGGTCCAAATAGTTATCTCTTGTCTTTCTGCATTGTCATTCTGTTTTTACTCATTAAATTTTTTTCAGTTGAACTCTATCTAAAAAATATCTAGCTGAATTCCTCTGTGTTATTTTCAGTTAAATAATACCTTTTATTAACTTCTGGTATGGATGCATCGTCCCTCCAATTTTTGTATCATTTTAACTATCTTAGAAGCGATTTGGACCAGGAAAGTGGTTAGCCAACTGGGCTCATTATGAGTCTTCAGCTAGTATATGAAGGTGTATAATTGTCTACTTTTTCATTGGAAACACATGTCCAAGAATAAAAGTGATGGAAATTGCAATACCTCACAACATTAAATTATTAGGAGGTTTGCACACTGTTTATTTTTGAGTTGCATCTTATCCTTTACTTCTGACCACAGATTTTCATTATTCACACTCTGGAACTATGGAAGGTAGAAACTCCTATGTCACCATACCTCAGTTAAATCTTTGTTAAAACAAAGCACATACATTGTCTGAACAGAGATCTGCTGCTTTGCAGACCTCTTGCACGGATGTTCTAGAGTCCATTAAGATGCATAGCTGGGGGCACCTGGGTGGCTCTGTCACTTGAACATCCAACTTCAGCTCAGATCATGATCTCATGGCTCGTGGGTTAGAGCTCCACATGGGACTCTGTGCAGACAATGCAGAGCCTGCTTGTGACTTTCTGTCCCTCTCTCTCTACCCCTCCCCCACGTGTGCTCTCTCAAAAATAAATAAATATTAAAAAATAAAAAGATGCATAGGTGGGGACTGCGGTATTCCTTAAATACACAGGGTAAAGCCCAATCTCCCCAGTGATGAGAGTACATGGAGGGTATGGTCTATCATCCTGCATGTCTAGGGAGAGTAAGAATCTGGTATAGGTTCAAAATTAAACCACGCGAATATGTGAAGGTAATATTTGCAAGTCATTTTGTCCATCTGCTTTCTACTCTGCAGCTGGTTGTCTCACTAGAAACAGCACATGTTCAGCAGAAATTTATAAAAGAATAAAGAATAAGAGGACAGACACAAACACGGAAAAACTGAAAAACTAGTTTGGGGATTTTGATATGTTAACCTCTCTTTATCCTCCTCTAATCTCTGCACTTTGCTCACAGTATGGTGAGGAAAGATTCATGTTTACATTTATGTAAAATTCAGCCAATTTGCAACAGGGCGCCAGCAAGGAATGCATTTGCTTTCTTTTTTAGATTTTAAAAACTGAAATATATCTTGGGAGTTAATTGTTAAAATGCTGATGCAGTGTTCAACTTGCAAATCACAAATACAAATGAAAATGTAATGTTTATAAGGTTTATACTGCACTCTTTACTCTTCCGGCTAGATTTTACTTTTTTTTTTTTTTTTAACAGCCTAGCCAAATAATCTGAAATACTATATACAGCACATTCTTTGGCATATAAGTGAATAAGCCTTTGCATTTTGTTATTTCCCATCTTCAGTCCTTGAAATTCCAGGCTTAATATTGCAAGACTGGAAGCTTTTTATTCTGCAATGTGAATTGTGCAAGTGTCTATCTATGTACGGGCACAATCCATTTTAAATATCCACAAATTTCCCTAAAGTCCCAAGTGGTTTCCTTGGCAACAAGCGTGCTGAAATGTAAAGGGCTAAGGTAGTTAGGATATTGCCTACAGTTCTCCCTCTCTAGGTTATTTTAAATAGCTGCAATTTTCTTTGCACATCTAAAAAAAAATCCACAGTGGTTGGAAATACAAAGGCGAATATGAGAGACATTGGAGAATGGTAGTACATCAGAGTCTAATTTGTGTGGACAAATTATTACTTTCACTACTGTCTGATTTGTAGAGCACCATTTTCATATGCCAAATTGTAGTATAAAAGAAGAGCCAACCATAAATACATCAGAATAATTTTTAGATGGAATGAGATAAAATATCGGGAAATAGCTTTTGACAATAGAGGCAGTGATTAATAATGGCCAGGTATCTGTACAACTTCTTTTCAATTCACCAGGAATAGCATGCATCTGATGAGGCCAGACCTTGGCACAATGAGTAAAAGGGAATTAAACACAGTGAGGTGGGCAAGGAATATTCTCTACAGCCCTTTCACTAGGTGAAACTTCAGATGTCTAGACATGTATCTGGTGAATTATTTTGTAAGCTCTTGGTAAATTATTTTAGGTATTGCTATTTGCTTTTATTCGTCAATCTGCATTTCATCAAACTTTTCACATGGTTTCTTACAGTGCAGTAATTATTTATTTTTAGTTGACATCATGCAATACATACCACAGGGATTCTCAAAGCAAAGGGACATCTCCCAGTGGTAGAGTTTTGTGAATCAAATGGCAAATTTTTTTGCCAGCTTCTCCCACTGCGCCTCTATTTTTCGGAGCTGTCTGAGGACCCTCGTGACAAAGGAATATGTCTAGCAGCAACAACTCCCCCAAATACCAACTATCATGGAAATAACCCTTACAAATTGTAAGCCAATATTTGTGAATTCTGTCTGATAACCTTTAAACCTAGTGAGCAGATGTTTCTGAGAAAACCAAATAATGTTTTGTACCAATAAATGAGGGACAGTCTCACACGACCATCCTGACTGTGTGTTTTCTTGTCTACTACCTGTTTATCCAATTGGATTATCCTATGATCTTTCTAAACCAGAAATTTGGAAAAAGATCAGTATTAGCTTTTATTCTAAATAGTTCTTGTACTATTAACAGGGAATGTGTATGACAGAGAAAAAACACAATGCTGTGATGGTTCCCCATAAGATTTTACGTTAGATATATTTCTGATTCCATGGGTCATCACTTTCAAAAAATATTTTAAAGTAACATATCTCATGATCTTTCATACATAATAGCTGCAGTTCCAATAGGCTGTGGTCTTCCTAACTACCAGCGCTGCGCTTCATAGTTCTCAGACTTTCCAACCCAGCCCTTTCATACCTGCCACACTGGTTCTTTTCACCTCAACACCTTCCTTCTTCTCTTTTCTTTCTTCCTTTCTCTCTCTTTCTTTTTTTTTCTCTTCATCCTTCCTCTCTCCTCTCTCTCTCTCTTCCCCTTCCCTCCCTCCATCTCTCTTTCTCTTCTTTCTTTCTTTCTTTCTTTCTTTCTTTCTTTTCTATTTATTTAATGAACCAACACTTGGTAAACATTCAAGGAGAACACTTTACTAAGTGGAGTATCTTTTAACAAATAATTACAGTAATGCCACAGGTAGAGATCATTGCATATCTCTATATCCCTAAGACTTGGTACAAAATATAATATACAAATAAAGTTGATCATAAATGTTAGCTGAAGAATGAATGCAGGTATCTGAAAGTGATTTATGAGAACAAGAGGAGATTCTAATTCTACTCGAAGTGGGAACTATTAAGAATCATATATGATTTTCAACTTTATAAGTCCTGAGCATAGCTAGACTGCAAGCAACTTAAAGGACACTTAAAGAAAATACAATGAGGAATGTTATGTAGGAATTTACATTTTATCCTAGGGAATTTGAACCCTATCATGTAGGCTAATGGTTCTTAACATTTTTAGGACATAAATCCTATTAAATCTCATGAAAATCTCTGCCTCACTCTGTCTCTCTGTCTCTCCATATATATGTATATAGAGTTTGCATATATATATATGTGTGTGTGTGTGTGTGTGTGTGTGTGTGTATGATATATATAATATATATAATATAATAAATAATATATATATATCAAAGTGTTCTTTAAAATTAGGAGATGCATAGCTACTTGGATCCTTAATAAGTCTTCTAGGCCCTTGCTATTCAAGGTGGCATCACCTGAGGGCTTACTAGAAATTAGAAATATAAACTCTTATGTACCACTTAAAATTTAATGGACCAGAATGTCAAAAAGATCTTAAAATGATCCATACACAAGAATAAGAATTACTGTCCTAGGCATTAAGTTAAATGATCATAGTAAAAAAAATGATCAAAATACTACATAAGCAGAATAACAAAATGCTCCGATGTGCCACATTCCTTTGCCTTTGCTTGTGAAATTCCACTCTCTGGAATACTTACTTATTTTCCTAAAACCATTGGATGCCTCTTCAGGGCAACAATCCTAGCCCTCACTGGAAAACAGAAGAAACTTCAGCATGATGTAAGAGAGGCTGCAGCGTGTGCTGAGTGTAGTTATGTTGCTAAGCTGGTTGCTAAGTTGCTAATTCCGTCTCTGTAATTTAACTGCGGACTTTTGCAATCTTTCGTGGACCTCCGTTATTTCTCGTCATCATGTTGATGATGACAAAAGTCCCTTTTAAGCCCAACAGTTGACAACAAATATTGTTGGGAGGACACTTAATAATCTTACACAGGAAGTCACATAGCAGCTATTTTCCGTGGAATGGAGAGAACAAATTTTCAACTTAGACTCTAATTTGAAAGTTACCCCTTTACATAAGAAAAGAAGAGTTTAGAGACTCCTTCCCCTTTCGTTCTGTGAAAAAACACTTTGGAGTGCTCTTACACCTAAAATAAATAAATAAATAAATAAATAAATCCTTTTTTAACTCTAAAAATATTTTATTGGGGCGCCTGGGTGGCGCAGTCGGTTAAGCGTCCGACTTCAGCCAGGTCACGATCTCGCGGTCCGTGAGTTCGAGCCCCGAGTCGGGCTCTGGGCTGATGGCTCAGAGCCTGGAGCCTGTTTCCGATTCTGTGTCTCCCTCTCTCTCTGCCCCTCCCCCGTTCATGCTCTGTCTCTCTCTGTCCCAAAAATAAATAAAACGTTGAAAAAAAAATTTTTTTTTAAATATTTTATTAATATATTTCTTGATATATTAAAATTATGTTAAGCTTTATCCTTTTCTGACACGTTGGCACAGTCGAGTTGGCAAATAAGGAAATGAAAGAATGATGATAAATGGGTAGGCCTACCACCGTGCCTTTGTCTACAGCAAATAGTAAGAAACAGATGCGACAGTCTGTGTCACATCTGGCAAGAATTTCTGCAGCCGACAAGTCCTGTACCTGATGACCTGAAGGAGATTAATGTAGGGGAACAGCTTTGGTCTTTCCATATTGCCTTTTTTTAAAAAAATTTATTTAAATTCAAGTTAGGGGGTGCCTAGGTGGCTCAGTCGATTGAGCGTCAGATTTCAGCTGAGGTCATGAACTCTCGGCTGGTGGGTTCAAGCCCGTGTCGGGCTCTGTCCTGACAGCTCAGAACCTGCAGCCTGCTTCGGATTCTGTGTCTCCCTCTCTCTCTGCCCCTTCCCCGCTTGTGCTCTGTCTCTCTCTAAAATAAACATTAAAAAAATTAAATTCAAGTTAATTAACACGTAACTAAAAATAAATAAATAAGTAAATGTTTGGGATGAAAAAACAACCAAAAATATGGAAAGGTGGCCCAGGTAATAGTATATTTTTGGAACCTCCTCAAGAATCTATAGAACAGAGGAATAAGAGAGAAATCAAAAGCCACTGGAATTTAACAGCATACGCACGTGGGAAGGTATCTCTTTAACCCCCAATATTATTGGGTGGGGAGAGACCATCAAGAGCTGGTGGACCACACACTCACCAACAGTCGCACAGAGAGGCCCAGTGGACTGGTTAGAACAGCAGCTGAAGTAGGAGGTGGGCTTCAAAGTGTCCGATCTGGGGTGGGGGCAAAGAAATTACAGTAAGTTGGAATGATTCTGAAGTGCTCTTGGACCCATGAGATCTCAAAACTAGCCAACAAAAACTTTTCAGGATATAGATCTATTCGTTTTCTCCTGCTGTGTAACAAATTACCACAGACTTAGCGTCTTAACACGGTGTCCATTACTGAGGGGGTGGGGAAATGAGTTCGGACTTGAGTAACTTTGGAAAGCAGTGTTTTGACTGCAAACTGTGAGACTAAAGACAAAAGGCACTACACATACACTCTGTTTTCTAGTTGGCAGAGTTGTTTCTCCTGCGGGTACGGGTTAACAATTCTGACACTGCTGTACGGGGATACTAGAATCAATTAAGTGGATGGTAAATGGTAGAAGGCAGGCTTCTCACTTTTGGAGAGAGAGGTGCAGATAGGCAAGAGGAAAAGGCTAGAATGAAACAGGTTGTACTGCACTGGAGTCAAAGATATCAGTATGACCTCATGTTTAGCTTAATATAAATTCAGCCATATAGATACAGAAATAACTATATATGTGTATGCATACATGAGTTAATATCTACATGTATTTCCTACCTCCATCCACTGTGAAGACAGAAGCGATGACACTCAGTAAGAATGGGCAAACTTAGTGTCCAGATCTTAGTTCTAATACAATTTGACAATAAAAGGAACCAGGGGTCCTTGGAGAAAAGGCTGTGTCAAGAGATGGGCCAGGGAATACACAAGTGAGCCTAGGACATCTCGTAGTGTCTTAAAATAAAGAAGCAGGCACTGAAAACTCCAAAAGGATTGGGGCATGTCAAAGGGACACAAAGATAACCTGAATGAGCTCCCAATGGCAAAGCCAGAATATTTTGAGCAACAAAATATCTAATGTAGTATTGGGTTATTGCTTAAGTATAAAGTGAATACCTATGAGTCAATACTGAAATTATTACATGAGTGAATAATATTTTTAAAATAAAGGACAAGAGACAAATCTCCCATAGAGAAAAATTCCAAATAATTTATGTAGATACTTCCTTCATAGGGAGGTAGAGCTTATCTTTCCACCTCTTCAGTGTGAGTTGTGCTGAGTGACTTATTTCAAAGATTAGAGAATGAAAGAGGGAGCACAGTCATTTTACAGTAGAGAAACAGGACAAACAGGTACTTGGCCCATTGAGCACAGTTACCATAACCAGGGATAAGTCTGTTGATGGCATGTACCTTTAATACGATATGATCATATCATCCTCTTAAAACTCATCACCTCAGTCTAATCATGAGAAAAACATTGACAAACCCCAACTGAAAGATACACTACAAAATAACTGGCCAATATTCTTCAATACTTTAAAGGTCATCAATCAAAAAAAAAAAAAATATGAGAAATTTCACAGTCCAAAGGAGGCTAAGAAGACATGGTGACTAAATGTAATGTGGGGTCCTAGATAATATCATAGATCAGAAAAAGGACTTTAGGGAAAAAGTAATAAAACATGAATAAAGTATGGAATTTAGTTAATCGCCATGGGCCAATATTGGTTTATTACTTGTGACAGATTGTACTATGGTGATGTAACATTTTAACAGTAGGAGAAATGGGGTATGGGTTATGTGGGTCACCAAGGGAGAGAGAAACTCAAACAAGACCAGCACTACAATTTCATGCAACATAATCACATAATCACATACATGTCATCATATACAGTCCATTACTGTGGCCCTATTTCATTGAAAGCCTGTACTGAGGAAAGTTTGGGGGTAGTACAATCCAAATGGAGAAGGCCAGGGACAGGAGAAGCAAAGGAAGAGAGGTATTCAGACAAAAGTGGAGGAAGGACACAGACCTAGCAGTCCTTGTAAAGTACAAGGTCAATTTTCAAAACACTGGAAAAAGGGACTCCAGCATGGGTCAATTGGTTAACTATCTGGCTCTTAATTTTGGTTCATGATTTCAGGGTCATGAGATCAAGTCCTATGTGTGGTGCTGGGCATGAAAACTGATTAGGATTCTCTCTCTCTCTCTCTCTCTCTCCCTCTGCCCACCTATACATTGGAGTATATACCAATGATTTCTTAAATATGTTAAAGATAAGTGACCCAAAAAAGAAAATATAGATCAATCTTGCTTATTATTATTATAAATGTCTCTAATAAGATATGGCCAATTACACAGCATGTTCAAGAGGTGTTTATTTCAGAGATGAATACATAGTTTAATATTAGGAAAATCATTAACATTATTCATTGAATTAATACATTTGGGCTTGGTGAATGATTATTATGTAATCATTTCTGTAACTTCAGGAAACATATTTGCCAAAATTCATTACACTTTTATATTTAAAACCCTCAGTACAATAGAATTGTGAGGGTACTTAACATAATCAGATATGTACCTTAGCCCAAAAGCCAGCCTTTTACTTAATGTGGAAATAGAAAAGGTTTTTTTGCTAAAGTCAGAAAAAGATAAACATGCCAACCCCCCAGAATATGGGCTGTAGATATTAAGCAATGTAGTTAGAAAACAGAAAGGAATTAGAAGCACAGGAATTGGAATGGTGGAAGAAATGCTATATCTATTCTAGCATGACAGGATATATATCTGAAAAGCCCAAAGGAATCTATGGGGGAAAACTATTATAAACTATTACAAAATCAAGATAATTTGATAAAATAGCAGCTTATAAAGTCAATACAAAATATAAAAATTATTTGGTATACTACCAAAAAAGGATAAAATCTAAAATGGAAGAAAAGACTTTTTTATATTAGAGATAATGAGAGGTAGATGATACACAGATGATAGATAAAGTATGAATTTCATGCACTAGAAATGTGCGAGGACAAACTTGAAAATCCTGATGTGGAAATGAACTGGGGGGAAGAAATGGAGGATGGCTAACCCATTTGATATTATAAAGTATGTAAAGACATCATTCATAATTAAACACTGTCATTTCTAGCCTGAAAAATCAATGTGGAAAACTAATTCAGTCAGAGAAATATACATAACATATGATTTCACTCATATGTGGAATTTAAGAAACACAGCAGATGAACATAGGATAAGGGAAGGAAAAATAAGATAAAAACAGAGAGGGAGGCAAACCATAAGAGACTCATAAATATAGGGAACAAAGTGAGGGTTGCTGGAGGGCTGTTGGGTGAGGGGATGGGCTAAATAGGTGATGGGCATTAAGTAGGGTTGAGTACTGTTATATGAATCACTAAATTCCACTCCTGAAGCCATTAAAAAAATGGAAAAATAAAAAATAAAATAAAATGAGGAAAAACAAAAGAAACAAAAAAAGGTCAGAAAACAATTGTGTATTTAAATGTGGCTTCTAAAGTCAGTGCAGATAATATTAATGGATAGTCACATTAAAAAAAAGAAGATAAGGTTGCATTCCTTTGTAACATGACAAATGAAAAAGAATTTCAAATTTATCAGAAATTTCTATGTAAATGTGAGAACATGAAGGTTCTAGAAGAAAACAGTGCTTTTCTCTATAACATGAACATAGGGAAACATTTCATAACAATTTTTTAAATCCATAAATAATAAGGGAAACAACTGATAACTTTGATTATATATAGATGGAAATAAACTGCATCAATTTATAAAAAGAAATGCAGATGTCCTGAAATTACATTAATAAATGTTCTGTTTGCTCATAATAAGAGAAATACAAATTGGAAGTTCACTAATATACCAAATGCCAGAAGTTCAAAAGATTGACAATAGAAAATGTTGAATCTGTGGTAAAATCAGCATTTTTGTTGGTGGCCAGGGAAAATTATACAATTCTAATGGAGGAGTATTTAGGTAATATCTAGTAACATTAATGATGTATTTATCCTTTTACCTTTTCATACAGCACTCTCACTTCTGGGAATCTTTTCTTAACTTATGGTGACAAATATATGACAGATGTGTACAGAAGACTATAACTGTAGTTCTATTTAAAAGAGCAAAAGAGTGAAAACAGCTTAGTGTCCATCTACAGGGGACTGAAATCTATGAAACTACAGTTATACAACAGAATATCAACTAGTTAAAAAAAATAACTCTATATGACTGTGAAGTAGTTTTGGTACATATTGGTTTAAAAACATGTAAGCAGAAAAACATATATAGTATAAAACTGTTTTTCCAAGACCGATTGGTGGATATGAATACACAAGGCACATTTGCTTATGTCAAAATCTGAAAGGGGAGGGAGACAACTATAATATTCAAGAAATAGTTATCCATATGACAGAAATGAAGTGTGTGTGTGTGTGTGTGTGTGTGTGTGTGTGTAAGCAATAAAAGCTAGACCTCTGAATATATGTTTTGTCGATTTGACTTTGGAGTCATGTAAGTATTTTATATAATTAAAAATGCTTTAAAAATAGTATTTATAAAAATTTAAAGCAAAATAAAACAAACAAATCTAATAATATATCCAGCTGATATATTGAGGAACTATTTCAAGAACACTTTAAAATGCAGTAATTTGCTAAATACCTCTAGTTTAGGGGCACCTGCGTAGCTCAGTTGGTTAAGCATCGGACTTTGGCTCAGGACATGATCTCACAGCTCCTGGGTTCGAGCGTCGGCTCCTGGATTCTAGCATCAGCTCCTAGGTTCATGTGTGTTGGGCTCTGTGCTGACAGTTCAGAGTCTGGAGCCCGCTTGGGATTCTGTGTCTCCCTCTCTCTCTGTCCCTTTCCTTCCCCCACTCAAGCTCTGTCTCTGTCTGTCTCTCTTTCAAAAAAAAAATAATAATCATTTAAAAAAGTTAAATATCCTTAGTTTATATATTTAACAAGCTATTGGTGTCAAGGGGAAAGTGGATTTTCACTTGGGGAAACAAGATACAGTAATAAGATTAATGAGGTTGGGGCACCTGGGTGGCTCAGTAAGTTAAGCATCCATTGTTGGCTCAGGTCATGATCTCAGGGTTCATGGGGTTGAGCCCCGCATTAGGTTCTGTGCTGGGAGCTCAGAGCCTGAAGCCTGGTTTAGATTCTGTGTCTCCCTCTCTCTCTGTTTCTCCCCTCCCTGTGTTCCATCTGTCTCTCAAAAAATAAATAAACGTTAAAAAAAATTTTTTTAATGAGGTTAAGCTAAAACCCTATGGTCCTGAATATAAATAAAATATGGAATTAAGATTTTATAATATATTTTATTTTTAAAAACTATTTTCTTGCTCCGTCTACCAAAAAGACCTAGAAACCATAAACAAACCAGCAATTATAAATATCCAGTAACCCGATTTTGATGTCTGAATGTCTTTCCAACAGTAAGGAAGCAAGAATCCTTGGAGAAAATGCTGATTCCACATTTGGAGAATGAACTGTACAAGATGATCCTAGAAAATCTTATCACACTACAAAGTAAAGATTATAAGGACTTGTAGGGTCATGACCAAAGAACTCTGTCACAAACTTTATCAAAGCCTCAATATGCCTAACAATTGCAAGTATTGAAATGTGTCAAATATGTTTGATTATATGTGTTTATGATGATAATTTAAAAGGAAGAACAAAATAAAAACCTAAAACTCCATTGACCACCTTTAAACAGGGTGACTATACATTTTGGCACTAAAGGTAGGCACTCTGGCTTATTCTGTTGTCCCAGTATAATTATTACTAGTACATCCTTTCAGTTAAAAGTATCCGGGTGTAGACAATAAATTATACATTTAATTAACCTTTGAAAGATACCAGAGAGTCAACATATTGAATAAAAACTTGACAAACAAAGTAAAATTGAACAGAGTAAAATAGAATACAACTGTTCTTCAGGTTAACTAACTAGTAGTTGAGACAGGATTTTCATTATGAAATATTTTAGCTAACTAATGAATAAAAACTGGTAGAATAAAAAAATTTTCAGGGCACCTGGTAGCTCAGACGGTTAAGTGTCTGACTTCAGCTCAAGTTATGATCTCACAGTCTGTGAGTTTGAGCCCTGTGTCGGTCTCTGTGCTGACAGCTCAGAGCCTGGAGACTGCTTCGAATCTGTGTCTCCCTCTTTCTCTCCCCCACCTCAAAAAATAAACATTATTATTACTTTTTAAAATTTTCTTTGAGGCTACAAAGGTAAGGTCATTTATTCATGTTATAGTACTGGACTTCAAAAGCGAAAAGACAGTGGCATCTGTCTTTAACAGCAAGTTCAGATGTGCCCCCCTCCTGTCTACAATGGCAATTTCATACATTTGCATGCAGACGAAATCAAAATACACAGCAAAACAGGTCTCCAGGACCTGCTGTTCTGGTTACTTGAGGCACCCTATGCCCAGCCCTGAGGTTAGAAGAGACCCTGTCCTGGTTTTGTGGAAGCACCAGATTGACAGAATTTTTAAACCACAATTTTTTTAACGTTTTTTAATGTTTATTTATTATTCCGAGACAAAGAGAGAGACAGAGACAGTGCGAGCAGGGAAAGGGGAGAGAGAGAGAGGGAGGGAGACACAGAATCTGAAGCAGGCTCCAGGCTCTGAGCTGTCAGCGTAGAGCCCGATGCGGGGCTCGAACTCACAGACCGCGAGATCATGACCTGAGCCGAAGTCAGACACTTAACCAAAAGAGCCACCCAGGTGCCCCTAAACCACTAGTTTTCTGACCTTTCTTTAATAAAGACCAAATATTATATCGTTTCTATTAGAATTATACCACATTACTTATGAAATATTTTCATGGAAAACTTAAACCTTATTAATTAAAAAAAACCCTTTTTTTCTAACCATCAGTTTACAAGATCTACAAGGAAGAGATAAACATGTTAAATAACAGGTTAACTAACTATATTTGAGACAGGAATCAGCAAACCACAGACTGGAAAACTATAGGCCAAAATCCTAGTTTCTTAAACATGCAAGTTGCAAGGGAGAAAAAAGAAAAGACAAAGGCAGGGGATCTTGTAATGAGACTACAAGATATAAATTCATTGCAACATGCAAAGTTAATCTGAATATGTTTTCATACTTACTCTAAAATATTATAGGATGATTGTGCAAACTGGGTAGTTAATTATATCAAGGAATTAAAACATTTTAGGTGTATAATATATTGAAGTACATTTCAATAATTCCTTCCACTTTAGAAATACACACTGATATGTTTATGGATGAAAGATACGTGGTACAAAGTTTTAATCAAAATAATTGAAGGGAAGGAGTTTAAGGGTTATAGATAAAATCTTTGGGCATTTGTTTGTAATTATTGAAGCTGAGTGATAGGTGACTGATAGTTATGTGTGGGGGGGTTTATTATATTATTCTCTCTACTTTTATATGTTTGAAAATTTCCATAATAACATGTTAACCCAAAAGTGCAGGAAAGAAAATGAACACATGTTTATTTACCTAAGCAGTGTAACAGAAATATATCAAATAGTTGTATATTTTTGGGGGGGACAAGTCATGCCTGTCTCTATTCAAGAAAACTCTCTGTCGGAGATGAGCAGAGGGAGACATTTCTTCTATACATGAAACATCTTGTTCTCATCCACTCAGACTCGCAGGGAGAATGCAGCCCATTCATGTAATTCCCAGACACTGCTACCCTTATAAAGTAAAAATTCCTTCAGAAATAGGCTTTTCTTTGTAATCTAGTATTAAGTGGTATTACTATTTTTCCCCTAAAAGGAAAGTCATTAAAAATTCGATATCTGAAAATGTACCCATATGTGGTCTATTTTTGGAACACAAAAGTGAAGAAATTATATCTGGACACCAATTCTTTTCCGCTAAACCCAAGACTGCAAAATAATAATAATAATAATAATAATAATAATAATAATAAAAGACTTAAAAAGCTATTAAATTTATTGCCTCTCATAGCATGAGGGACATTCCAATACTTAAATGACTTCTGCTAAAATATTGAAATATTCTGTCATCAATAATCACCACCTTATTTAAGGAATCTCTTTTATCAGAGCCTATGTCTTATAAGAACATATTATATATACTACTGTTTGAAATCTCTCTTTAGTATATTGTGTAGATAATAATATTCACTTTTTAAAAAATAATTTGAGGATCCAGAAATAGTTGGCCACATTTAAACTAACCTTTATCAAAAGAGAAAAATCTGAGAGTTTGGCACATGGAATCAATGCTCTATTTTAACCAATAAAATAGTAATCTATAAATGGAGGGAAAGGAGAAACCATTAACAGGAACACTAAGCATACTTTTGTTTTGAAAATTTTACTGACTATAAATTTTTCATGTGCTTTAAAAAATTATATTAGCAACAGAGATCAAGTTATAAAGAGTGGGGAGAGCATCGATAGCATTGAAACATTTCCTTCCACCAGATCCTTTAAGAAACCTCATATGGTATTCCTGAAGTTACTCTGATCACATCATAGTGCTTGTTTAGAATATAGGAGATTTGGTCTTGTGGAATCAGAGGAGGAAGATGTAAAATTTTGGCCACAAGTCTCAGATTCTTTAAAAGTGCACTATTTTGTATTGCATTTTAATGTTTAGATCATTTCCTCTTTTAGGCTGAGTTTAAGAATGCCCAAAGACTGTATAACAAATCCACTGAAAACCAATGAATAATCTCATAAAACATATATGCAGTTTGGGAAAGGTGTCTTGTTCATTTTATATTCTCTTCATGATTCCATAATACACATAAAAATATGGTTTATTATTTAAAGAGTTATGTATAAAAGATTTGGATAGGAAAAGAAACGATAATTGGGCTCCAAAGTCTTTTATCTCTAGATCATTAGAAACTCAAAAGGGCAATGTATTTATCATCTACTCATCATATCCTCCAGAAAAATACCATTCGCGTGTAACAAGGGGTGACTGGTATACCTCAAATTTACTGGATAATTGGGGGGGAAATTAACTGTTGGAATTTTGGGTATACCCACAAATTAAAGCAATATGTTGTCCAGTTCAAACTACCCAACAGTCAGACGGGCAGTGTTGTGTCAGGAAACCAGAGATCTTTGCCTCTATGCTTTATTTTTAGATACACTTGGTTCTGAGCTTTGTGGTAAACTATAGCCCTTTTGTAATTTTAATTTTACATCTAAATTGTAAATTCCCATCCTCTTTCTTTTACAGAGGTGGATAATTTTTATCCTAGATACCGTGATTATGAAATATTGACAGAAAAACACAAGTATCTGAAAACATTTTAAATCTCATGACTAAGGTTCAGGTAAAAAGAAAGTTGCTCCTTTAAAGGTAAATTTGCTCTCCCAAGAAAGAGTACAATACCTAACCGAGGTTTATTATCATTACTTTCAAAAGGGAAAAGGACTTCAAATGTTAATTTGGAATAGCTCACATTTAGGTTAATTTAATTCTTAACTTTGGTATAGTCTGATCTAATTAATTCTGAATCAAAGGCTGTGAAAGATAACAATTAAATATCAAGTGCTAGGGTAGGATGCCTATTCAGAAACTTGAGTTTTTCCTTTTCCAGGTGAAAATTGATATCTTCCTCATATAAATTAGGAAGGCTTTTTTTTGGGAGGGGGGAAGAAAAGACAATGAAAAAGTAAGGCAATCAATGGGTATGACTGGTATATATTGTTATTCACTATGATTTCATAGACTCAAGTATGTTATAGGGAAAATAAGGAAGAATATCTAATTGTCATGTTTGTTAACTGAATAACTTTGTAGGCCTCTTAAGTTGTATCAGTCCTTATATTTTTGACCATGTGTGTGTACAGGCACTCATTTGCATTATTTATTTTTTTTGAAAATCAGTTCTTTGAATTCTCTGAATAACCATTTAATTATGTTCTCTTCTCATACAGAGTATAACAATAGACTTGACAATGACCACTAACAAGCCCCAATTAATTAATTAACAGACACACACACACACACATACAGAATTCTTGATCACTTGATAACTGGTAATATTTCAGTCTACTTTCTTATTCTGATGGGCCAGGAGGGAATATTTAACTTTATTGTATAGATTTTTTGCAATATAAATTAACCAAAAGTGATGACACATGAATTCAAAATTAAAGACTTAAGTATTTTATGATCATGTACATTTCCTCTAACCATGAATATGAGGAATGTGGCACTTCTAAAGGTCATTGATATTGGGGAAATTGATGGGTTATTTATTTTGTGAGTATTAACAAAGCTATACTTGTCTTTATGAAATAATTCTTACGAATACTATGGTTAGTTTTTATATCAGGTATGATCATTATTGGTCTATTTCTCATTGCCTTTATCTGAGAAAGAAATGAGAAAAGAGAATACTTTGATTGGTGGCACAAGTAATCGGACAAGGTGATAAGCTAATATACCTTGAAAGATTGTCCATGCTTTTAAGTTTGCATACTTCCAAGGCCTCTGTTGTCAAATACCACAGTATTCTGATTGGTTGATGATGTTAATTAGAGCACACATACTTTTACTATAGCCAACAATGCACTATTTTAACAGTGATATTTGATTCACGGCTGGTGCTTCCCATAAATTTACCCATCTTAGTAAATTATATCTCACTTAGTATTTTTCAGTCCCAAAGCACGGAGACAGACTTTACTCCCTTTCTTTAACATCCTACATCCAATTCCATAGTAAATTTTGTTAGTGTACCTTTAAAAAACTGGCTAATGTAATCTATTTTATTAAAAATATGTTAGGTGCTTTTTATTATAGTTTTTACTTTGCATTTAGGCTCTGATATGTTGTTTTATGTTTTGTAATGTGAGTCAAATCAGTTAGAACACATATTACAAAAATTTCCTTATCAAGATTCATTTATAAAAAATGATGTATTAAGGCTGCCTGGGTGGCTCAGTTGGTTGTGTCCGACTTTGGCTCAGGCCATGATGTCATGGTTCGTGGGTTTGAGCCCCACATCGGGCCCTGTGATGAATGCTTGATCAGAGCTTAGAGCTTGCTTCAGATTCTGTTTCCTTCTCTCTGCCCCTTCTTTGCTCACGTTCTGTCTCACTCTGTCTCTCAAAAATAAATAAATATAAAAAAAAAATTTAAATGATATATTAAACATGCATAAAAATAGGCTTCTCAATTATAAATAAAATGGTGTCTCTAGATGTTATTTTTACATTGTGTTTGTTTATTTATCAACAATGATCTTTCTCAAATAGGTTTACTTGTGTCAAAAACTAATTACATCTTTAAAGCATTGTACCAAATTTCAAATGTAGTAGGACAATAGCGTAGTTATGGAAAAATAATTAAATGATTATTGCAAACTTTTTTTTCACTTTGTACAATATGCATATCAATGCCTCTTCTTTAAAATCTGGAAATGATACATTTTGAGAGTCTGTAAATGTGAAAGAGCTCGGAGAGCACACATTTGAAATTGAGTGTCAACTCTAAGCAATTAATGATGGCAGCCTAGAGCATTGTGTTGAGACTCCTTGCCTGTATTCAGGGTCAGAGTGAAGATCACCCTGCCCGCTTAGTATGCTCTGCCATAGGCACTGAAGGGGAAGGAAACAGCATGACACATATTCACCATCTGTGAATATGGAAGAACAAAATTCTGACCTCTTTTTAAAACTCTGAATAGTAACTTCCATTACAGGAAAGATATATAGTACTCATCTCTGCTTTCAAAGTATTTAGCATAGTGGTGTGTACATGATATGCTCATAATATGTTGATAGCTGAATAAAAGTAAATTTCATTTACTCTTTTTAAAATATAAATTTTAAATAATGTCACATATTTAAAAAATTTATTCTAAGAGAAAGAAGCATGTGTCAGCATACATGATTTAGAAATGACCTTGAAGATGTTGAACGGTTCCTTGTCAATCTTTCCTTACCCCCAAGGGGAACATTATTCAGAAGTTTATAACTTTTCCTTTTGCTTATAATTGGTTTGCATATGTATGCATGCTTTTGTATTATTTTATAAATGTTTGAAGTTTGTGTAAATATCACACTGTGTATCTTCTTTGTTAAATTGCCGTTACACTAAATGCAATTGTTTTGTGATATTCATTTATACTGATGCATGTAGCAGCAATTCAGTTATTTTCGCTACTGCACAGTATACCTGTGTGTGTACCACGCAATTCATTTATTCATTTTCCATTGAAGAGTAACTTTGATATTTCCCAGATTTGCTATTATAATGCTACTATGACCAACCTATTTATAATACACTTGCACACCTGTAAAAATTTCTGTAGGAACCAGGATTAGAATTTCTCAATCATAGGTGAATTTGTCTTCAATTTTTCTAGTGCAATGCCAGTTTTGTTCCAAACGGGTTATACCAAAGTTTACAAACACACGTGCCACGTGTAGGAAATCTTGTGGTGCCACAGCCGTGTGAACGCTTGAATGCTGTCAAACTTTTTGTTGTTGCCAATCTGGTGACTGGCATACTATGTTGTGTTTTTAACTTGTATTTATCTAATTATCATTGAATTGATGTACCTTTTCATATAGTTATTGCTCACTCACGTTTTGTATTCTGTAAAATATCTATTCAGGATTTTTGCCCTTATTTTTATTGGATTTCTTTTTGATTTCTAGTAAGTTTTGTCTTATTGATTGTACAAATTCATTTTTTATTCTTTGTACTAACCCTTTGTTTGTTATCATTTTAGCAAATATTTTCCTCAGTTTATGGCTAAAAGGTTAAAACCTTTTAATAGTACCCTTGAACATTCATAAGCTTTTGTGTTTATTGAAGTAAAGCAGATCATTTTCTGTGTGTCTTCATTCATTATACATTCAGTAATGTATGTATTGCTATAGGTTGTAGGTTGTGGTTTATAACTTGAAACAAAGCTGATAAAAATCTCTGCTGCTATAGAAAATAGTTTATAGTGTGTATGTGGGTGTTGGGGATGGTGACAATCAATAAGGTTAAAAGTGTGTTAGAAGGACATACCTTGATAAGTGAAAAATAAATCAATAAGAGGGAATTATGTCCATAAGAATAAGGGAGTGCAGTTTTTGATAGAATGACTAGGGAAAGCCATCTTAAGAAAGTGAGATTTGAGGGGCGCCTGGGTGGCTCAGTCGGTTGAGCGTCCGACTTCGGCTCAGGTCATGATCTTGCGGTCTGTGAGTTTGAGCCCCGCATTGGGCGCTGTGCTGACAGCTCAGAGCCTGGAGCCT
This sequence comes from Puma concolor, assembly GCF_028749965.1. Lineage (NCBI taxonomy): Eukaryota > Metazoa > Chordata > Mammalia > Carnivora > Felidae > Puma > Puma concolor. Next base: position 58,382,515 of record NC_141684.1, read on the forward strand.
GCTTTGGATTCTGTGTCTCCCTCTCTCTCTGCCCCTCCCCGCTCATGCTCTGTCTGTCTTCAAATAAGTAAACATTAAAAAAAATTAAAAAACAAAAAAAGAAAGTGAGATTTGAATAAACACCAGGAAAGGTGAAAGATTGAAATGTGCAGATCTCTGATGAAAGAATGTCTCATTCAGAGGGAAGCGAAAGAATAAAGTTCCTTAGGAAGTAATGTGCTTCGCCTGTCATAGAGTAAGTCAAAGTGTACAGTATGACTCTTGTCATAGACTCTTGTCATAGAGTAGTTAGGAAAAGAAATCAGAGTGGTAGTCAGGGTGGGGAGGTCAGATTCTATAGGACTTTGAAGACCATTTTGAGATCTTTGATCTTTATACTATGATGGGAAATCATTAGAAGGTTTTGAGCAGAACAGAGACATGATCAGACGTATGTTCTAATATAATCATCTTGGCTTCTGTGTTAAACATAGATTTAAAAAAAGGGGGCGGGGTGGTGGCAATCATGGAATCAGTGAGACCACTTAGAAAACTTTCACACTGATCCAGGGGAGAAAAGATGGTAGTTTTGACAACCGTGGTAGTTGTGGCGGTGAAGAATAGTATTCAGATTCTGGCTATATTTTAAGGCCGGCTTAAAAGGTTTGCTGACACATCAGATATAGGTGATAAAAGAGAAGCCAAAGTTTTTGGCCTGAGAAACAAGAATGGAGTTGCCATTTATTGAGATAAAGACTAGTGGAAAGGTTTTTGGAATAGAGGAGTTTAGTTTTGGACTAGTTTATTTTGTGTTATCTACTCTTTATAGAAATGGAAATGTTCATTAGACATCTGCCCATGCTTACACAAATCAGGGCAGACATCCAGGCTGGCCATTGATAAGCACATGGAAAACCGTGAGTGCAGGAGAGAGAGAAGCTTGAGAAGCAAGATATAGGACATGCCAATATTTTGAAGTCAATGAGATATTGAGGACCCTGTAAAAGTGTGTGGTGTTGCAGAATTCGAGTGAAAAAGTATCAAGAGAGAGTGAAGGATCAATGCTGCCTGGAGGTCAAAAACATGTGGGCTGGCAATGTTCTATTCAATAAGTGTTTATCTTAAGAAATACTGACTTTGAAGCCTTAAAGATATATTCTGACATTCTCTACAAAAAAGTTCCTATTTTTGATTTGATTTTTATTTGTTTTATACATTTAAATGTTTAATTTGTCATGACATGCCTGACCAGTTTTTTGTGTGTGGAATGAGATTACTGATACCTGCAATACTCCAGTAAACTCACCGTTGTAATGACAACAAACATCATTGGAATGGCTTTACAAAACAGGTGTTGATTTCTCCCTCATGAAACAATCCAACGCAGGTCATGAGCAGCTCATTCTACTCAGTGCTTCAGATATTCAGAGCGCTTCCATTCTTCGAAGTCCTAAGTATTTTCTCCATTCAGCTGGCAAGTAGAAAAAAAGGAATGAAACGTCATGGGAATGTTTTATAGATCAACTTGGAGAAGATGTCCATCATACCTGCCAGTGTGCCCATGGCCAGAACTCAGTTGCATGGCACGTCTAGCTGTAAGAATACAAAGAAACATGGTCTCCATGTACATTCAGGAGCAAAAGAAAAATAATTTAATAGCAAACAATCATTTCCTGTCACAGGACTTAACTTAAAAATTATGTTTTTCATAAGACATTGGCATGGGCTCTGAGAACAGAAGACTTAAGAATACAATTATATAATTCATGGTAATGGGTGTGTTTCAGTAAAAGTGAAATTTCCTCATTCTGTTAAAATGATGTTGGAAAATCTTACACTTTTATTTAAAATTTTTTTTTTTTACATTTATTGATTTTTGAGAAACAGAGAGAGACAAAGTGTGAGCGGGGGAGGGGCAGAGAGAGAAGGAGGCACAGAATCTGAAGCAGGTTCCAGGCTCCGAGCAAGTGGTCACCACAGAGCCTGATGCGGGGCTCGAACCCACAAACCGTGAGCTCATGACCTGAGCCGAAGTCCGACGCTCAACCGACAGAGCCACCCAGGCGCCCCAAATCTTACTTTTATTTAAAAATTCTGAAGCCACTACACATTTAAGATAGTATTACAGTGAGAATTTATCCATACATAATTATTGTTTAACATGTAGTTTTTAAATAGTGTAGGATGAACTACATATGGCAAGCATTTGCAACATGAAATTTAAAGATGAAATGTTTCTGATTTTAAATTTTTTTTTTTTCAACGTTTATTTATTTTTGGGACAGAGAGAGACAGAGCATGAATGGGGGAGGGGCAGAGAGAGAGGGAGACACAGAATCGGAAACAGGCTCCAGGCTCTGAGCCATCAGCCCAGAGCCCGACGCGGGGCTCGAACTCACGGACCGCAAGATCATGACCTGGCTGAAGTCGGACGCTTAACCGACTGCGCCACCCAGGCGCCCCGAAATGTTTCTGATTTTAAACAAAAGTGAAAGTAATATTGTATCACTTATTCAATACATAATGATTTTATTTTAATATAAAAACTTTACTGCACTAAGATAATACTTTTCCCATGATGACTACATTTAATTATTATTTAATTGCTACTAAATCATTATTTAGTTTATCAAGAAGCACAATTGCCCTTTAAAAATGTCCTTCAAAATAAAGTGATCTAGGTAGGAAGGCTTTATTGTAAAATAAAAAATAAATAAATTCAGAACTAATATAACATTAATATTTTATACATATTTTGCTTTAATATTGCATCAGAAGCAAATTAGAATCTAAGCCCAGATTCATGTTTTGAATATTAATTGTTGAAGCTTCATGGATCTTTTCTGAGAGTTTGTTAAATCTCAAGTAACTATCATTAAATTATAAAGGGTAGAAAATGTCTATACTGAAAACCAGTATTTTATTAGGTCAGTATATGAAGGTACAAATGCCCCCAAATTAACATCAATAAAACTCTTGATATGCTAACAGAAAAAAAAAAAAAGACATTTTAGTCTTAGTAATGAGCCTTAGAATCACGCTTTTCTGTTGGAAAAATATTTTGCCTTTAATGAGTATTTTGTCAATAGGCAAGGGAGCCACATATCTGGGTAATCAATAAACTCAAAACATGTATTGAAGTAAAAATGTTAAAGTAATATTTGAGATCTTTGTATGTTTTTTATTCAGACTTTTTAACATTATTATTTTTTTTTTAATTTTTTAAAATGTTTTTATTTGTTTTTGAGACAGAGAGAGACAGAGCATGAGTGGGGGAGGGGCAGAGAGAGAGGGAGACACAGAATCTGAAGCAGGCTCCAGGCTCTGAGCTGTCAGCACAGAGCCCGACGCGGGGCTCGAACTCACAGATTGTGAGATCATGACCTGAGCTGAAGTTGGTCGCTTAACCGACTGAGCCACCCAGGCACCCCTGACATTATTACTTTAGTATGACATGATTTCATTACTAAATATCTTGTCTGTGCGACTTAAGTTTTCAGAAATTTAATTCTAATAATCAAACAAAAAGCTTAAATGAATATATATATATATATATATTTTTTTTTTTTTTCAAAACAAAGGACACTAGGGGTGCCTGGGTGGCTCAGTTGGTTAAGCAGCAGACTCTTGGTTTCAGCTGAGGTCATGATCTAATGTTTTTGTGGGTTAGAGCTCCACGTCAAACTCTGCACTGCGTGGGATTCTCTCTCTTTCCCTCTCTCTCTGCCCTTCCCTCACACACGCTGCCTCTGTCTCTCTCAAAATAAATAAATAAACTTAAAAAAATTAAAAACAAACAAATAAACAAAAATGGGGCACTAGTATCAAGATAGGTGTCTGTTTAGATAGGGATATGCTTATAATAATTGGAATATCATACTTTGAAATGCAATATTTTGCTTCCAATTAGGTAAATGTTACTATATGTACAACTTGTTACCAATAGTAATAAGTATATAATATTTATATATTTGAAAATAAAAATTAAGATTAAAAGGGAATACTAAAAATCTGATGCTTTATTAGGATAAATAAAGTTAAATTTACAGGGGCACCTGGGTGGCTCAGTCGGTTAAGCATCCAACTCTTGATCTCAGCTCAGGTCTTGATCTTAGGGTTGTGAGTTCAAGCCCCGTGCTGGTCTAGCTCCAGGCTGGGCGTGGAGACTGCTTAATAAAAATTTAAATTTACAGCAAGTGTCCAGTTCCTGGTTCATTAACAAAGACACACAAGTACATGTGCATGCATGCAGACTATCAATGTGGATGGACAACATCGTATGGTGCAAAGTTAAATACTTTGAATTCACTTTGACCCAGTTGAATCTTGATTCCAGCAGTATTAACTGTGATCGTGGCCTAATGAAAGAATTATTCTCAAAGCAAAATTTATCATCTATTTAATGGAGATAAATATAACATTTGTCCAATAAGGTTGGTTGTAAGGATTTAAGAAAATAAGGTATGATATGTGCTTGGTTCAGGCTTGGAACCAGTTACTCAGTAGGTATTGTGCTAAATTCAAAGATGACTCTTTTTCAGTTTGTGAAAAGCAATCTCTTTAAATACAAAATTATGTATGAATTTCAGTGCTGCATTGGCACCAAATTAACTTGAGCATGTCAGATTTGTGTAATAGCTCTGTCATGTAAGAAAAAGAGGTTTTGGTTTGAGGGCTCTAGATTTAAGACTTTATTTTAGCAGAAGTGAAAAGAAGTATTTTATTATTACTGATTTACCGTTAAATTATTAAGTATAAATACTAAATTAGTATTATTTAGTATTATAACTAAAAGCATATTATGTATATGTTTGCATTCTCCAACATACATTTTAAAAATATATATAATTGGGGCGCCTGGGTGGCGCAGTCGGTTAAGCGTCCGACTTCAGCCAGGTCACGATCTCGCGGTCCGTGAGTTCGAGCCCCGCGTCAGGCTCTGGGCTGATGGCTCGGAGCCTGGAGCCTGTTTCCGATTCTGTGTCTCCCTCTCTCTCTGCCCCTCCCCCGTTCATGCTCTGTCTCTCTCTGTCCCAAAAATAAATAAAAAAAAGTTGAAAAAAATTTTTTTTAAAATATATATAATAGTGTATCTGTATACATTTACACAAATATACACTGTTTCTTCTAACATAGCTACATGTAAAGATAACCATAATTATGTGAAGGTATACATATATGTATATATGCTATATGTCATGACTACGAGTAATTAATTTAAAAATATTGAATGTTTCAGAACTTATATATAGTAATGATATTTTTTTTTTGTTACAGTGATGACTTCAAGAGCCTCTCACTGCTTGAAATACTATTGAAGTGATTGATTCGGCTGAACTTTTGGAGAACCTCAAAGTTAGCAAACGTGCATTATTTGCAATATGTCTTAAAAGTAATAAAATGATTGCCCACATCATTAAAAAAACATACAGAAAAGTCTCTTTTATGTATTGCTAGGCATGGTTTCTACAGTTTTGAGGATGAATTCAGGCAGGAAAAAAAGAAATAAGGAAAGTTCTCACTTGACTACCACTATTATGGTACAACATTGGTGCACTGCAGAACAGCCATATATTTATAGGGATTCTTCTTCCTTGTTAGCAGTGTTTTTTTTTTTCTTTAAATAGTTTTAAATGTTTATTTTTGAGAAAGAGAGAGCAAGGGGGGAGGAGCAGACACAGTGAGACACAGAATCTGAAGCAGGCTCCAGGCTCCGAGCTGTCAGCACAGAGCCAGATGCAGAGCTTGAACTCACGGACTGCAAGATCATGACCTGAGCTGAAGTTGGACGCTTAACTGACTGAGTCACCCAGGTCCCCAGCAGTGTTGTTTTTAGTGCCCCAACCAAGACATCCATTTTCACATGCTCTTATATGTTCATATTCCCACTGATGTACATAAATAGATGCCTGAGAAGTCTACATATTTGCAATTTGTTCCTCTCAAAACAAATGAACATATTTGTCATTTAAAATATTTATAGTATTTCATTTCTTTCCCTTCTGTTGGCCTAAAATATGAACCGAATTTGCTTTGGAACAACACTGTTCCTGTTCCACATGGCATTTTTTTTTTCATGTATTTGATTGATTATCATTTCCCTATTCAATCTTCTCTTCTATATGTTAAACATATCCAGATATTTAAATTTTTATTGTGAGTCTGGTTTCAAGTCATTTCACCATTATTAGTAACTTTTCAGTTTGATATTCTTCTTACGTGAGATATGAGAGGAAGCACAAGATAGTGGCTAAAAACATAGACACTCAAGCTATTCTGTTTCTATCACTTACTGGCTGGGTAACCTTAGGCAACCTATTTAACCTCTCTCTGCCTCAATTTTCCCAGCTGTACAATGGAGATATAAATCCCATGATTGTAAAGTTGATCTGAGATATAAAGTTAAATATTTTTTATTTTTTTGAGGTGCTGAGCTCAGTATTTAATTCAGTACTTTGGTTATGGTATTATCAAATGATAGATATCAAAATAATAATATTTTATTGTCAAATAAAAGAGATAAAGGATGCATAGGGAATCAAAGCCCGGGGTATGCACAAGAAAGCACACAATGGTGGAGGAGAAAATAAAGGATAAGATATAAACATGTATGAGACTTTCTCCCACAGACAGTGAATATTAGCTTCGTGGAGAGGAAACAACATGGATTGTTGCTCTAAATATGGGGAATCTTGGCAAGTCTATGATTGGCATTAGGATGATGCTTGCCGACTGTTTGGTTTCCAGGTACAGTTTAGATGTTCATTCCATCGTGCTTAAGAATCTTTCATTTTCTAACCATAGATTTATTGTATTGTGTGGTGATTTCTGTTCATTTGTTGGAACTCTAATCTAGACTATGTTGTTTGTGTAGACAGATTTTTCTCTTTTGTGCACTTGACATTTCCCATCCTCTACCCATAGAAAATTCTGAATAAAATTTTTGAACGAATTTTAAATAGAGTGTGAATATGCTCATATATAGGGATGAGGGGTGTTGTTTTCCTGAGCCACTTATGCGATGATGTAAATCCTCCACCAACCTCAGATTTGCCAACTATTCCAAAATTTTCTGTTCTTAAATAAGGGTAGAAATAATAAATCTGGAAGAACCTAAGAAAAGATTTTTTTTTAAATAAAAGTTTAGAACAGAAACCTAAATTTGAGGGAAGGAATGAAAGCTTTGGAAAAGAAAAGTGGATTTGAGAAGGAAATATCCACTAGTTAATGGCATCAATTGAATTTGTTACATCTGGCAGACTCAGGATGCAAATAATTTTCTTTATTTTAAGTTAATTTATTTATTTTGAGAGGGGGGAAGGGCAGAGAGAACCCCAAGCAGGCTCCATGCTGTCAGCACAGAGCTCGATGCGGGGCTTGAACTCAAATGGTTAAATCACGACCTGAGCTGAGATCAAGAGTCAGATGCTTAACCGACTGAGCCACCCAGGTACCCCTGGATACAAATAGTTTTTCTATCTAAAGATGGTCTATCTGTGGTCACACAAGGAGACTCAAGGTAAGGAAAAGAAGGTTATACTAATAAGTAATATTTTTTAGTGTTTATTTATTTTTGAGAGACAGAGTGTGAGCAGGGGAGGGGCAGAGTGAGAGAGAGAAAGACACAGAATCTGAAGAGGCTCCAGGCTCTGAGCCGTCAGCACAGAGCCAGATGCGGGCTCGAACTGACAATCCGTGAGATCATGACCTGAGCTGAACTCAGAGCCTTAACCGACTGAGCCACCCAGGTGCCCCTAATAAGTAATTTTTGATCTTTTAGGGTTTTGCTTATTCACATTTACAAAAAAAAAAGCATTATTTTTCTCTTACAGAATATTTAGCAGTTGTAATGGTTTGAATATTTTACCTTTATTCTGGCCACTTTTATTTTCTATATAGTAGATTGTGTTTATCCTCTTTCAATTGCTTTTCAACAACAACAACAGCAAGAGCAACAACAAAACTGACATGGAATAATGTAATTCCCAGGAGACTGGTTAATCTACATGAGATAGCTTTAAAATAAAACCAATGAAAAGATTTTAAAAAATGTAGTGAAAAATGTAAATCACATTGTGTATAGAGATTACTAAAGATTTCTGAGGAAAAAAAATAAAATAAACTTTAAATATGCCTAATAGGAGAAGGGCGATAACATCAGATCAGATAAAAATTCCCGAATTTGATAGTGAAAACCTGGTTATGGATACAAAAAATGTAGGCAGAATAAAAGCTATTTACAGGAGTATGTTCTAAACAAATGTTTCCTAAATAGGGCTATTTTTATTTTTTATTTTTTTTAAACGCTTATTTATTTTTGAGACAGAGAGAGAGCAAAATGGGGGAGGGTCAGAGAGAGAGGGAGACACAGAATCCAAAACAGGCTCCAGGCTCTGAGCAGTCAGCACGGAGCCCGACACGGGGCTCGAACTCACGGACGGTGAGATCATGACCTGAGCTGAAGTTGGATGCTTAACCGACTGAGCCACCAAGGCGCCCCCTAAATAGGGCTATTTAAAAAGACATTAAGCCCTGGCTTAAATCTTCTTCATTTAAATGTTTGAGATTAGGTTCTAGAATTTGTAGATTTAACCAGTTTAAGTTTTTAGAAAATTTTAAAACTGCCTGCACCTGGCCAATGTGAGAACCTTTGCTATAAATAGTTGGCCAGATATAGATCACAAAATGGAGCAGCAAAGAGCCCATGATACCATTGGGACTTTCAAATATAAGTAAGGTACTAAGAGAAAATATTGATTTTTTTTTCCCTTGCTAACAACTTCATATCTCAGGAGGTAAAGGAAAAAATAATGAGAACTGCTAATATAGATCTAAATGAATCAATAGAGAGAATCTGTTATATGAAATCACAGTGATGCGACTTTAGGAAAAACTGATTACGTCATATTTGATTATATGTGTTTTCCTAAGTGATACTCTCGACCCCTATTATAAGTGAACAAATGAAGTTGGGAAAATTGTTCTACAAGAAACTCTCAAAACAGTGCTTTGACCATACAATCATGAATAACCTTGGTGGAAAAGAATATGGGGCAGTGTCCACAAAAACCAAAGTGCTTTCTATGGCGTTCGTTATGACCACAAATTAAAAAAATTAAAATATGCCAACAATGCAAAGAAGAATTAGAGAAAATGAGAAAAACGTTAGCAAGTGTGTTTCAGAACAGAAATACAAAGACTGATTCTCAAAGTGCAGCATTGTTTTCAAATTCCCCAAATAAAGCTTTCTAATTATATTGTGAGCAAGATTGTGAAAATGCTTCTCGCTCTGCCAAATACTATGATAATAAAGCAAAAGAGGGAAAGATTACCTTCTTAACTTCAACTTTATTTCCATCTTTTCTGTCAGAGAGAATCATCTTCATGTGGAAGAGCGAAACGAAACTGCTGAAGAGAAATTAAAATTTAAAACCATTGAAGAGATAGGAAGAGAGGAAAACTATAACAATTCTCCAAATGACCTCACTTTTCTGGCTCAGAAAGTATCTAATTTAGGGCACTGAGTAATTCTGAAGATAAGATCAATGTCAGTAATCTTTGAGGAGTTATTGATAACAGGGTAGCTGCCATGAGAATATAGAAAGGCAAATGTCCCAAGTTTCTGAAAAGGTTAGGCAGTGTCTTAAAACTGTAGACCAGGGAGCTTGACATTTATGCTCAGTAAAATATTTCAAGGGAATACTAAATGGATGGATGGTTTTTTGAGTACTGAGAAAGGTCATGATTAGCAGTAGTCAGCCTGTGTTCACCAAGAATAAGATATGGTAGACTGTCTTCATTCCCTATATTTGAGATGATGACTAGGTCAGTATTCCAGAGGACAGCTGTAGAAATAGCCTATCTGGATTAACACGGTATTTTCACTGCTCTTTTATACAAGATGGAACTGCATAAACTGTATGGCAATGATGATAGGCAGACTCATCATTAGTTGAATAACCTTATCTAATATGAATATGAACTACTGATGGACATAATCCGGGAAAGAAATAAGACTACTTGCCCCTTTTATTTTTAGCATTTTTCCCCCCAACTAGGAAGGACATGTTAGGTGACTGCAATGGGACGTGTTCCAAATTTCACGTCCTGAGTCCAAGCAACAACAGAGATTTGATATACATTCAAGTATGAAAGTGAGGGAGCAGTACACCAGGAGCATGTGATATTTATAACATTGAAAGGCATCTGCTCATCAGGCAGATGGTTGCAGCAAAGTGGAAAACATAGGATCTCTTTAAGATCCAGGTAAGTACCTGAAATTTGCAAACTGTGAGATAATAAACCTGACACACCAGTGGAAAAGCTTCAATGTGGTCAATACCGTTCAAAACCAGCAGAGAGGGGCGCCTGGGTGGCGCAGTCGGTTGAGCGTCCGACTTCAGCCAGGTCACAATCTCGTGGTCCGTGAGTTCGAGCCCCGCGTCAGGCTCTGGGCTGATGGCCAGACAGGCTGGAGCCTGTTTCCGACTGTGTGTCTCCCTCTCTCTCTGCCCCTCCTCCGTTCATGCTCTGTCTCTCTCTGTCCCAAAAATAAATAAACGTTGAAAACAAACAAACAAACAAAAAAAAAAAACAGCAGAGAATTCAAGTCACAGGAGAAGACATCATAGCCTGAAACACTCCTGAGACGTTGGGAAGAAGAACCAGGGTGAGGCACTGTAACCAAGGAAATCAAGTTGGAATTAGGAATAACTGTAACTGTATGCAGAACCAATGTAAAATTCCAAACCTTGCAAAGGTCGGGGTTCAGAAATAGGATTTTAAAAAATAACCACCAATATCTGAGTTATTGTGAAATATCATGAGGTTTCAGGTTTTGTAGAGCTAGAATTCTTGTATAAATACATTGTGATAAAAAGCACACAACAAAATTTACCATCTGAACTATTTTTAAGTATACAGTTTACTAGGGTTAAGGATACTCACACTGCTGTGAAACAGGTGCTCAAAAAAATTGTTTTTACTTTTTTTGACTTTATACATTTGTTTTGAGACAGAGAGAGCTTGCATGTGATCAGGGGAGGGGGAGAGAGAGAATCCTGAGCAGGGTCCTTGCTGTCAGCACGGAGCTGGCCTCAGGCTCCATCCCACCAACCGTGAGATCATGCCCTGAGCCAAAATCACGAGTTGGATGCTTAACCGATTTAACCAAGGTGAGCCACCCGGGCACCCCTCTGAAAAGTTTTTATCTTACCAGTCTGACTGTTTACTCATTAAAGAACAACTTCTCTTTTTCCTCTATCCACTCCCCTTGGGTAACCACTGTTCTACTTTCCATTTCTATGATTTTGTCTATTTTAGATACTTCACCTAAGTGGAATCATACGGTATTTGTCTTTTTGTGACTAGCTTATTTCACCTAACATAATCAAGTTTCAACCATGTTGTAGCATTTGACAGAATTTCACCCCACGTTTTTTTTTTTTTTTGCATGTATATGCCACATGCTTGTTATCCATTCGTCAATCAGTGGACATTTGGGTTATTTTCACCTTTGGGTTATTGCAGCAGTATTATTACAATAGATGCACACAATATCTCTTCAAGACCCTGCTTTCAATGATTTTGGATATATATCCAGAAGTAGTATTTCTGGATATTATTGTAGTTCAGTGTTTGAATTTTTAAGGAACTTTCTGCTGTTTTCCATAGCAGCTGCACACATTTTACAATCACACCAACAGTGCACAAGGGTTTTGATTATTTCATATCCTCATCATGTCTCTTCCTTCCTTGCTTCCTTCCTCCCTCCCTCCCCCCTTCTCCCTTCTTTTCTTCCATCCTCTCTTCCTCCCTTCCTCCCTTTCTTTCTTTCTTTCTTTCTTTCTTTCTTTCTTTCTTTCTTTGTTTTCATTCTTCTCTCTTCCTCTCTTTCATAGTAGCCAGCCTACTATATGTGAGGTAATATCTCATTGTGGTTTTGATTTGCATTTCTTTGATGATTAGAGATATTGAGCATCTTTTCAAATGCTTGTTGGCCATTTGCATATATTCTTTAGAAAGATGTGTTTTAAGTCCTTTTCCCATTACTTAATCAGGCTATTTGATTTTTATTTTCTTGTGGAGTTGTAGGAATTCTTGATACATTCTGGATATTAACCCCTTATCAGATATATGATTTGCAAATATTTTCTCTATTTCAATAGATTGCCTTTTTACTCTACTATGTCCTTTGCTGTACAGAAGATTTTTGATTTGATGTAGTCCCATTTGTGTATTTTTGCCTTTTTTTTTTCCTGTGATTTTGGTTCATCTTCAAGACGTCACTGCCAAACTCAATGTCATCAACTTTTACTCTATGTGTTCTTGTAGGAGTCTTATAGTTTTAGAATCTTAAATTTAATTTTTAATCTAATTTAGGTTATTTTTTTGAATCTAACATAAAATAGTATCTAACTTTATTCTTTCACATACGAATATTCAGTTTTCCCAACACCATTTATTGAAGTGACTGTCTTTTACTCATGATGTTGGCACCCTTGTTGAAGATCATTTGACCATATATATCAATGTTTAAATCTGGGCTTTCTATTCTGTTCCATCCCTTTATGCCATTATCATACTGTTTTGATTATAAAATCTGTGTTAGTCGGGGTCCTCCAGAGAAACAGAACTGAAAGGATATACATAGTTTATTATAAGGAATTAGCTTATGTGATTATGAAGGCTGAGAAACCCCAAGATCTGCAGTTAGCAATCTGGAGACCCAGGAGAGCTGATATGTGTATAGTTCTAGTCCAAGTCTGAAGGTCTGAGAACCAGGAGAGCTGATGGTGTAAGTGCCAATTCAAAAGCCAGGAAGCATGAGATCCAAAAAGAACAAATGTTTCAGTCTGAGTCTAAAGGCCAGAAAAGACCAATACTCCAGCTCAAGGAATTAGGCAAGAGGAACTTCCTCTTTATAGCCTTTTTTGTTATATTCATGTCTTTATCTGATTGGATAAGACCCACCCACATTAGGGTGGGGGCAATCTACTGTACTCAGTCTACCAATTCAAATGTTAATCTCATCCAGACACTTACAGAATAACGTTTGGCCAAATGTATGCCCACCACATGGTCCAGTCAGGTTGACCCATAAAATTTACCATCACAGCAGCATTGTAATAGAGTTTGAAATTGGGAAGTGCAAGTTCTACAATTTTGCTTCCCTTTTTCAAAATTGTTTGCCTATGCAAAGTTTCTTGAGATTACCTATAAGTTTCAGGATAAATTTTTAATTTCTGAAGAAAAAATCCATTGCAATATCGATAGAGATGGCATTAAATTTCTAGATTTGATAGTTTGGACATCTTAACAATACAAGTCTTCCAGTCCATGAACATAAATATTTTCATTTATTTGTGTTTTAAACTTTTCAACTATGTTTTATAGTTTTCAGTGTATAAGTATTTTACCACCTTGGTTAGGTTTATTACTATAATTTTTATTCTTTTTCACACTATCATAAATGGAATTGCTTTTTTAATTTCCTTTTTGATTATTTATTTTGAATGTTAAGAAACACACGTGTTTCTTGTGTGTTGGTTTTGTATCCTTTAACTCTGCCACATTTGTTCATCAGTTTTTAACAATTTTTTGGTGGAATCATTAGGGTTGTCTACATATAAGAGAATGTCACCTGCAAATAGAGATTACTTAGCCCTTTCCAATTTAGATGTGTTTTATTTCTTTTTCTTGCTTAATTGTCCAGTCTAGGATTTCTGATAATATGTTGAATAGACATGTTGAGAGCAAACATTCTTGCCTAGTTTTTACTAGTAGAAGAAAAGCTCTCAGGTTTTTACCATTGAGTATGATATTAGTTGTGGGCTTTTAATTAATGACCTTTACTGTGTTGAAGTAGTTTCTTTCTATTCTTAGCTTGCTGACCATTTATTGAATCATGTCAAATGAGTTTTTCCATCTGTTGAGATGAATATGTGTTTTTGATTTTCATCTTGTTAATGTGGTGTATTTCAACATATTAATGTGATTTTTTAAATTAAAGTTTTTATTTAAATTCGTTAGTTAATATACAGTGTAATATTAATTTCAGGTATATTATTTAGTGATTCAACACTTACATACAACACCCAGTGCTCATAACAAGTATTCTCCTTAATACCCATCACCTATTCAACCCAAGTATCTGTCCACTGATAAATAAAGAAGATATGGTATGTTTATACAATGGAATGTTACTCAGCCATAAAAAAGAATGAAATCTTGCTATTTGCAACTATGTGGATGGGGCTAGAAAATTTTATGCTAAGCAAAATAGGTTAATCAGAGAAAGACAAATGCTATATGATTTTACTCATATGTAGAATTTAAGAAACAAAACAGATGAACATAAGGGGAGAAAGATTAAAAAAAACTAAGAAACAGTTTACTATAGAGAACAAACTGAGGGTTAAATATACTGATTTTTGTATGTTGAAACATCCTTGCATTCTAGGATTAAATCCCACTAAAAGGAGATTTTAATGGGATTCAGTCCCATTAAGGGGATGGTGTTTAATACTTTTAATGTGCTACGAAATTTAGTTTGCTAGTATTTTGTTGAGTATTTTTGCATCATTATTTATCAGGGATATTAGTCTGTAGTTTCCTTATAGTGTCTTTTTTGGCTTCAGGATTAGGATAATGCTGGCCTCATAGAATGAGTTTGGAAGTGCTTCATTCTCTTCAATTTTTTGTAATGGTTTTAGAAAGACTGTGTGAATCTTTCTTTAAATGTTTGATAGAATTCTCCAGTGAAGCTACTTAGTCCTAAATTCTTTTTGTTTGAAGAATTTCAATAACTGATTCGATCTCCTTATTCATTATTGGAGTATGTTCGTATTTTTTATTTATTCATGATTCAGTTTGGTAGGCTGTGTGTTTCTAGGAATTTTTGTTTCTTCTATGTTAACCAATCATACAATTTTCCACAGTATTCTCTTATAATCCTTTATATATCTGTAGAATTGGTGGTCATAACTCTTCTTTCATTTATGATTTTAGGTATTTCAGTTTTCTCTTTTTTTTTCTTACTGTTGCTAAGGATTAGTCAATTTTGTTGATCTTTTCAAAAAAATCAATCCAGTTTCATTGTTTTTATTTTTTCTAATTTTTTTAAATGTTTGTTTATTTTTTTGAGAGAAAGAGAGACAGAGTGCAAGTGGGGGAAGGGCAGAGAAAGAGAGAGAGAGAGAGAGAGAGAGAGAGAGACAGAGACAGAGACAGAGACAGAATCTGAAACAGGTTCCAGGCTCTGGCTGTCAGAACAGAGCCAGATGCAGGGCTCGAACTCCTGACACGCGAGATCATGACCTGAGCTGAAGTCGGCCACCCAACCAACTGAGCCACCCAGGTGCCCCTCATTGTTTTGTTTTGTTTTAATTGTTTTTCTATTTATTTCATTTCTCTACCCTCTGATTTTTTTGTTTTCTTTTGTTGCTTTTGGATTTAGTTTTCTAGTTTCTAAAGTATAAAGTTAGATGGTTGATTTGCTGTTTTTGTTCTCTTTTAATGCTTGAATTTATAGGTGTCATCTTTTCTCTTAGAACTGCTTTTGCTGCACCTCGTAAATTTTGGCATGTGGTATTGTCATTTTCACTTGACCTGAGATACTTTCCAATTTTCCTTGTGACTACTTCTTTGACCCATTAGTTATTTAAAAGTGTATTTTTTAATTTGCGTATATTGGGGGACATTCCACTTTTCTTTGTGCTATTGATTTCTAGTTTCATTCCATTGTGTTCAAAATGATATTTTGAATAATTTTCATCTTCTTGAAATTCTTAGAATTGTTGCCTGACAGCTGGTATATCCTGTATATTGTTCCATTTGCAACTGAGAAGAATGTAAATTTTTCTGTTGTGTGGCATCTTTCGTATATGTCTACTGGGTCTAATTGGTCTTCAGTGTTGTTCTTCTTTCTTTATTGATCTTCTGTCTGGTTATTCTATCCATTATTGAAAGCAGGGTATTTAGGCCTCCTAATATTATTGTCTATTTCTCTTTCCAGCTCTGTCAGAGTTCACTTCATATATTTAGGAGCTCTGAGGTTTGGTGCGTAAACACTTATTGTTATATATTCTTATTGAATTGGATTTTTTATCATCATATGATGATGAGCTTCTTTGTGTCTTAAACAGTTTTTGATGGACTTAACCTGGTATAGAAGGTGTTTTCATGGTTGTTCTGCCCTATGCCATGTAAGGGGAGGGGCCTGGACAAATGTGCCAAATGCTGTGAATTTTCTTACCTCTTTTGTTACAATTCCTTCCCTGTTTTTTAATGGCCTGGGTGCTATAGCTGCTCATCTGGTCTATAGAGGTCTCATGGATATATTCTAGTCTGTTTATTGCTGCTAACTCAGGGTCTCTGTGGAGAAAGGATGGTCTGTGCCATCTAGCATGTCATCTTGCTTTTGTCACTCTGGAGCTGGAATTTTGAAAGCCCTTCACCCAGAACAAGAGAGGAGGTAAGGTAGTCCTATTTTAAGCTACTCTAGTGAAATCTTATCTGGAACATTTTATTCATTACTGGAAAGCACATATTAAGATCTTCATAGAAATTAACTGAACATGTACAGTAGAGAATCCAGAATTGTGAAGGCCTCAAAATTACATCATGTAGAAGCAAAGAAAAGAGCTTGGAATTCCAAAAGAAATCATAAAATGATGGCTTATGAGATTATGTTTGATAATATTCATATTTGAACATTTATACTTAGCAGGGATTCCAGGTATTCCAACAAGTATAACTCACTTTGAAAATGATTGCAATATTATGGATGAGTAATGTACAATATTATCTTCAACAAGTTAGGATAATGTGTCTGTTCCCATAACCATGAATCAGCATGCATGTAAGTTGATATAACTACCTGATTTGATATCTAACGATACCAGAAAACCCAAGAATAAGCATGTTGTTTATGTTCATCTAATAAATAAAAGAAAGCTTCAGATTTGGAAATCAGGTATCATGTTTTGAAACTAATTTAATTTGCTAAATAGTTCTAGACATATCATCTTAAATTCATTCATTTATTTTAAAAAATTTGCTCTACCTGTAGTATAAAGAAGCTGAGAAATTTCGGTCCACTTAAAGTTAATTTATACCACAGAAAAGGAAAACACAAGGAATCATAGCTTTTTATCCTAAAGAATTTGTACCAGCATATTGCTGAATATGTGTTTCAGAAATAATGGAGACACGGAGATTTTTTGATTAGATATAAATAACTGCTAGAGCTCTAATAAGATATTTGATGAGGAAAGTTTTTAATGAATGTTTTCTTTGGAGCTATTTAATTTGACTATTGAGAATATGGATAAACAATATTGAAAAGTGGTCTTAGTGGTCAATACTATCTAGATTTTTCGTTATAAGTTGCAATTGCAATTATAGCTGCCACTAATTGAGATCTCACAATATTTAAGGCATTCAATCAATTTATATGTGCTTATTTTATTGTATATTTCTATTTATTTATTTAATTAATTCAATAAATATTTTTCTTTTTTTTTAACAAGTATTTTCAAGGGCAAGCAACTGAAGATGTTTTCATATGCTTATAGTGGTTGCCATTTATTGTCAAAAATTATAAGCAATTTTCTCAGTAACTTCATTTGAAAAAATGTTTTTAATGTTTATTTATTTTTGAGACAATGTGAGAGACAGAGTGTAAGCAGCGGAGGGGCAGAGAGAGAGAGACACAGAATCTGAAGTGAGTTCCAGGCTCCGAGCTGTCAGCACAGAGCCCAAGGTGGGGCTCGAACTCACAAACCGTGAGATCATGACCTGAGGCAAAGTTGGACGCTCAACTGACTGAGCCACTCAGGCACCCCTCAGTACCTTCATTAATTAAGTGCCATTATTCCCATTTTACAGATGAGAAGATTGAGGTTCACAAGAGCTCACTAGCAGTTAATGGTAGGATTTAGATTCAAATTCAGACACATCTAATTCCCAAGCATAAACTCTCCCAATCTGTAACTATTTTTGAAAATGATTACCACAACTTTTATTCAGGTACCAATTTTTCTGATAAAGGTGAAGTATTTAGGACAAGGTAAGAATGACAGATTAAAAATATTTAGATTGATCATAGATCTAAAGATGAGGACTTCAAGATAAAAAAATCTATTAATTAAAGCCTTGATCTAATAATTACAAAATATGGCTTTTTTATAGAGGATAAACTTTAACATTTTGAATCACATATCTCAGTTTTGAATATTGACTTCATTGGATGTGATTGACTTGCCTTTATTTTTGTCAGCCATACACCCTGATTTTTGTGTTGGAAAATATAATCCTCTTCCCTATAAATGTAAAATACTATGTAGCCCTCTGGCTTTTCCATCTAAAGATAGATGGCTATTGTGGCTAAGAAAAAATGTGATTTGATCTGCATCTTTCTGAAATCAAGCATAGGACTATGAGTGATACTTTATTTCATCAGACATGAATATGCATGAGATTCATACTATGCCACTTATATTTATGTATATGGCCATAAGAAACTGCATAAATTTTGGACTAGTTATTTGCACTTTGTGGGTTTTTTTTAATATGAAATTTATTGTCAAATTGATTTCCATACAACACCCAGTGCTCATCCCAACAGGTGCCCTCCTCAATACCTCTCACCCACCTTCCCCTCCCTCCCACCTCCCATCAACCCTCAGTTTGTTCTCAGTTTTTAAGAGTCTCTTATGTTTTGGCTCCCTCCCTCTCTAACCTTTTTTTTTTTCCCTTCCCCTCTCCCATGGTCTTCTGTTAAGTTTCTCAGGATCCACATAGGAGTGAAAACATATGGTATCTGTCTTTCTCTGTATGACTTATTTCATTTGGTATAACACTCTCCAGTTCCATCCACGTTGCACAAAAGGCCATATTTCATTCTTTCCCATTGCCACATAGTATTTTGGTACATCATTTGCAAAAAAAGAGAATTGGATTAGATGATATGTCTCCAATTGATTTCAAGAAGTATTTATTGAGATGCCCTATATATATGAACTCAATATTGTGAAAAAATCCTTATTCATCATCTATGAAGAAACAATACATCTATTAAGACATAATTTATCTCCTTTCTATTTTAAATAAAACAACAAGACACAAATTACCTAAAGTATCATTCTCACTTGATAGAATTCTAACCAAGAGAAAATAATCAATATTTTAGTTAGTTTACTGTGGGTAAATGTCTGTTTTGGGAGGAGGCATTTGTTATATTAAAGTATTTCAAAGATGATTTGAAGATCTCTTGGACGCCGTGGAATGTCACGTAGGAATCTATCAGGCCCAATGTTGTTAAGCTCTCTTCCAATTTTGGTAATCTTATGAGTCTTCTTCATTTTAGAGCATTGATGTAAGAATTTTAAATTGTTTTCCTAAATAGGAAAGAAATACAGTCTTGGGACTTTCTTGGTGAGAGTCCAAATTAAGAGTTCCAATCTAATTCATGTAGTTGTTATTGTTTTCATTACAGAAATCTAAGTCAACAAATGATGCTTCTTTGAGATGTGTCCTTTTTATTCAATTGGAATCTTAAAATTATTGCAGATATTCTAATTTTCTTTTTCATGCTTACAATGGATAATGGACCTCTTAATATTTCTCAAGATTCCTTTTCTATGGATATATAGTAATTATTATCTTCTTAATTGTGAGTTGTGGAGTAGGTAAAAAGTGTATGTTTTAGCTTCAAAAAGAAGATTGGAATATAGAATATCTTTTAAAAGGCAAAATGATGAAAGATGTATACCAATAACTACTAGAAAACCAAAACCACTGTTTAAAATAAATCTTTTCATAATTATGAATTATTTCTAGAGTCACTATTTTTATTCTCATGGGAAACTTAAGTCTTTCTAATTTATTAATAATTTTTATATTATTAATTCCCCACTTGGGGAATATATAATTAGCCCCTTATATATTCCCCAAGTTGGATGTATTCATAATAATAGTATACTATTTGTTTGGAGTCATAACTCACCTAATTCCAACAATGCTTCTTTCTTGGTAAAATACTTCAAAATATGTGACTAAGTAAATGCTCACAGAAACTTGGAAAATTTATTTTATTTACATTTCATAGTTGAGATTCTGGAGGCTTAAGTGACTTGCACAAGATAAATCTATTAATAGAAAATCTGCTTTCATAACTTAAATATGCTGTTTTCAAATTCAATCTTGACTCATTAATTTACCAATTAATTTATTCCATGACTATTTAATGAGATGTATGTAACAAGAAAGACTTGGCAAAATCCCTCCTTTATGAGAATACTCATTGTAGGGTAGGAAAGGCAATCAATTTGTGAACAAACAAACCAGAACATTTCAAAAAGGTATGAAAGAAAAGAGTTGAGTCTGAGAGACTGATGGATCTAGGGGAGAAGGTTGGCACCTTATAGACAAAATTGTCAAGAATAGTGTCTTTTAAGTAATAATATATTACTTTAGAAATTAAAAATGAAAAAAAAAAGCAGTCTGTAGAGCTGAGGAAAATTGTTCAATGAAAAAGAAATAGGAAGGTCAAAAGTTCTCAGGTAATAAACAGCTTATCCCATGTGATTAACAGAAAGAGTTCAGTCCATAAGAAGAGATAGAAAGGAAGCCAAAATCTAATAAATAATGGATGGGGCAGAGAGCAAAAAACTGGAAAGATATGCAAAAGCCGTATCATGCCCTCTTATGAGTAGTGAGAGAAGGCAGCAGGGTTCAACGGATTCTGGAATGGTCAGAGAATAGCTCTTCAATTTTAACAAGTGAACTGGAATAGACTTATATCCTATGTGCCCAGGAAAAGATCTCTAATGATCTAGATTGCAAAAGTGTAAACTTTTAGGTATATATTTTTTATTCTCATTACAATAATATTAAACAAGATCATACAGGAAAAGATTGTACAAGAGAAGAGGGTAAATTGGAGTGTGTGGTGTGTGTGTGTGTGTGTGTGTGTGTGTGTGTGTTTCAAGCCTTATTGTCTTAACCCTATACAAGAAGGCAAATGATTTAAAAATCTTCTTATAAAAGGTTTATAAAGTTTGTGGAATAAACACCTATTTATTCCTAAGTAGCAGCAGTAAATGTTATGGCTTTTCTTTTAAAAAATTAAAATGTTTTGGGGTGCCTGGATGGCTCAGTTGGCTAAAGCATCCAAATCTTGTTTTCAGCTCAGTTCATGATCTCACGGTTCATGAGTTCGAGCCCTGCATTCAGCTCCACGCTGTCAGCGAGAAGCCTGCTTGCAAGCTTGCAAGCGTGTATTCTCTCTCTGTCTCAAAAATAAATAAACTTAAAATAAAAATAAAAATTTTTGATATGAATATCTTTCCTTTTCTAAATTTGTGAAGTAAAATGAAGAACAGTGCACAAAGATATTCCTTGTGTATTTTATCCACTGGAACAAAATCATGAGAGATGATTACACAGTGTTCAGTCAAGGTGATAGATATCACTATGAGAGCTCTCAAACTCTGCTTTTAGGACCTCTTAACCTCTTAACTCTAAAAAATTGAGTATTCCTGAAGTTTTGAGTATCTAAGTTGATATCGAGTATCTAAGTTTGAGTATTGAAGTTGATATCTATATATATTTACCATATTATAAATTAAACTTTGAATTTTAGAAGTATCTACTTATTAATTCATTTCAGAATTAGCAATAATAAACCTATGTTACCAAAAATAAGATATATATTTTAATGAGATATTTTTATTGTAAAAAATTAAGTTTTACCAAATAAAATGAAATTGCTGAAAAGATTGGCATTATTTATATTCTGTGCAAGTCTCACTAAAACCTTACATAATAAATTCTCCTATTTCTATCTGCAGTCTGTCTTGGTTAACATATAAAAAGAAAATCAAATAGATAAGTAGTTGGAAAGGAAGGCATATTTTAATATTCTTTCAGATAACTGTGGATATTCTTCTTTGGTCTTACATCAAAACTAGGTTGTACTCCCTTCAAGATTGGTTGCAGTGTGATATCAATCTATACCAATCAATTTTCTTACTCTGTTTTGTTAAAAACCACCGGGCTATCCTGCACTTTTTTTAAAGTTTTATTTATTTTTGAGAGAAATACAGAAAGGGAGGGAGGGAAATGGAAGGGAAAAAAAGAGACAGTGAGCAGGGGAGGGGCAGAGAGTAGGAGAGAGAGAATTCCAAGCAGGCTCCACACTGACAGCTTGAACCTACCAACCGTGAGATCATGACCTGAGCCAAAATCAAGAGTCAGGTGCTTAACCAACTGAGCCACCCAAGAGCCCTATCTTGCACTTTAAATGAGTCTTTACCTATGTTTTATATTGTACTATTGTACATTGGTCTTTTGAAAAATAAGTTCACTGAATTTTGCACACCCTTCAAATGTTAACCCATTTTCTTGTATATTATTTAAAAAGTAATGTTTGTTAATTCCATCCTGTATTTTATCACAAAAATATTTATAAATTGGGAAATGAGTAGGCTCTGAATTTTGCTTCCCATTACTTTTGCTTCCTCAGTTTAAATGTGAACAAAATTAAAAAAAGCAATTAACATCTTGGTATTGTAGTAAAATAATTTTGACATTGCAGAGCTCTGAAAATGTGCCTTGGAGCCTCCCAAGGGTCTACAGAGCACATTTTGAGAACTGCTGCACTATGACACAGGCCAAGATCAGTTTAAATTTTTATCTTAGAGCATTTGGAAGGCTTTGAAATGGTTTAAATAGAGGAGTAATATGATCTGATTAAAAATTAAAAACAAAAAAAAAACCAGTCCAGCTGCTGCTAATTGGAAAAGGGTTACTTTGTAGGGAGATCAGTTAGGAGAAAACTTCAGTAATATAAGAGAAGAGTTAATGGTGACTTAGACTGGGGTGGTAACAGTGAAAATGGAGGGAAAATGATAGAATATTCGGAAGTAGAACCATGGGCTTGCTAATGGGTTATGTGGGAATCAAAACTCATGTCATGGTGACATTTACTCGGAAGGTTAGGAGAGGAGTAAAATATTTTGAAGGGCAACTAAAGTTCCTTTCCATATAGTATTAATTAGGGAAATACTTAAATATCTGTCTTGAAGGAGAAACAAGTATCTTCTTTTGCATAGTTCCCCTGTATACTGTGACCGTGCCAAACTTCCTGTTTTAGTGCTAGGAACTTTCTATATTTTGTGGAATTTTCTCTGTAGACAATCATGTTGTCTAACCATAGTGATGCTTATATTTTATCGTTTTAAAACTGAATGGCTTTTCTTTCTTTTCCTTGCCTTATTATACTTTCTAGGTGAAACCATCTTACCTGGAATTTTCCTTATCTGGCTGCTAGACAGTTTTCAATTATCAGTCTATTTTATTTAACAGATACATCACAATTTGTGTCCTTTAAAAAGTTAATACGTTTCATCTAAATTGTTGAATTTATGGGTGTGACATTGTATTCATATTTATTGTATTCCTTGATTATCCATTCAAAGTCCATAGAGTCTATTGTGATGTTCTCTCCTCCACTCTCTATATCTGTAATATGTGTTCTCTCTATTTTGTTTGTTTTTTGCCTTTGTCAGTCCGGCTAGAAATTTATCAAGTATACTGATCTTTATAATAAACCAGATTTTGGTTTCATTAATTTTCTCTATTATTTTCCTATTCTTAGTTTCACTATTTTTTTTCTCTTTTCTTTATTATTTCCTTATCCTGGCTTTGGATTTAATTTGCTTCTCTTTTTCTAGTTTCTTAAAACTGTAGTTTAGATTGTTGATTTGACACCATTCTTTTTTTTTTTTTAATTTTTTTAATGTTTATTTATTTCTGACAGAGAGAGACAGAGAGAGAGAGAGACAGAGCATGAGTGGGGGCAGGGGGGCAGAGAGAGGGAGACACAGAATCTGAAGCAGGCTCCAGGCTCTGAGCTGCCAGCACAGAGCCTGATGTGAGGCTCCAACTCACAGACAGCGAGATGATGACCTGAGCTGAAGTCAGACACTCAACCGACTGAGCCACCCAGGCACCCCTCACCATTCTTTTTTTTCTACATGAGCAGTTTATACTGTGAATTTTCTTTTAAACACTGCTTTAGCTGCACCCTACAAATTTTAATGCTCAATGTTTTCATTTTCATTTCATTTAAAATATTTTCTATTTTCTTTTTGTCATATTCTCTTTGATTGATGGACTGTTTAGAAGTACATTGTTTAATTTACAAACTGTATTAGTTTGATAGTGATGCAGGCTGGCTGCGTCCAAGAACTCAGAGTGAAGTTCTGCCGGGAAAGTCCTTGGCCTCACACAGGGTAGAAATCCAATGCAAGCTGAGAGGAAGCAAAAGCAAGTTTACTGAAGACATAGAGACCATTTGCAGACAGAGCATCTAGAAGACTCAGAAAGGAAAGACAAATGAGTTGCCATCCTTGCTTGGGGTCTGGGGTTTTTATTGAGGATTGTGGTCTAATAATTTGTCTTCTCAGGCATTCAGGATCAAAGACAAGTGTTTAGGTGTCCTCCAGAAGCCACTAATGCCCTGGAGCCGGGGATTTCGATGCCTTAGTGGTTTTGGAAAAAGTTCGTGACCACCCTGCTTCATCACTGCTTAGATGTTATCATTGTGCCGGAAGATTCCAAAAAAATCATTAATTCCTTGACCTTTACAAAGAGAACATACATCATCTGTTCCATAAGGAAAGTGTAAGGTGGAAATATGCGTCTTAACAAGAATAGAAGGGGGGAAAGGAGCAAAAAAACCAGTATTTTATGGGGTTTCCTTTAATTCCCCTGTCTCAGTAGGGCTGCTATGACAAAATACAAAAGACTAGTGAGCTTAAACAGCTGAAATATATTTTCTCACAGTGCTGGAGGCTAGGTATCCAACATCAGTGTGTCAGTAGATTGGGTTTCTTCTAAGGTCTCTCTTTGGCTGCCTTGCTCTGTGTCTTTACATGGTCTTTCCACTCTACCTGCACTCCTGGTGTCTCCTTGTGTGTCCTAATCTCTTCCTATGAAGACACCAGTCAGATTGGATTAGGACCTACCCTACTGGACTCTTTTTTACTTAGGCATCTCTTTAAAGGCCTGTCTTCAAATACAGTCACATTCTGAACTATTAGGGGCTAGGGATTTCACACATAAGTTTGGGGGTGACATAATTCACCCCTCACACAAATATTTAGGGACTTTCCATATCTTTCTGTTATTAATTTTCTACTTTCATTTTATAATGGTTTGACTACATAGTTTGTATAATTTCAATTCTCTTAATTTTGTTAAGGTTTATTTTACCTTCGGAATATTATCTATCTTGGTGAATATTTCATGTACGCTTGAAATGAGTATGTTATTCTGCTTAGTGGAGTGTCCTATAAATGTTAATTAAGTCCTTTTGGTTGATAATACCATTCAATTTGTCTATATCTTTACTGATTTTCTGACCACTTATACTCTCATTGACTGATAGAGGAGTGTTGAAATTTCTGACCCCAATTGTAGAGTTGTCTATGTATGTTTTAAGTTCTATCAGATTTTGTATCTCATATTTCAAAGCTCTCTTATTCGGTGCATAGACAGTTTTTATTGTTGTATCATCTTGGAAAACTGACCCTTTTCTAGTTTACAATGTCCTTCTTTTGTCCTTGGCAATATTCCTTGAAGAAATTGTTTGATCTGATCTTACTGAGGCTGGATATGGCTTTTGTTGTTGCTATAATTACCATGAGTGTATCACGGACTTAAATTATCCTGTGTTATTTTGTGTTTACAGTGGGGGCTGATTTGTCGAGGATTTTTCTCAATGTCTAATCTATTTTTAGCTTTAAAAATCTAAAGCTCTAAAACAAAACTCTTCCTTTGGTTCATGAGTCTCTCCATGCTCTTCCCCCTTTATCAGAAGAAACCTGCTATTACTTCTTAACTGAGCGCTTATTGGCCTGATGATGAAGAGAGGGGAGAATGTCCTCTGTTATTCTGGTTTAAGAGTATGCATTAATCTTAGGCATGCATTGTTTTCTTGTGTCTTTGGTATTGGGTCTTATCGGTGATCTTGTTCTGTTTACAACTATAGGAAACTATCAATGGTATATGTTAAGGATGAATTCATGTTTCTCTGCAGGGATAGAGAATTTTTTTTTTTTTTTTAATTTCCATTTCCTTTTCCTTAGCTTCAATTCATTTTATAGTGCCCTCAGGGCAACACAGTTTTCTGCTCTTTCTAGGTTGTAGAAGGCTTTTGCTTCATAGAAAGATGGGTAAAATGTATCTGGACAGGGATCTGTGCCTTTCCTGTAGTGGCTACAATTCTTCTTCTCCAAGCCTACTTCATGAGAGACACTTTCTCAAGACCCTTGTTTTGCCCTCGGTCTTTCTTGTTGAGCATCCAGTGAGGTCAGTGGAAAAGAGTTTGTAGAGGGGTGTGCATTTCCTTTGTGTCTGAAGTTATTAGGGTTGCTATATTGTTACGCTAGCCCCTTTAGCAATTTGTTAAAAAATAATTTAAGTGAAGGAAATCTTAGCCACTTTCATGGTGTCCAGCGTCATCTACTCCAGGTAAATAAGTGCTCTCATCATGTCTCTCCTTTGATGCATCTGTGTTTCCTTAAATTTTGGGTTAGTTATTTGACTTGTAACCTCAGTTTTGATGTGCTTAACAAAAGCTGTGAATTTACATTCTCCATCATTATTTTGTTATACAAGTAAGAGTTGATGCTCTTTCCAGCTTTCACCCTAAGCAGATACCAGAAGTTGCAGGATCTACTTTCTCAGAGTTCAAAATAGAAAGTTGTTATTGCACAGGGTGCATGGGTGGCTCAGTTGGTTATGGGTCTGACCCTTGATCTCAGCTCAGGTCTTGATCTCACGGTTATGACTTCAAGCCCTGAGTTGGGCTCTGTGATGGGTGTGAAGCCTACTGAAAGAAAAAAAGAAGAAAGAAAGAAAGAAGAAAGAAAGAAAGAAAGAAAGAAAGAAAGAAAGAAAGAAAGGGAGCTTTATTAAATAATGTTTAGGTTCAAAACTTATTATACAGTAGTTTGAACATGCCTGAACTACTGATAAAGCTTTGTTTTTTGACAAGTTCTTTATGGGCCTTTGACATCACACTAAAAAAATACTTTATTCAACTCCATGCATGCATACTTTATTCAACTCCAATACTTATTTTTGTTTATAAAGATAATACCATCAGAGAAATTTGTGACAAGTATTATATTTTTAATTCTTTGGAAGCCAAGATAAATGAGTCTTTTCTTACATATATACTTTCTTCTTTAACTAGCTCTAGCAAATATTGATTTCCTCTTATATAAACCTCATAATGTACCAAAAGGTTAAGTTGTTTTTGCAATATAAGTTCCTATTACTTAATATAACCCCATGAAATTTGCCAACTATGAAATTGAGATGATTTGGTTTACAAGTCATTTTCTGAACCTTCTTATCTGTAGGGATTTAAATAGTCAACCAACTAATACATTGAAAGAATGACCACTTATACTAGCATATAACTTATTTTAATCATTTCTATGATTTTGTCCTTGAGGTGTTTCCAGTCTCTTAGATTCTTTCTAATTTTAGTTATTCTTTTGATTATTCTTTCGGTTTGACCTATAATGTTTATATGTTTATCATTAGTTGATTTAATATCTTGGTTGTTTATCTCAAAAGAAAATTGAATTTGGATAACTCCATAAAATATTCATGAAAAAATGAATTGAAAATTTCTTTTTCAATATTTCTTAGTTGATTTTTTTAACATATTCCAGCCTTAATTACATTAGAAGAATTTTTAATTGTCCATTTTAATACCTCTTCTAGAGAAATTGCATTAAATAACAACAATGATTTATAGAATGGCTGAAAAGTATTTTAATAAGCAGTGGGTTTGCAATCACATTTTTTAGCTTATATTTTTATTGTACCACACCTGTTATTTTTGTTCTACTCACTTGGTGATCTGTCTACTCAAAAATTTCCTTTGAGAGATGCCACCTCTGGTAATAGTGAACTAGGAAATTTAGAAAAACTCTCACACTGAAAAGAAAAGCTGGCAAAATAAATCTGAAGACACTGGAAAGTTAAAAAGCTAATAAAGAATTATAGGGTCAAGATCTAGGCAGGTTAGAGAGTAAAGGAACCTTGAAAGGTGAACCCATCATTTTAGGCTGCTCTCACTTAAGAGATTTTTTACTTAGAGGATTTTGTGGACTACTGTAGAGGTGGCGGAATTGGAGAAGCTGAACAAAGCTTTGAAAGCCTCATGGAGCCTGAGGACAAAAACTGAAACCCAGGGCCCTCAAGCTTTATGTTAGGTCCTAAAAGTCTACATACAAGGAGTAAGGGTTAATCAGAAGTAGTTTAGTCATTGCCGAGACTGAAGCACAGTTTCAACCATCTCCTTGGAATGGGTTATGTGATCTGAAATTGCAAGTGCCCCTAGCTATCTTCAAGAACAAAAGTATATTCCCTCTCAGAGAAGCCGTAATCATTCTAGACCTCAAATTATTTCTAAATATTATAAAGCCTCGCAGTCTGTCAAAATAGCAAAGTGTATAAGACTCCATGTTTTAGAACCATAGGAGAACAATGCAAGTAGAAACCTATCGGTTTAGGTAGTCCAGAAAATGGAGTCATGAGACAGACTCTAAATGGCTGAACTTGTTAAGCTTAAGGATTTCTAAGTAGATTGAGAAATTTGACAGAGAACTGGAATATGCAAAATAAAGCAAATGAAAATTCAGGAACTAAAAAATTCAGTAAATAAAATTTAAAACTCTGGGTGTGCTTAACGTTAGATTGGACACACATACAGAGATAATTACTTGCATAAAATGTAGGACAGAAAAATATCCAGAAGAAGCGTGGAAAAAGAAAAAAGAAAATACAGTTAAAACAAGAGCGAGAGAGAGAAGATATATTGAAAAAGTTTGACATACATGACACAGGAGTTGTAGAAAGAGATGGGGCAGAAGCAATGTTTGAAAATATAATGCCTAATAAATATTTTCTGAAACTGATAAATGATATTATGATTGGAGAAGATAATATTCAGTAGGCAGAGAAGGAAAGATTTGGGTTGGAGGTCTGGTGGGGGAAAACACCTATTTAGGAACAATGCTGGGAGTGTCTGACGACAGAAAACCCCCTCATGCATAAGGTTCCTCTTAATGTAACTGAGGCCACCTACTCCCCCTCAGGTTTCCCCTCAGGAATTTGACAAAAGACCTAAGTATGGCCAAAGAACACCCCTCACAATGGAAACGAGTCCATCAGGAGTGGACAAACCAGCACCTAGAGCTATCAAGCCAATAAGGGTAGAACGTGAGAAGGAACAAGGAGGAAGGCATGGGGGAGGGCTGACCAGAACCTTATAAAACAAAGACCTTTGCCTATAGATAGTCCTTGGGTATTCACTTTTGAATGTCCCCGCTCTGTAAAGAAAGGTTTCAGACTACTCTTTCTTTCTAATCTTATACTCTAATAAACTTTGGCCTGCTGCTCATCTTGTGTCCACCTCTTCATTTTTCAAAGGGGTGTGACAATGGATCCCGGGTATTGTGGTAAAAAATTCTGCAACAACATCAAGCTTCAAGAATCACTGTGAACCTCATGCAGAATAAATGCAAAGAACACTAGAGAAAAAAATTCCAACTAAGCAATTATAAAGAGAAAATGTTAAAAGTACCTGCAGGGAAAAAAAAAAAAAAAAAAGTATTGTTTTGAAAAGAGCAAAAAAAAAAAAAAAATCAGCTCAACACCTGTCTTCTCAACAACAAACTCAACAAAACCGGAAGGCAGAACGTAGAGAAATGATATCCTATAAGCACCGAAAGAAAGATGGAAAATTCCTTAGTATACTGAAGTTGAACAGGGATGTAGAGGAGTATAAGAAGAGTCATGAGGGGCGCCTGGGTGGCTCAGTCGGTTAAGCGTCCGTCTTCAGCCAGGTCACGATCTCGCGGTCTGTGAGTTTGAGCCCTGCATCGGGCTCTGGGCTGATGGCTCAGAGCCTGGAGCCTGTTTCCGATTCTGTGTCTCCCTCTCTCTGCCCCTCCCCCGTTCATGCTCTGTCTCTCTCTGTCTCAAAAATAAATAAAAACGTAAAAAAAAAAAAAAAAAAGAGTCATGAGACCAGAAGGAATCACGGCAAATCAAAGTTACGAGGCAGCAGACATTTAGAGGGAAACAGAAAGACGTGTCATGTGGCCCATGAGAGGGAAAAGGAAACAAAAGGTCCCTAGATTCCACAGAGTTCTACAGTAAGCTCTCTTTTTTCTTTCAATGAATTTATAGAGACTCTATTTCTGTGAAACAAAAGAACTCACTGAAAGCTAAAACTTTGGTTAGCACTGCCAAATATTGACATGAGGAGGACACTGGGTACGCTGCTCTCTAACGATTATTCCTTCCTTCTTATAAGCTGTGCTCCTTTCATAAGGTACGTTGGGCATCTTCAAGAAGGAATTAAAACATAATACGTCTAAAGTGTCTTGTGGCTCTGAAAGCATGCTTGCTTACCATTTCTGCTCCCTCAAGAAAACAGGAACCTGCTCTTCCTCCAGGGGCCTGAAGAGTTTTGCTGGGATGTTACCATTGTTTTAGCATCTGCTAAGAGAAATACTAAAAGTGGCCCGTGCAGTTCTGTCCTTTGAAATGGTGTCTCAGTTGGCCCTTCAGGAGCGGAGCAGAAGAAGGAAGCAGCTCTAATATTCCTAATCCCTAGACTAGTAAATCCAGTCTGAGACCCCCAAAACATTTGGAAGATGATATGGTCTCTCTCTCTCTCAGGTAGTCACAGCTGGAAGCATTGCAGTTTCTATTAGGATTTGTTTGACAACACTTGGACAACAAAAGAAAAGGCATGATCAAATTTGCATCCGGTATTTTTCCCTGACTTCCATTAAAAAATATATGAATGTGTGGTCTGGTTTAGAGAAGGAGGCAGCCCCTGGTTTGGTAATCATGGCATGCGGGCCGCTTTCAGCATGGGCTGAATGGACTTTGCATCAAATGCAAAAGAGGCATTGAGGTCAGTGCTTCTCAAAGTGGGGTCTGGTAATGCTAGTTTCATAATAATACTAAGAGGTTTTATGCCTTTTCACTCATTTTCTCGGAAATACATGGTGAGTTTTCCAGAAGCTATGTACGATTTGTGCTCTCACAATAGACTGAGAACAGAAGCAGATTTAAGAATCCATCTATTCTCTATTAAACCAGGTATTGAAGATATTCGGAAATCTACAAAAAAAAAAAAAAAGAAGAAAAAAGAAAAAAACTATTTTTATTAAATTTTGGAGAATATGTTTTTGTTTAATAAAATATTTTATTTGTGAACATGAGTTTTGTATTGCTTTTGTAAATTTAATTAATAAATATCTTTAAAGTACCTGTTTTTACTTCTAATACAGCATGTATTAAGAAATGTAACTCAAATAAGCAAAAAATTCTTTGGAGTCCTCAATAATTCTCAGGATGTACAGGACTCTGAGATCAAAACATTTATAAGCCTCTATATTAGATATTTTCTTAGTAAAATGGCAGGTTCTTTTATTTTTTATGTTTTTTTTCTATTAAAAATAACCATACTTTGTATATACTTTAATAACTCTCTCAGGTTTCTCTAAACAATTAAGAATATCTGATTCTAGCTAATATTTTCAAATTGACTAACCACATGGGGTTTTTTTTGTTCATAATCTTGAACCTATTTTGCTCAATTATTGTTGCAAAAAATGTGTTCATTCCATGTGTATATTTCCTGTTACTATCTTCTGGTATATCATATTCCAAAATTTAGGATAATAGCTTTTCTTGGCAAAAGTCTTTTTCATTTTAATTCAAGCACAATTTATTGAATGAATATTTACTATATATATTTTTGTAGTCACTGAGAATAATAAAATAAATAGTATGATGATGAGATGCATTATTTTCAGTAGTTAGGAAATAATATATAAAATTGCCAAAGAATTATGAGGCAATATGTAAGCACAAAATAGTGCACCTTGATTGATAATTGATATAATAAAATGTTTAGCTCTATGAGTTTTTCATATTGCTCTTTTAAAGTACTTAGGTTGATGGTTTAAAAATATCTGTTTGCATTTCTATTAGTGACTACAAAGATGTGCTATTAAAACAGAAAACAAGAAATGGCAAACATGGAGACATAGAAAAACCCATGGTATTTCCTGAAGTATCTGTTACATAGTTTACAATATATAGCATACAGTTTCATGTGTCCTAAGCATATGTATCAGTCAGGATTCTTCAGAAACACATACTCACACACAGATCTTTTTTAAGGAATTGGTTGGTGGAATCGTGGGAGCTGGCAAGGCTGAAATTTGTTCTGAAGGCCTTTATTATTTGGATGAGGCTCCACCAAGATTATTAAGGACAATCTCCTTTAGTTAAAGTCACTCGATTGCAAATCTCAACCATATCTACCAAATCCCTTCCCAGCAACACCTCTATTGGCATCTGATGAAAAAAACTGGTTACTGTAGCCCAGACAAATTGATATATAAAACTAACCATCACAATATACTACTGCATTTTCCTTCGTACAATAAAAGTGAGAAAAATGGGAAAAAGAACGGGGTAGACAAACAGAAAAAAGTGGAAATGATTGTTTCCAATGGAATGTTTAGCATTAATTTTAATCTATAGAACAAAAATTTAATACATAAATGCAAAGGTCAAGTTCTACATTTTGCTAGTCACCAGGCTGTGGGATTGGTCCATAATGTAGTCTTGGTGATTTTATAATCTAGGGGAGAAGACAGGATGTAGATTACCCTCAACATCCAGTGGCAAGTTTTAAAGACAACAGAAGCAACATCATTCCAAATGTTATGTATATCATATCTGTATTTTTCAGATCAATGAATGCACAATCCTTTCAGGATATTCTAAGGATGAAAGTTTTCTACAACTTTTCTCCCCCCACCATTTACTACAGGCTATTTCCTGATCAGAATAGAAAAGCAATGATTAAAACAACAACAATGACAAAATATACTCTCAACATATTGCCTGCTCGTGAAAGTTAAGTTTATCAGGAAAGGTGATTTTGCTGGAAGAGGGCTGAGCATAAAAACCCTGCGCACGGCAGAGTCACATTTCCTTTCTCCTTTTTTGGTCCACATTCTATTGACAGAACCTGTGACAAGAAACTGAACAGCTGTGTTGTTCTCAGATTGAAGGGCTTGTATTTGTAGCCGTCCCATCTTTTGTCAGAGGTAAGCACTGCGCAAAGTTGACGGAGGATACCATTATCCACTGATAGTCTTAAGATCATATTACCCAGATAATCTTGTCTTTCTTCTCCCAAACTCTTGGGCAGAATCCAAGAAAAGAAAGAGGTGCTGAATTACTATATTTGTTATTGTACAGAGCTGTAACTCAACCCTCATTGTCCTTCATTATTTTTTCAAGCCATCAGGGCTAATTGACAGCAAGCTTTTATATCTAGATTTGTTCCCATTAGAAGTCCTTGTGTCCTTGACTACACAGGTAAGGTAAGAACTTTAATTACTGCAGTAATTAGATGTATTGAGGCAGCTGTGCTTTGGCTGAACCAAAAGTAAAGCTCAGAAACGAGCTATCTTTCTGCAACTCTGATAGGGATGCTGTGCTTAGTGTCATTTTCTGAACAATCAAAAACATGGCAAGTAGGCAAAAGCATGGCTTCAGTCGGAGGAAATTCTACCCCTTCTCCAAGTCTAATCACCTTCCTGACTTTATCCCTAGTTTGTTATTTATTTTTTATAGTCTTCCTTTATTATCACAGCAGAGCACTGAGATCTATAAGGAAAATACTATGAAAGACACAGGATTAGCTTTGAAAAATCCATAGTCTTATGGTATGAACAAGAAAGGAAAGAAAAAGAAATAAATCTTTAATGTAGTACAATGGCAAATTAATTGATCTGTATTATGTGTTATCATTCGGTTTAGTTTCTGTGAAAAGAACACATTCGGAGAAGTATGTGCCACCTAAATGGACATGTTTTTCAACCTGCATTAACTAACCCTGTCTTACCTGATCAATGCTGGGGAAAAAAAAAGAAAGGAACTTTTTTCACTGAGATTATTCATGCTCTCTTAAAAGAGAGAGTATTAAACACATGGAACATATGAAGTATTAATTTTTTGGATTGAATACTGAATTCATTGAAAATCCTTCAAAGATTAATTATGAAAGTAAATAGATTCAGAACTTACAAGCTATATATATGGGCTTTAAAAAGAGTTATTTTCTTAATTCAAAATTACTCTTTCAGAACTTGAAACGCCTTGGTCTAATGTATTTCACAATTTTGTGTGCTAAAGAGAAATCTAAAGTCAGTTTGATTCTTTAAAAAAATTTTTTTTTATGTTTATTTATTTTTGAAGGAGAGAGAGACAGCGTGAGTGGGGGAGGATCATAGAGGGAGACAAAGAATCCAAAGCAGGCTCCAGGCTCCGAAGTGTCAGCACAGAGCCGGATGTGGGGCTCAAACCCGTAAACCACGAGATCATGACCTGAGCCAAAGTCAGAGGCTCAACCGACTGAGCCACCCAGGCTCCCCATAAAGTCAGTGTGATTCTTAACTTCTTTGTAAATGCCTTGCCTGCCCCCCCGCCCCTGTTATTATATATATTATTCTCATTACCAATGCTGTTCTGGTTGTTTATGCTGCATAAAAAGCCATGCCAAACTATAGTGGCATGAAAAACAATTATAATTTATTTATTCCCAAATTGGCATTTTGGGCAAGATCTGGCATGGATGTCTAATTTCTTGTGTCCACTGCATAGCTAAAGTGGCTCAGCTGGAGCTGAGGGCTCATGTCCAAGATGGCTTCCCTCACGTGGCTGGCAATTTGTGTGTATACCACCAAAAGAGGGGGTAGTGAGTGGCACATTATATTCACTGTTCCATAATAATTCTGAAATCTATCGAAGCACATTTTCTAGTTCATTTATTAGGGCTTAGTACTCCTGCCTAGGAATGATTCTTCACAGGTTTTTGTTCTGACCTTTAGGCTCTTGGTTTTTCCTTCGGAGTCATCCTTTCTTTTCCATAAAGAATTGTTATTATTTGCTGCTGAGTAGTTTCATCAGCTTGTTTTATCTTATAGTGGTTCAGAGACCTAAAGGTCATTTTTCATTTTGTACTGTCACTGTTCAATTAAGTACAAGGCAGCAGTGTTTTCAACTGCACAATTCCCTTAAAAATGCAGTGGGTTTTTAAATGAATCTTATTGTTGTTCATCTAACCAAAGTCATAACCAACAACTGTTTTAGGTAAGATCTCCTCCATTTTTGGCTTCTTGTTAGACTTCTAACAGAAGCCTGTGATCTGCACGTTTAAGATTACTAGAGGACTTTATTCGACTGAGTGAATTTCTGAAGCAATTCTTGAATCTTAAGAGGCATTAAAATGATGCCATATTCCCACCTTGGATTTAATATTTGCTCTGCATTTCATTCTCACTTGAAGGACTTGGGGAGGCCAGTAATATTATTATTTTTTAAAAAAACTGAACTCAGTAAGATCTGGCAGTTTATATCTCCTTCTAATTTCACTTGAAAACAAAACAAAAAAAAAATCTTTTCAACTCACTTCTTTATCAAAACCAGTGAGAAGGACCCACATGGCACTATAAGTAGTCTCCCTAGGAACCTCCTTAGCTAGGGCATCCGATTCATTAGGTTTGCTTTCTATCTTCCATGTTATCAAAGGCAAAGTGTGCTGACACTGTTTGCCTCTATGTAACAAGGGTTCCTGTTCCTCCAGCCCCCAATAATATTTTCTTCATATCTTTTAAATCATCACTAACAGTCTCCCCTGAGTGCCATAAAGTATTATGGAGAATCTATTAATATTCTCTGCAAGGCTCTTTAATCTTTCCCTAACACTTTCCTCAAAGTCCTTTCAGCTTCTACTTGCTACCTGGGCCTCAAGCAACATGTTTTACATTTCATGATGATGGTGCCCTATTTCTAATTAACAAAATTGGTTCCAGTTATCTATGGCTACCTAAAAACTACCTCAAAACTTGGTGACTTAAAACAAAAGTAGCATTGATTTTGATCACGATGTCCCAACTCAGTGAAGGCTTAACAGAAATAGCTTATTGCTCTGTTCCATTTGGCATCAGTCAGAGCAAAGGATAGGGATTGGACTCTCCTGAAGACTTACATGTTCACAAATTTGCCAAGTGATGCTGACTGTCAGCTACACCTCAGCCGGGTGTGTTGACTGGAACACCTACACATGGCTTTTCCATTTGACCTGGGTTTCTTCACAATACGGAACTAGGTTCTATGGACAAGCATTCTAAGATGAGAGCGAGACAAAAGCCACATCCTTTTATAACCAGATATATATATATATATATATATATATATATATACACACACACACACACATATATATATACATATATATTATATTCCACTAGATATATATTATACATATTATAGATATTATATATATATATATATTAGATAGATAGATAGATTAGAGATATAAATATTCAAGAGCCAGACAAAAGCCGCATCACCTTTTATAACCATATGGTTATATATACATACATATTACCAGGTTATATAACATATCTTCCATATTCCATATATCCACAGTGAAATAGATCCCCACAATTTCAAGTTAGAGAAAATAGACTATGCAATTTTATGAGGGAATAGAAAAGTTCTGGAATTGGAAATAATGCTCTGATTACTTTTGGAAAATACAATTTATCTCAAGTCTGCTGAATTCATCCTTTGACGTGTTTTCATTTATTTTCTGTGTTTCAGAATTTTTTCCATTTTTAATTTTCAGACTTAGGCCTAATTTTTGTGGGTTTTTTTTACGGGATCATATACTTAGCCATCACTTTGCTGACATTACAATTGAGGTTCATAAGACAAGATAGACAAACACAGGGCTCAGATCATCATTTTGAACTGGAATCCTTTTAATTTTTCTCTAACCAGCTGTATTGATGATTTTGAAGAAAAATGTGTTGAATTTTAAGATTGAAATTTTATATTAAAAGTGAAAATTACGTTATTGTAACTTGTGAATGAAACACTGCTGGTTGTGTTATAGATTAAATAAAATTGGCAGCAAATGAAAAGTAAACAATATTAATTAGCAAATTACACATGGGCAAGCAATCAATACTGTCTAAAATAAAATTCTGCTAAACTCTTAACCAGCAGCAATACATCATTTAAATCCCAGAGCGACAGCAGGGACCGTAATTATAAACAAATGTAAAAAAAATCACTGCAACATTTTTGAGACCACCTACAGCCTCCTTAGAATTAGAATGTTTACAGTTATAATTTCCATATCATCGTACTTAACCACATATCACTTTTTAATTATTAATGAAATTTATATTTTTCTTATCCACACACAAAAGTGTTTTCATTTAAAAACTAGAGTAAAGCAAAATAATAAATAAATCAAGTTACTCATAATTTTACTCAAAGAAACAATCATGCTAATATTTTATCAATATCCTTCAATTCAATTGCTTTCTTGTTCTTCTACATCCCTATCTTCTTTTGTCTCTGCCCGTCTTTCTCAACTTTCTTCTGTAATTATCATATTATCATATTATATTATATTATATTGACATCTTATCTTTGTTTTGTCTTCTTCACAATCACTGAGTTTGAATGTCATGATTAGAAGATTTGTATACAGTTAAATGTGATAATATTCTACACCTGTATTTAAATCATTTCGTATGTTTAAACATGAAGTTTATGTGTCCCTTCTCTACGTTTCAACATTTATTACCACAGAGTCATACATCTTTATTGGAAATGGATCTTTTGTACTCAATTAACATAGCTTTCTGGCTGGAGACTTTGGTGTTGGAAACTAGGGCCCAGCGTGCTGGTCACGTGAGCCCATGTGAGCTCTCTGAATGTCACTAAGTTCCCTCCAAGTCTAAGGGGAACAGAGTAACTCATGACGTCTATTCAAAGACATTTCATACGCGAATGTATTTCTGATTATGAAATCCATTCAATTCAAACACATTTAAAGCATCACTTATGCCTTTTGAAAGAGCAGGCACAATTCTAGAGATGAAATGGGTTGCACGCGTAATTTTTATATGAAAGCAATGTTTGCTTCAAAATACGATTTATGTTATTTAACAGTTCTTCTTCAGCTGTGGTTCGGCCTGGATTTCAAGTCTCATCACACTCCCACTGTTTTCTGACTTCTTAAGAGCCAAGAAGATAGGGTGCCATGATCAAAACCCAGTGTGCTTGAACAAGTTAACTACTTAGTAAAAACATTATGTCTAGGAAAAAAAGAGCAAGTACAGGGACAACTATCTGCAAGATTTTTGTTGTGACAGAGTGAGTTTTTTTTTCAAACCAGGTATTAAAGGGGAAGCTCAGCAAAAGGTACACATTTCAAAGGTGCTTTCAAGCAGAGAGTTTCTTTTCTGTGTCCGTTACCCGAATGAGAAATGCATTGTAAAGGCTAAGTGACCAATAAATGGATTTTAAGCATGCGATTTAGTTGGACTCTTCCTCTTTTTCATTTGAATCTTGTTTGATTACCATTTTTTCAGATGCTTTCAAATGTTTACAATCTATCATAAGAGCCTTCTTTTATATAGCACAGTACCTCCTTTCCACTGGGCACATCCCAGCATGACTCCAGCATTTATAGAGGGGGGATGATTCCTAATAGGCTAGTTTTTCAACTGCAAGTGGAATAAAGGCTAATTGCAACAAACCACCCCAGTTTAGTAAAACTAGAAGTCTCCTGGCCAGTCAGACAAATCCATTAGGATTTTATTGGGTCCTAAAAAGAGTTATGTGATTCCCTAGGATCCAATCCTTGTCAATCAGGCATGGTAAATTGGATTCTTGAATAGGGAAATCCCTTAGGGAGAGTAGATGTTATCTAGATCAGATGCAGTGATTTTTTCGACTCTGTGCTCACTAGGTTCTGTTCTCTCTTTAGTGAACCAATAAAACCATAATAAGTATTGATTAACCCATTACTGAGCATTATCCACTGGCTTCTGCCTGGCTGTATTTAAACACTACATTGTACTTTCACAGTGCCACTGTACAAACACTTGCCTTGCTTTGCCCTCTTGCCAAGATGGTACCAAGTATATTTCCTGTTAGTGAAGACTAAATATTTCAATTATACTACCCCTGCCGGTTTCCAGGATGTTCTGCTGGTTTTCTGAAGAAAAAAAAAAAAATCATGCAATTTGGTTTTGGTACAATTGGATATATGCATAAATCAAGTGTTTTAGTGTTTTCAGATCTCAAGTAATATTTTCCATCAGGGGAAAAAGTAAAAGTTTCATCAGAAAACCTAAGAAAGCTTTTCATGTTGACAAAGTAACTTTTACATTAGTCTAGCATTGTATGTCTTTTAACAAATTATGTAACCTTCTAATTATTTATGATGTCACTATAGGGAGTTTTCATTAACACACAGCTGATTTCATTAAGTACTGAAAACTTCATAATATTCAAGAGACCTCCAAACTAAAGTTTGCCTGATGTTATGAAGTTTTAGTGGAGGTGTTTAAAGGTTCCCCTGTAAATTGACTATGTATGAAGGTAAAATTTCTGAGGGGGCTGATCTATGATATTTTCAGAAATTCCTTTAACTACTACGTGATTCGTAGCTCTCTGATTCTTCTTTCTGTGTGCTACTAACAGTTAGAAATGCAAAGATCAGCCAGATAAATTAAGTTTGATTAGAGGGGACAAGGTCATGTGCTGAATGGAGATAGGTCAATCTTAAGCATCAGAGAGAAATCCACATTTTTTTTTTACATCCACATAAGTTCTTATGTTTTTATAAACTATTTTGTTTCATATTTATTCTGACTACATACAGTTTTTAGAAAAAAATATGCTTTGAGAAACTGATGCGTATTTATGTTATTTTGGAGTTTATAGTTTCCAAGGCTATATTGCCTTTTGTGTTCATTATAGAATAGTCATTTGATCAAGTGATTTTCAATACATTGTCAAAATAAATTACATTCACTTCATTAGATGTACAGGAAGTATAGCTAAAGCAGGGACAAGTATTAATTTAGGACTCTGCAGAAACTGACACTCCATCTTATGACCCTGAGGCTGTATTATTCAAGATACCTAGTGATGGAAGGAAGTCTGTCTCCATAGCAATTACCTAAATCTTTTATCAGTCATTTCTGGAAAGAAAATTAGAGCAATTGTGTCAGGATGGTCATATGGGCAGAAATTGCACACTCATTCAAACCACTTATGTGTCTGACTTTGTCCTTGCTTGATCGCTGCTTTTGTTTACTACTCTGTGTTTGAAAGCTTGATTGGACATGAGCAGATGTGCCAAACTGTAACCACAAAAGGTTGGCCTTTTGTTTTCTTATTTCTTTCTTCCTTCCTTCCTTTCTTCCTTCTCTTTCTTTCTTTCTTTCTTTCTTTCTTTCTTTCTTTCTTTCTTCCTTTTTTCTTTCCTCTTTCTCCTTTCTTTTTCTTTTTCTTTTTCTTAGCAATATTATTAAATTATACTGCTTCTGCCTACTAAGAAAATTACTCCGATAAAACTAACAGTATTAAGGAAACTCAATTAGATATTGTTAAAGTAAGTTGCAACAGCTCTTTCTCCTTATTAGTATTCAACCCAGTAATATTTAATCGTCAGGTAATTGCCAGCTTGTAGAAAATTTGGCAAAGACTGTATCTCTTCTCATCATATTGTATGACATGTGTGTATTAATCGTTTAGATAATTGATGTCATACCAGTAAACTTGTCAGTGTGGAAGGCCACTGTCTAAATATGATTTTATTGATCTAGTCTAGAAGTTTTAAAAATATTGAAACAAATTAACAACCAAGGAGGAGTTTCAGTTGCACTGTGGGAAAAGCTTCAAAAATCCTTCTGAACATTTAGATTTTTGCACCATTGGATTTTTGAAATAAGAATAAAAAGCTTAACTCTTGATCAATAAGAGTTACAGTTTTCATTGAGTGGTATGAACAACGCAGTCTAAGCTTTCCCTTCAAGTTCCTTGTTCAGGAAAATTTACAATTAATGGCTTTCTACAACAGCAAAGATATCCCTTCTTCATGACTCAGCTAGGGACCTGCCAGACTAATCTATTCCCAGTGGGCTGGCCATGGTCCTTTACTCTATCTGTCTTAGCATATTGATTTCTGAGCTGTCTTATTGGTTCCTAACATAATTATAGCAGGAGTGGGTCTCTTAGTACAGCTAATACATTTACACCATGGCATCTAGGGGAGCTTATTATAACGGCATCCGGCAGTGCCGTTATAGTTAAGGGTCAGTTTCTACTTCTATTATAAACCTCATTCTTCAGGGAGTTTATATATTAGCAGTTTTAATTTATATTTAAAGGAAAAAAAAAAAGTCCGGCATTGTGTCATCCAAGCTTAACACATTTCTGCCCTTAAAAGTTAATAAAACTGAAGTCTCTCTGTTTGCCATACTTTTGACATTTTCAGGAAAACAAATGATATTTTCTATCCTTATGGGATCTTTGACTTAGCAACTAGTTTGATGTGTAGTTCAGTTGTGGTATCAATAGAGATATTTTTTATATCCTAAACATTTTATGAATAGCATACTTGATTATGTTTTCGTCTACAGAAGTTATGATGACTCCAGGCCCCCAAAGATTAAGTAAATATGTTTATCCACAAAACAGATAAAAGATTTGACAGAGACAATGTTTCTTGAAATAGAAAAATTACCAACATGATTTTTTAGTGAAATATTCATAATAAAGAACTCTTTCTAAATATGACAGTACAGTATGTAAAGAAAGAAATGTAGCCCATATAGGACAATTGTGTTTACTTTGCAGAATTTAAGACACACAGAAGAGTAAACAATTGACTAATGAAAGTTTGGTTGGCACTTGTAGATGTGAGAAATATGAGGCTGCTTTGTCTCAAAACCATCATGGTTACTCGGGAGCTGGGCAATCTGAACACACACTCTTTCCATTTCTGGCGATGAGTTTGAAGCATTTGGAGTGATGAGTTATAAATGGACATTTCACTGCTGTGTTGTATCCCAGGATCCTTGAATTCGTTATAAATTTCAGAACATACCAAAACTTCCTGCCAGATTTTATGTGTCTTCTCTAACCGTTCTTGAAAGTGGTGAAGATGGTGCTTAAGATCCAAAGGGAATCTGTGGAATGGTTAGCTCATAATCTTTCATTTCCTTAGGTCTATATTTATGCTATGCAAGCTCTAATTAAACTATGGTACAATGAAAGTCATGTAATAGTCAAATTGGCCCTGGAATCATTTCTATTTTTATATATTCAAATGGTATAAGAAGTTGAGACTATGTATAATATTACATACGCTTTTGAATATATAACTGATATACTGTATACTACATAAAGAATATATACTATATACTGGTAGAGAAACTTTCCCGATAACTCAAAATTTACTTATCTAAGGGAAACAAACTTGTAATCTGAACATCCATTTCTAAATTGCATTGTATGTCACTTTTTGTACGTCCCCCTGCTATAAAGCAAGATTTCATCTGATATTATTGGAATGTGGTTTGGTTCATCCATTTCTCCTATTTTCATGGCAAACATCGTTCTAAGAACAGAGTGAGGAAAGATTAAAAAAAAAAATCATGCTTACTGTACAAAAGCTTATAGTTTAGAAAAAGAGAAAGTGTTATAAATGCCCTAGTAAAGTAAAAAAATATTGAAGGGTGCCTGGGTAGCTTAGTTGGTGAAGCATCCGACTTCAGCTCAGGTCATGATCTCGTGGTTCGTGAGTTGGAGCCCTGCATCAGGCTCTATGCTGACAGCTCAGAGCCTGGAGCCTGTTTCGGATTCTGTGTCTCCTTCTCTCTCTGCCCCCTCCCCTGCTAGTGCTGTCTCTCTCTCTCTCTCTTTCTCTCTCTCTCTCTCAAAAATGAATGAAAAAAAATATTGAGAGGTATAGAGCCTGGAGGAGATAGTGATGATTCTGATAAACAGAGTCAAGAAAGGCCTCAAGAAGGACATAATATTGATATGTAGCCAGTGTGACCACCTACTAAATAGCTTCAAACTATCACGATGGATTGATTGATCAGTTGACTTGTTAATGTATTTATTTACCTGTCTTACAGTCTTCCTCACATAAAAGGCTGTTTTCAGGGTACATGTGTATGGCAACATCTGTTTTTGTTTTTGTTTTTCTCATTCTCATTTCTTTTCATTTATGGTAGCCTAGAAAACCAAGTAGCCACATGTCAGATCTACACAAAGAGCAAAAACGAATTAGAATCTGAGTGGCCACTTTAATGGCTCTGTTACATGTAAAGTGCAAGTATTTTAATTCATGTACTTTACAATATCTATTTTAGACACTCTGCACACCTCTTTTCTTAATCACTGTTGCATTCCAGGTGTAAGAGTTTGCCAAATAGTTTATTTCAGGGTAGGTAAAATAGAAATTGAAATTAGAATTTTTTGGTCAACTATGCTTCAATAAAAATAAAATAAAATAAAATAAAATAAAATAAAATAAAAAGCACACTTTTTGGTGCTGGCCTTACTAGTTTGAATGCCAGGACTCCCCTTTATACTCCTTAATGTAGGATCGTGGGCAAGTTCTTGGCCCTTACTGCCTCAGTTTCCTCATATATCAAGTGGAAGTAATAATAGCAGCTATCTTATATCTGTGAGGGTTCATGGGGCTAATGTGTAGTGAGTGTTTAAAATCAGGCCTGGCATGGGGCGCCTGGGTGGCGCAGTCGGTTGAGCATCCGACTTCAGCCAGGTCACGATCTCGCGGTCCGTGAGTTCGAGCCCCGTGTC
The DNA here is from genome assembly GCF_028749965.1 of Puma concolor. Classification (NCBI taxonomy): domain Eukaryota; kingdom Metazoa; phylum Chordata; class Mammalia; order Carnivora; family Felidae; genus Puma; species Puma concolor. The sequence goes on from NC_141684.1 coordinate 58,426,336, forward strand.
AGGCTCTGGGCTGATGGCTCAGAGCCTGGAGCCTGTTTCCGATTCTGTGTCTCCCTCTCTCTCTGCCCCTCCCCCGTTCATGCTCTGTCTCTCTCTGTCCCAAAAATAAATAAACGTTGAAAAAAAAATTAAAAAAAAAAAAATAAAATAAAATCAGGCCTGGCATATAGTAGGCACTATTTTTAAGCATTTGGTATTATGTAGTGTGCTGTAAAACTAGACGCCAGGCTCACTATTCGCGCCATTTTATTGTTGTCAATTATGTCCCAGACAGATTAGAAACTCCTTGAGAACAGAAGCCAAACTCTTTTTGAGCTCATTCCCTAATACTAAGGAATCTGGGCTTTATTTTGTCATCTGGTCTCATGGTAAGTGACCAAGGGATTTCATGCAGGGAGGGTTGTAGTCAGAGTTGGGTTTTGAAAAAGGTAATTCTTGGCAGTCAGGGGATAATTTTGTAAAAAGTATGTAGTAGGTTGAATTGTGTCCCCCCTTAAATTCATGTCCACCTAGAACCTCAGAATGTGATCTTATTTAGAAACAGGGTCTGTGGAGATGTGATTAGTTAGGATCAAGATGAGATCATACTAGACTAGGGAAGGCCCTAAATTCAATGACTGGCATCCTTACAAGAAGAGGAAAAGAAACAGAGGCACGGAGAGAAGGCATGTGAGGACAGAGGCAGAGATTGGAGTTGTGCAGCCACAAGCCAAGGAATGCCAAGAATTGCCAGGAGAAGTTGGAAGAGGCGAGGAAAGATTCTTCCCTAGCTCCTTCAGAGGGAGCATGGCCTTGTAGACACTTTGATTTCAGACTTCTACTTGTCAGAACTGTTGGAGAATAAATTTCTATTGTTTTAAACAAAAAAGAAAGAAAGAAAACTTTTTTATCTTTACGTAAGTGTCGCAGAACAATTCTGTGTTCTCCTCTTCTTCCTAGTAGGTGTAACAGCTGGGCTTGTAGTTAGCTGTGACCATGTGACTGTCACCTAGTCAATACACTGAGAAAGGAAGGGATGCATGCTGTTTCTAGGAAAAGGACTTTACGATGTGAATATACTTCCCATGCTCTGTGTTTGCTCTTCTTAGGCTGGATAATTTGGTCCTAGTGCGTGGTGAAACCACAGGATGGAAGGTACCTGAAGGCCATGAATCATGTGGAGAAGACTCATTCCCCTAAGCCTTCATGTTCAGCACCTGGCAACACAGTATGAGGTGTATATGATCCTATGTGGCATGTGTGATTGTTATTGTAACCCAGATCACCTAAATTACACAATATGTTATGAGGGTCTGTTTATGCATGAAATATATAAATATATATATATATATATATTAATAGTTCTAATTTCATAGATTATGCATATTACATTTAAATTTTTTAAATATGTATTAATTTTTGATAGAGACTGACAGAGTGTGAGCAGGGGAGGGGCAGAGAGAGAGGGAGACACAGAATCTGAAGGAGGCTCCAGGCTCTGAGCTGTCAGCCCAGAGCTAGACACAGGGCTCAAACTCACCAACCCCAAGACCATGACCTGCGGCAAAGTCAGGTGCTTAACCAACATGAGCCACACAGGTGCCTTGCATATTACATTTTAATTTTCAGTAATTTTACTCTTAAATAGATTTTTTAAAGCTATTTATTTACTTATTTACTTAGTTTTGATTTGTTTTCTTCAGAGAAGTCCTGGGGAAGACAAATGCAATGACTGTATGAGATGCACAGTGAGAAATCAGTTTTTAAAGAAATTGATAAACTCAGTGAGATAATCGATTAGTAGCTGCAGATAGTCCAAATTTCTAACCAGATGGGCTAGTAGTTTTACAACCATTGAGATCCAGTCCAGCCCATTAAACGTCGCTTTCTTCTTGCAGGTTATGGGACACAGATCGATGGGCATACACAGATGCATACAATCAAAGACATGACCTCATGATTATGCTACTAACAGGTAAATCTTTGAGGTTTATAAATTAGATCAAATTACAATAAATTTTAAGGGCTTAGCATTTCAGCCAGCACTCTTGAGTCATTCAGATTTTCTCAGAACATTTCATGAAACATAGCTAGATATGTTTTTCGTACTAAAAATAAACTTTAGCTAGACATTTAACTTTTTTAAAAGACCATTTTGTGAGTTCCGTATGAAGTATGGAATTACAGCGGCACAGGAATTTTACAAATAATGAGGTGAAAACAGCTTAACCAAAATTTTCAAATCTTCAAAAGAATTCTACTCTGGTTTATAACAGAAGTGCCTCCAGATCCACAGTCGCAGCAAGATGGCTGAGCCCCTCTGTAATACAATTCATATTCACAAAATAAGCTTTTTCTTGGTAAAGATGGCTTTACATCTCCTGTCATAACAAAGAAGAATTGCCAACTATTTATTTCAGTGTTCCTAATTGTTGTCAAAATGTGACCTAAAACTCTGACACAGAATTTTTCAAAGTCAGGCCTGCAGAAGGCACACGCATTTATCAATGTTTATCCCACGTTCACCTAGGTGGCAGCACTTGTGAAGGTCTGTTTTTATTTAATTCTCAAGATTTTGTTGTTAATGGGAAAACCGTCTCATAAATTAGGGAAGTGCTCCATTACAAGCCTGACAGAGATTGATTTTGGTTCTGCTGCTGGTCACTACCAGCAAGTGAAGGCCGCGGGAACCGCAACTCCAGCCAACGCTCGTCACTCCAAAGGTGATCATGGAACAAGTGTTCATTAAGAAGGGAGCGGATGCTTGGCAACACACCCGTGAGCCGTGTGCATTAGCAGCCCTGGGCTCTATGGACACTCCCCTGGCCATCCAGTTACACGCGTTCGTGTGATGGAATAAGGTAACTTTGAAGAGTTTGCCTGCAGATCTGACAAAAACAAACAGAACCAATTAAAGGCCTAGCCATCCGCAACACCTGGATGGCTCTGTTGGATAAGCGCCTGACCTCGGCTCGGGTCATGATCTCACGGTTTGTGGGTTCGAGCCCCAGTTCGGGCTCTGTGCTGACCGCTCAGAGCCTGGATCCTGCTTCCACTTCTGTCTCTCTCTCTCTCTCTCTCTCTCTCTGCCCCTCTCCCGCTTGGACTCTGTCTCTCTCTCTCTCAAAAGTAAATAAATATTAAAAAGTTTTTTTAAAGATTTCAGCCATCAAATGTAAAACAAGAAAATGGATCCTGTTGAAGGGGTAGCCGCCACCCTGGAACTCCACAGAATAAAATGGCTCTCGATGGGAAGATAATGCACCCAAAATGTGAACTTAAAAACTCGAACTTGGTTCAGCCAAATGCCGTGAATTCTTTCCTGAAACTCATGAAAAATAAGGTTCAATCAGCTAAAATTGTAAGATAATTGCAAAATAAAATAAAATCAAATAACAAGGAAATGTCTGAATTCTTGTTCTTTGAGAAAGAAATTATAGTAAGTAGAGTTGAAAAATAGGGTTTTTCTTTGACTTCCAGATGACCAACCCATTTGAATAAAAATTTTAATCCTTTAAAAATTTTTCAAAATAATTACTACTATCATTAAAGGGCTTATTTAATGTGTTTAAAAAAATTCAGTTATATTTTCTGCCTAAAATAACTGGCAAGTGCCATTTAGGACCATAAACTACATTAGAAGTAAAAGTAAGGGACGTCTGGGTGGCTCATTCGGTTAAACGTCAGACTTTGGCTCAGGTCATGATCTGGTTAAATGTCAGACTTCGGCTCAGGTCTTGATTTCCGGGTTGGTGAGTTTGAGGCTGCTTCAGATTCTGTGTCTCCCTTTCTCTCTGCCCCTCTCCTGCTCGCACTCTGTCTCTCTGTCAAAAATAAACATTAAAAAAGTTTTAGTGTAAAAAAAAAAAAGTGTACTATACTGAAATATAAGAGAAATATAAAAGAAATAGAAGAGGAATGGTGGTTGCTATAATTCCCAGGGAAGTCCATTCCTGCTCTCCCAGCATGGTGTCACTGCATAACAACCTCTGTCCTCCATAATCTTCTATCACAGTTTGATGACTAAACAAACGCATTCTGTTCTAGTGTTTATGGCAGATTATTTGTTTCCATAATTACATATGGCAGAATAATGTAAAAGCTACAAAATGGAAGATGTGGGCATAGTAAAGTCCATGGTCCAACAAAGTGTCTCGATCATGAGACTTATTGAAGATATTATTAAGAGATTAAACAAAATGCCCTAGATCTGATGTGTGGCTCTCGAGGATTCAAAAGGACATTTAAAAAATATGCAAATACTGTATCAGTTTAGGGTTCTGATATCTACTTATCCTAAGCTCCAAATTTGTGGTGTGAGTATAACTAAGGAGACTGTATGGATAAAATAGTTCTCTTGTGTCTCTTCTTCCTTACTCAGTAAATTAAATAATTACTGAAACACATCAACTGCCTTGCAAAATCTGAAATAGAAGTGTAAATAGCTCACATTTTTTCTTCAAAAGTTATATTTGATCTTTACTTTCAATAAAATGAAAACAAAACAATAATATGTTTTTACAGTTTTAGAACTTTTGTTTGGTTTTCTCTGGACAGTATGGTACTAAGATATTTGTGTGTTGTGTAGACAATAAAACTTAACCACGTTTCTCTGCAACTGAACTACACGGCTCAGATTTTTCTATGAGGAAGGAGTAAAGTCAATTTTCTTAAGAGCAAATATAAACTAAAAGTGTTTTCTAGAGAAATAAAACTGTAATGCCCTAAAATTTAAAGTTCTTTTCTTTTTAAAAGTAACATCATAGGGCCTTGGGATTATTTTTCTGCTCTGCATTGTTTTCAAAGTCACCTCATGGCAAGCGTGGGAAACACATTGACTACAACTGGGTTTTGTAAGCAGGCTTCATGAAATAGCAAATTTGTTGGGAGCTAAGGATGAATATCACTATAGTTATTAAATTACTGTTCTTTAAAAAACATTAGACAAATAACAGGAAATCACGCTGTGCAGCAAGATAATATAATAAGGCTTCAATTATAAGAGTTACGAACAATAAGTGAGCCTCTAAATGGCAAAGTTGAAAGTGGCCTTTTATTGTAACATAACATTTTCATGGTTTAGAACTTAAATCACTGTATCTTCAACAACAACAACGACAACAAATAGAGTGTGTTTATCTATATGGCACACATAATTTTTTATAAACCTATAGTGTAATAGCATTTGAGGAAAATTACTTTGTAGTTTAATTTAACGGATGCTATTTGCAGCTGCATTTTAGTTTCTAGTGACTGGACATTTTATCAGCTTTGCTAGTTACAAAGGACCCAAATTCACGTCTCTTTTGGCCTTCATTTACTTTTTAGAATATGGTTTCAAGGGAAACTGAAAACGTGGATGTCACACGGGCATTGGACAGAGTGACAAGATTATACCTACCAACCTTCATGAGCAGGAGTAGAGGACATGTGAAAATTTCTAAAAAGTTTATCAATTCAAAAGTCTTCTGCTATCATAACAACTTGATCATTCTCACTCATTTGATGTAGCAATGATTTGCCCTCAGGTTATCTTTTAATTACCTCACTGACTAGAAAAATCCTTCCCAAACATCCAATACCTCTGAAAACATTCTGAGTCTCATTGCAAGACTAATTTCTTATTCCTGTGCTCCAGTATGTCCCCTACATTCTGTGACAACTTCTATGGAAATACTAATAACGATCTTTCTTGATCATTTGACTCTGTGCCAGGCATGTGCATGTTATTTCATTTGCTTCAACAACCTCATACATAGAGATAAGCACCATTGATGTCCTCATTTCACGATGAGGAAGACTTGCTAAGGCTAGGCTGAAAAGTTATCAGCTAAAAAGTAGGGGAGCTGGATCTGTACTCCAGATCTTTCTAATTGCAGAGCTCATTCTCCTTGATCATTCTTGTATATTGTTTGTCACTTTAGTCCCAGGCATGAAATCATACAGATTTAGTTCAAGTGTAATCTGAGTCATAAATAACATCTATGTTAGAGATGCTTTTCTGCTCTGGATTGTCCATTTAAAATAAAACCAAACAATACGCCGCCACCACCAACAACAACAACATCAAACAAAGCCTGTGCACCCTGGTTCTCTACACACAGAGGCTGAGTAACTTCCAAGGAGTTTCCTGAGCCCTGTACGAGAAATTAGCAGCGTTAGGTCAGAGTGTTCATTGTTATGTGTGGTGGTTTGCATTATCAACCCCAATTTTACTCGTCCATTCATAAATCCTTTTGCCATGGCCTCATCATGGGCAGAGTATACATTTCTTGTCCCCTGACTCTGAGCTTGGATATGTGACCTACTTTCGCTAATGATAAATAGGCGAGTGATGGTGTGCCAGCTTCATGTCTGGGCCATAAGAGGTCTCACATGTTTCTGCTTGCTGTCATTGCCCTAAGAATATGCCCAGGCTAGCCTGTTGGCTCCGAGAAGATATAGAGCAAAGCTGCCCAGCTGAACACAACCCAGAGCGGCTGAAACCCAGCTGGATCCCAGACATGTGGGATAATACATTATGTTGCTTTAAGCCACCGGGTTTGAGGGGCGTTGATATACAGAAATATTTGTGACTAAGTCATCAAGCATAAAGAAAGGATCACAGTGAGTTAGCATTAGTTTAGCACTTACTACTGTCAGCAAATAAAATAAATAGGGCCTTAAGGCCTTGCCACTGTGATATTTTGATACCTAATATTTCTAAAATTTATCTTGATAAGTAAGAGAAAGTCATGGAGCTCATGAATATGCTTTTTTGATCAGATTTAACCCTCTACTTCTGACATAACAAACTTCTGGATCAGTGAAGAACTGTGGGGATCCTGGTGAAGGAGTATAGGCAGGGAGGTAGGGGGAAAGAGTCACTCTAATGAATTAGTATATAACATCTCTCCTTTGGGGAAGATACATTGAAACTGAATTTCGTGTGATCTTTCACAAGGAATCAATATTCTAAAGTTACATGACCCGAATGGGACCCTAAACTCATACTCACGACTCTATATCCTCTAGCTAACTCGTAGAACTTCCAGTAGTGACTCTCAATAATTAAAACTGATATGTCCCAATGCCCAAAGTTCTCAGGATAAATTCCCATACAATCGCAGGCTAAGTTCAAGATGAGACAACAAAGGTAAAAGAACAGTTATGGCCCTGTTCCTGTGGCCAAAGTGCTGCCTCTTAGATTAGCCTGTGAAGCAAAAGATATTCTAACTTGTGTCGTGATGCTTGACTTGCCCTTCAATGCAGCTCAGAAATCCTGCTAAATGTCTCTGGCCAGCCTCCTTGGTAATCATCCCAGCATGTGTTCTAAAAGCTTCATTACTATTCTGAGACTTCCTTCTTCCACCATTCTCTCTCTCTCTCTCTCTCTCTCTCTCTCTCTTTTTTATTCAGAACAATCCCTTTTATTTTTATTTCACGTAGAAAATGGAGGTTACATGAACTACCTCCATCTTCTGACCTTCCATTTGTACACCTATTAGCATTGGCACCAATCTCAGAAATTTTTCCTATACAAAGCTTCTCTTTTAATGTAATGTTAATTTATTCATATGAGCTCTTGATTCCTGAGTCCTCAACCTTTCATTTTTCACTGAGTCCTTTAGTACAGGAGCATGCTGACGTATCATCCATCCACGCACTTCCCAACTCGCTCTCCTCTTAGCGATCTCCATATAGCTCTGCTTTAAAACCAGGTTTACAGAAAGAGGAGGATAAATTTCCAGTTGCAAGTTATTTGCCAACCTTAATAGTGTTATTTGTATCTACAGGGTACAAATGCGAAAGTGGAACAAAATATGTAACAAAACTGCTTAGGAACATCACAGAAGAACCAATGCGAAAAGGATTTGGGGAGCCTTAATTCTAGAAAGGACACATTGAGGGAGTTTTTCACTAACACTTGCTGTTTTGTCAGGAATGACTCACCACTTCTTGCTACAGAGAATAGACTTCTTTTAAAAATCAGCAGCCTCTCTGGGCTGAGGAGAAAGAGGTTGCAGTGAGGGACTTCCAAAGCAGCTAGTACTTGAGGGAGGAAATTGTCCAGAAGACTGACCTACAGAAGACTAAACCCAGAAATGGGATATTATTTGGCAATAAAAAAGAATGAAGTACTTACATGCTATGACATGCATGTTGTAATTCATCAAGCAACCACTGACATTAATATTAAATAAATTTTCAGTAAGTCAATTAATAAAAGAGAAAAATGAAACAAAAAATACTTGAATAATCCAAAAGTAGTAAATAATGGAGAAATGATAGGACAAAAGCAAAGATGAAAGGAACAGAGACAAAACAAGCAAACAAAAAAAATTCAAATTACTTATGTTAATACTTATATGAAATGTAAATGGAATAAATAATTCAATTCAATTTCAAAAACTGTCAGGCTGAAATAAAAAGCAAAATACAAATATATGCTGTTGATAAGAAACTTATGCTAAATAGGACTAAGAAAAATATTAAATATGAAAAAAACTAACAGAAGAAAGCTAGAGTAGCTATATTAAGTGTAGAAAAGGAGAACTTTAAGGCAAAAGTATTACAGGATATAAAGGAGAACATCTGATTTTTAAAAAGATTAATTGAATAGAAATATATAGTAATTCTAGGTGCATACACCTACCACAATGACAACATTTCTAAAGCAGAAATTACAGCACCAAGAGGAGAATTAGGGCCACCTGGCTGGCTCTGTTGGATGAGCTCTTGATTTTGACCCAGGTCCTATTCTTGATTTTGGCTCACAGAGCTCACAGTTTGTGGGATCAAGCCCCCCGTGGGGCCTGTGCTGATGGCATGGAGCCTGCTTGGGATTGTCTCTTACCTCTCTCTCTGCTTCTCTTTTACTCACGTGCTCTCTCTCTCTCTTTCTCTCTCTCTCTCCATCAAAATAAATAAGCACACCTTAAAAAAAGAGAGAGAATCAGACAATTCTACAATCCTATTGTGAGAGTGAAACATACTACTCAGGAACTGTAAAAGAACAGCAGAAAAATATATTAGTAAGATTAAACTTGATTTGAGCAACACGAATAAACAATTTGAACTAATTATTATATACCAAAAGTATGTCCATCAGCGGCAGAATGCCTATTCTTTTCAAGTACTAAGACACATTTATCTGGGTAGATTTAGATATAGTAAGTGAGTGTGTAACAAACTGATAAATAAGGGGAAAAAAAGAATGAAAACATTTCAATAATCAAGAGAAGTCAATGAAAGAGAAATGATGGAACCAAAAAAATTGAAATGGCTATAAAATAAGATTTAAAAGGATACGGTAATTATAAAATTATATAGTAATGACATAAAAATATAAATAGGATAAATAATTCAATTTTTAAGAATAGGGAAATTCACTTCTGTTAACATGTCCTTTCTATTTAAGCTGTTCTAAGGATTCTATAAAACTCCCCTAGAAGGATTCCAGCACTTTATTCAAGTTATATGTGCAGACTGACAAGCTGATCTTATATTTAGTAGAAAAGCAAGGGACTAACTGTAGCGAATATAATATTGGAAAGCATCAATGAAGGAGGATGTATGCTACGTGACTTAAACAGTGATTCTAAATGATAAAGTTACAGTAATTAGGACAGTATTGTATTGGTGTAAGAATAGACAAAAAGACAAAGATTTCTACATGGGCCGTGAAGAAATCGACCCATCCACATACTGTCACCTGTGGAACAGTTGTGAAAGGACTTATTTTCCAAAAATGGAGCTGGTTCTTATATCTATATGAAAACAAACAAACAAACAAACGAAACTTGAGGTGATGTGGGCAAGATATAGTAAATAGTACACACAAATATTAATAACTTGAACTTTATTAAAATTAAAAGTTTCTCTTTTCTAAAACACCATGAAGGGATAGAAAAAGCAAGTCATGATAGGGAAGAATGCATTTGTAATTCATATATTGAAAAAGACACATATTCAGAATATATACAGAACTTCACAAATCAATAATAAAAAAGTAGACAATCATATAAAAATCATCAGAAGATTTGAATGTGTATTTCACAAATGAATGCCAACAAAATTAGGCTTCAAAAAGATGCAAATTAAAATCACAATGAAACAGCACACAAGTGTCAGACTGGCAAAAATAAAAACAGATGGAAAACACAAACGTTGGCAAAGATACAGAACAACTCTCATACTTTGCTGATGGGAGTGTTAATTAGTGCGACCACTTTGGAAAATTTTTGTATTTTCCTGTTAAAATTAAACATATGCCTACATTCCCATCTAACAACTTTATTCTTAGCTATATACCCAAGAGAAATGAGTACATTAACTCCCAAAAGATAAGGATAAGAATGTTAATTGCAGGAAAGGAACCACTGTAATAACTGAAAACTTCCAGTAACTGTAATAACCAAGAACTCTTCACCAATATGACTAAAATAAATAACAGCTTAAAAATTTTGAGTATATTCATAGCATGGAATACAATGGAATACAAAAGAGTAAATTATAGCTACATGCAACGACATACACTTTGCAGTCAAAATTTGAGAAAAAGAAGCTAGACACAGAAGAGTATGTTTTACATGATCTTATTTGTATGAGTGGAAGAACAAGCATATGTATTTTGTCATGATGGAAATCGGAATAGTGGTTGTCTCCTTGGGCTGGGAGGTGGCACCTGGGAGGGGGCATAAGGGAGACTTCTGAGGTGCTGGAAATGTTCTGTCTTGATTTGGGTGATTGTTGCGTATGCATATCTAAACATAAACACTCACTGAACCTATCCTCTGCAGCTCTGTCTCTTTTTCTTTATAAACTGCATTTACTCTCTCTTGATGCCTCACTGTGACCACCTCACTATCTGCCGCCTCCGGGTTTGTCTCTCTCCACTCCACTGAATCCTCTATACTAATTAGGTTAATTAATCATGACCCTTTCAAAAAATGCAAAGGGTATTTAAAACTTTCGATATTCCTTAATCTGTTTGCTGCATTCCAAATCATGTATTGCCAGTCCCTCCCTCACCACTGCTCACTCACCAGACGACCAGCTTCTGCTGCTTCCCCGCCCTTTCATGTTCTCGTAAGGACTTGGCCAGAGTTTCTGATAGCACAGAGGTTGCCTTTGTGCACATTATTTTAAAATGCCCCCTCTGGGCAGATGGATTACAATAAGGCATTTGCTCTGAACAAATGAATTAGCAAAAGGGCTTCTCTATTTGATCTGAACCAGCCGTGCTGCAGGGAAGATGGGCTTGCAAATGGACAGAGAGCCATATTTCAGCCTTATTTTTTTCTTTACCCCTTGGCTGAAAGCCCTTGTGTGGAACTTCACCTATATAACTCTTCCTTGTGATACCTTGCCTGGAATAAGTTCATCAAAATCTTACTTATTATGTGAGGCTCAATTCAAGTGTGAACTTGTCTGTGATACATTCCCAGCTTTCCCCGCACCCCCGCTCCCCCCGCCCCCCCCTCAGAATAGGCATCCACTTGCTCAGTATATTCTGCCATTCCACATGAAAGCAGCCGACCCATTATACTGTGATTGTTTGCATGCTTCATTCCAGTCTGAACTGTAACCCATAAGGGCCAACAATGTGTCCTTTTAATTTTGTAAATTCAATAACATACACACAATGCAGCCTATAAGTGCAATCGGCAAACATGTTTTGAATGAATTGATGAATAAACCCAGTAGCAAGTTAAAGACAAAAAATTAATGTCCGCAAGAAAAATACAGTGATTTAAGTGGCACCATCAGATCCAAATTTAGGAAAACTGAAGGGTCTAGAGTTTTTGAAAGTTAACAGATTTACAAAGAATAAAAAGGAAAGTTTAGAGTAATGGACGATGTGTTAGTCTAAATGAAATACGTAAAACCACAAGAAATTCACGTCATGTATATTTATACAGTATGTTTAATGGATTTGATATACTCTACCTATCAATGTCTGATATTTTACAAACTAAATAATGAAGACTTGTCTATCTGAGTTTGGCTTATTCTATGAATCCTCTAAAAAAAGGAACTTGCTAGATATCCGAAGTAGGGCAATATCATCATCTGTTTTCAGATACCGCAGCAACAGAGTGCTGGGTGAAATTTACTAACCCATTCCCAAATGGTTCCTATCTAAAGATTCAACACTAGACTCACTGACACAAAAATATATTGTAGCACAGAAACTGAGATTTTGAAGATATTTTGCAACATTTCAAGAATTTGAGTTTTGAATTTCATTTCTGCAGCAACTCCTATGAGTAAAATTCATCCTTCTAATTTTAAGAACACCAAACAATTACATTAAAAATTTTTTATGAGCCCATTGATTATACAAGACACTGGGCCAGACACAACAGGTGACATACAAGAGTAAATAAGTTGTTAAGGCAATCCCCATCTCGAGGGAGGGAGAGACATATACAAATAGATCAACGATTTGAGACACAGATATTACTTGGCTTGGTCTTCTGCTACCTCCCCTATCAAGAGTGAAAACTTGACAGATTACACCACCACCAGGCGTAAAAAACTACAGCAAATTCTTATTAAAAGCGGATGGCCATTTAACTATTATTTCACAACAATTCTGTTGACTGAACTCTTCCCATGCTGAATTCTTGGTACAAGGTGTTCTGGAAAAAAACTCATTAGTAGTGGAGTCCCCACATTAATGAACATTCCCATATCCAGCTCCACCCCTCCCCCCAATTTGATTCAACAAAGAAAGTTGATCTTTGAATCTTTACTGTGGTTCACACTCATAAGTTCATCTGTCATGTGACATCTCAGGAGGAATTCAATGCGTAGTATCGTTGCTGTGGCTCTTCACTTATATTGGCTCTTCCCTTTGTACTTACGCTGGGACATGTCCGTGACATCTTTTCAGTGTGAGGAGATTATTTCACTCTCACTGACTCTTATTCTGCTTCTACTTTTACTTCTACCTCTTAGGTTCAGAATTCTTAGCCTTCTCGAGCAGATGAACTACAGCAATTTCTCCTCCTCTAAAAGTTCCACATTTTGAGGTGCACTCAGACACAGAATTATAGTGGGGCACAGATGTGAAAGTTGACGATTTAGAGGAGCTTTGAGAATTCTCCTTCTCTACCCTTCTGTCTCAGGAAAGCATCCCATATGTCTGCTCTCAAAGCTTTAATCTTTCCCCTCTCACTGTAAGTGCAATCTACCAAAAATATGCTTTCTTTTAAACTCTGAATGAAGAGAACGAGGAAGAAAGTGAGAGCTAAGACAGCAGTTCTTGTCAACTTATATAGAGAAAATTAAGTTTTAGAAAGGATTTTTTCTTGGGAGATAAACAATGAAGTTTTAGGCAGAATGCTTTGTGTTGTCTGCCATTTAAAAAATGTTATTATAATTGTACTTAGGTAATTACCTGTGTTTTACATGGAAAAATATTCAGAATCACTTTCTTCCTAATCAGGTTGTTTTCAAGTTTTTCTGAAGTAATGAGACTAATAGCAGTTTGAAGTTCAGGAAGGAAGTAAAACTTTTCTGACTGATATGATGATCTTTTGATTAAATTATGTTTTACCCTTATCTTGTTTTGGTGTGTTTGTTTGCTTTTAGAATATTACTGGAGGTTCTTAGTTGAGGAATAGGTATAATATTATTTACAAGTGATAGTAGGGTCCTAATCTATGCTTTTGAAGTACCAGAGGGATGGGCACAAAGATATTGTAAAGATAGAACTGATCGTGTCAAGGAATTAATTGCTTGAAAAGAGAGAGTGATAGTCTTGCCCGAGAGACGAGGAAAACAGAAAGAACTATTTTGAAGAAGACACATGTAAAGCTTGAAAGTGCTCCAGCTCCCCCAAGAGAGGCATTTCAGAATGCAGTGAAAACACAGGTCAGAGGGTTAGGTAATTAGACACACCTATAGATAAGGATTTCATAGTCTTTTGCATGGAAGTGAAAATTAAAATGGCGGCAAGCATTTGAAATCGCTAACGCGTATAAGACGAGAGGAGAGTGGATGCAAACATGGGAGGAAGAGTGGGAGAAAAAATCATAGACTTTGGAAGAAGATCAAAATGAAGATTTGCAAATGGCAAGTGGGAGGAGACATTGAGTGAACTATGTGAATGATGCTGAAAGGCATTCAGAAAATTGGACGATGGGTGATGGATTGAGGAGGAATCATGGTCTAGGAAGTGTTAGCATGAGGAAAAGCTGAAATACTCAAAAACTGATGGGAAAGAGTTGGGTAGAGTAAATTTGTGTGCTAGACAGGTGAGATAATTGTTGAAGAAGGATTCCAGCGAACAACATAGCATTTTATTATCACAAATAGAAGGCTAGTCTTAAAAATAAGTGGGGTTTTTTTCTGACTTTTGGGGAAAAAGGGAAAAAATAATGGTGATTATGCACAAGGAGAAAGTGAACAATACAGAAAACATTTGAAGTTAGTTCTTACCCAAATTTTCAATACAGTGGGAATTAAAGGTACCTGCTCAGAGAAATGTGATATTACATATGTTTGAGGGTTTGTGGCAAGATGAATGACTGGTTTGGCTGATGAGCAAAGTGGGAATAAAAGATTGAGAGTAGCTTTTAGAATCCAATGAAGATTCACTAGAATGAATTTAAAGTGCAACCATTTTAGGGGCTCCTGGGTGGTTCAGTTGGTTAAGCATCGGACTTTGGCTCAGAGTCATGATCTCATTGTTTGTGGGTTCAAGCCCCGCGTCAGGCTCTGTGCTGATAGCTCAGAACCTAGACCTTGCTTCAGATTGAGTCTCCTTCTCTCTCTGCCCCTCTCCCACTCACACTCTGTGTCTCTCTCTCAAAAATAAATAAACTTCAAAAAAATTAAAACAAAATAAAGTGTAACCATTTTTAAAGACGTTTTCCCCCAGAAAAACTTACAACTTGAGAGTCAGGATTAAAACAAAATGTGCATTTGAGTCTATTCAACATTGGGTGAAGATACCGAAATACAGCAAAAAAACAAATGGAATATGGAATTATGTGGGGAGGAATGTTATCCTGTGTTAAGAAATAGAATCAATAGATTCAAAATTATAATAAAACAAATTCCAAAGACATGGAAAAATAATAAATTTAAGATTCAAGGGTTCCTGGGTGGTTCAGTTGGTTAAGTGTTTGACTCTTGATTTTGGCTTAGGTCATGATCTCGAAGTCATGAGATCAAGCCCCACATTGTGCTCTGCACCAGGATTCTCTCTCTCTTTCTCTCTCTCTCTCTTTCTGCCCCTCCACAGCTCTCTCAAAACAAAAAACAAAAACAAAAACAAAAAAAATTTAAGATTTAATAAAGTAATACATTTTTCAAATATTTATGGCTAATAGAAATTACAAAATGATAAATTTATAACAAATTTTTGACAGTATTTTATTTTCAGTAAAAACTGAATGCTAAGGAAAAAAAAATTAGGAAAACCACCTCCTTCATGACACATTGCCACTTGATGGAGCAGATCTTGCAATTTCAACAGAAGGAAACTAAGGGATTGGGATGGAATAAGAGAAACAGGAAGCAGGCGCAGAGACAGAAGATCTCCTCCAGTCTTTAAAAGGGGAGTCTAGGGGTACCTGGGTGGCTCAGTCGGTTACATGTCCAACTTCGACTCAGGTCATGATATCACAGTTCGTGGGTTTGAGCCCCACATCGGGCTCTGTGCTGACAGCTCAGATCCTGGAGCCTGTTTCAGATTCTGTGTCTCCCTCTCTCTCTGACCCTCCCCCGTTCATGCCTTGTCTCTCTCTGTCTCAAAAATAAATAAACATTAAATTTTTTTTAAAAAAAATAAAAATAAATAAAAATAAAAGGGGAGCCTACCCAATCTTTATTCCTAGTTAAGTAGACAGGAAGCGGCTTATCTATGAGAGATTAACTAAAATATTTTCTTAATTTTCATCCAAAGTAAAAATTCCTATTACATTTCTATTGTAAATGCAACTGAGGAAGATGAGAAAGCTGAGGCTGTTTGCAACAGAGTACAAAGAAGTTCTTTACAACTTGAGCTAAAGAAAAGGGAAAAAAATAAAGAATGAAGCACATTGAGGGATGGAGAGATTGAGGTGGGGTCAATGGACTTTGCATAGAGATAGATTTTTCTGGAAGGAGCAAACTAGGAAAGAAAGAGGTTATCATTGGAGATCACGTTTAGCATCAGGTAATTAGGTAATTAGGTAATTACCTGAATTAGGTAATCAGAGCCTAAAGTTTTGCTGTGGGAAGTGGAGAAATAATTGAAAAAGTCACGGGAGGAATACGTACACATGCGTGTGTCAGATATGTCCTTCATGTCTAATTTGAAGTCCAGATGTATGATGAAAGCAGTTGGAGTGGAAAAGAATATGAGTCTAGGAGTCCTCATTAATACATTAAGTGATCAAAATAATTAGAACAAACAAAAACAGAAACACCTGTCAGTTCTTTCATCCTTTCCATGAACTGCTACGTGTCCATCCCCATTAAATTCCAGCATTGCTTTCTTGATAAAGCAGCCACAAAAGTAGGATAAAATGAAAGTATTTACAACTCTTATTATATATTCAATGGCTTTCCACTAAGCTGGTTTTCAAATGCCCTGAACTGGCACACTGGGTGGATAGAAGGAACTGACAATAAGGTTCCTGTGCGGGCATGTTCCAGTGTCACCAAGGAAATGGCTCACCCACCGTGAAATAACAAGAAGATAATGAACGCCACTACTATTGTTTAATGACTATATAAGCAAAGTTGAGGTTACACACTTTGGAGGATGAGCAAAAGAAGGAACAACGTGAGGGAGAAAGCAAGGACATGCATTATTAGGAGTCATAGGGAGAGGTAGAACTACTTGTACGCTAATCTAACACTGACAGGGTTTTTTGACACTCCATTCCACCACAAAGCAGTAAATCAAATTTTGATTAAGTTCAGCACTATGTGTTCATGGAAACTCACCTTTGGTGCATAGGTTCATATATGCTGTGTGACTATTCACACTAATTTTTCAGCCGTCATTAGTCTGTCTTTCTTGTGGAACGCAGATGGGAGCAAGTAAGTGTCCAATACATTGGGAGGGAAGCTGTAAAATTTAGTACACTATAAAGAAAGATTTTGAGCCCAGAGTTCAAGTTTTCAATGAATGACAGCTGGTGACCAGCAATGAGAAGGGAGAGAGGAAGCTATATCTGAAGGTACGAGCCTCAACAGATGTCTCGCAGAAAGAATCTAGAGCCTTGAAGGAGCTCCAGGCAAGAGAGGAGACAAGTGCTCCATCTTCTGGCAAGAAAGCACTGGGGCTGTAACAGAAAGAGTTACTTCTCTGGGAAAGGACTGATTTAAGAAGCATCTTGTTTCAGTTCAATCAAAGAGGTGGCAAAGATGAAGCTGAAAATATGAAAAAGTTAACTGGCAACAGAATAAATTTTTCGAAGGCTGGTGAAGCTGATGTTCAGACCAGATTTCAAGAGAAGACAGAAAGGTGATGTTTGCACTTCCAGAGTGACCTTGTAAAACGGAAGTGGGAGGTGTGTTGGGAGGTTCTAACGGTTTCTGCCCAAAAGGTGAAATGATTGCTTCTGATGCAGCAGTCCAAAATAATTCGCTCAGTGATCCAGAACTTCATAGGGAAGGAGGTCCCCCAAATCATGAGGGGAACCATTTCTTCAGATGCCTCTAAATTGCACCTCATGGGGCGCCTGGTGGGTCCGGTCGGTGGAGCATGTGACTCCTGATCTTGGAGTTGTGAGTTCAGGCTCCACATTGGGTGTATAGATTACTTAAAAACAAAATATTTTAAAAAATGAAATAAAATGCATCTTATATATACATTTTCTCTCTTTTATCAGACTAAAGGGTTACTCATTTGCATCCATTGATTTTGGTGTCTACTCTTTTATATTCTGATCTGAAGTTGTACTCCTATCTTTGACTGCAAGGGTTACAATTTAGATAATATCAGTAAACGGCAGAGCACTTAATACAATACTTAGTCCTAGATCCAGGCAATAAAAAAGGAATTATAATGATAGGCATAACAATAATAGTAGAACAGTGTCTTCTCTACTCTACCCATTGTTAGCATACGCATTCATTAGAAAATCCCTTTGGTTAGACACTGTTTTGTCTCTATTCCTCAATCAGGTGATTGGTCTTCTAACTAGGATTGAGGTAATTGGGTTCTCCATCCTGGAAATTGGGAATGAGGACTGAGAGAGACTAAGGGTTAAGCAAGTCCGTATGGGCTGATCTCCTAAAAAGAAAAGGTATTAACTTTGAGGCCATGTGTAGTACGTTTGGTCACATCCAAGAGGATTACGGGGTGCACTTTTATCAGAGGCTTTGAGTGCTTGTCCTGAAGGTGAGGTGAAAAGTGAGTCATTTTGTTAAAGACTTGTGAGTGCTGTCTATTCTTTTCATGATCGGAAACATATTTAGTGAATAAAATGAAAGTATATATCATAATCTAAATAAGTGGGCAGGCCCCAAAATAGTGATTCAAATGGTAGAAAGGCTCCAGGGCATCCCCTGATTATCTTAGTGTAGGCATCATAGAGTCAGATTTGCCCAGCAGTCACCGGGGCCTACAGTGCAGCATACTACCTCATTTCCTCCCCATTACGGTTTCTGCACCTGCCATCCTCACAAGAGTTACAGGATTCGCAACATTTCAGAGTTGGATTCAGCCCCTTTGACTTCAGGCTTTGCATTTTTTGTTCCACTCTATCTGGCTATCATTCAAGACAAAAGTTTATTTCGGAGTAGAAGACTAACTGGTTGGAGCGTAATAATGTCTATTTATTAGCAGTGTTCTTTCCTGTTTATTTATTGAATATCTTCCTCATTCCAAAATGATAGAACCGCCAAAACAAACCGGTAAGAAAATTGGGGCAAAGAGAGAATTAAAGTAGGAAATTCAATCAAAATCAGAAGTAAGATTCATCAGTCCCTTTTTATTGAGAGTGGAAGGGGTTTAGATTTACTAGCAGTCAAGTAAAGAGGGAGAGGGAGGGTGAATATAATACTGTGTACTCTCCCTGTTATAGCATTTTGCACACTGTACTACTGTTTTTTGTTTCCATGTAAAGTATGATAAAAAAAAAAAATTAAGGTCTTGTTTTCAAGCATATCTCCAGCACTTCTCACTCTTCTTAGTACACAGTGGAATCTCAATAAATATTTGTTGAGTGAATGAACGAATTAATAAATGACTAAGTGAAGAACCAGAAAAGCAATCAATCATCCTATTAAAATATATAAAGAATTGTAGGAATTAGCTTATGAATATCCTTCACAAAACTGTAGTTCATAAATCAGTGTTGCTTTGTATCTTTCTCTTTCTTAAATTCACCATCAGTAAAGCTCTTTTTCCCTCAGACTTCTTCTCACACTTAATGTTCAATACGAATTGAAATGTATCCAAAACTTTCCTCCTTCTGTTTTTGTTTTTAGCCAAATGAAGAGATAGCTCCTAGGAGAATTTTAGTCCTCAAGTGTAGACATAAGTTTGAACAAAAAGAAAACACCAATATTCAGCCACATTTCCAACAAAATGACTATTTTACATATTTAATGATATATTTTATTTACTTTAGCCCAGCAGTAAGCTGCTCTCCAAATGTCGTTGAATATATTTGAATGCATGGCCGGGTGCTCAGTGTTGGACAGCTTCATTTTCCCACAGCATTTAGAGAGATTCTGTAGCACTCAGAAATTTCATGTAATGAACAACTTGTGGTAGAAACCATGAACAATTTATCAGAGGGTATGCTTTTCCTCTCTAAAGCTTTAGAATGCCAGAGATGAGAAAATTCTTTATATTCTCTTCTATTCTTTCCAAATTAGGCAGATTATTCTGATCCAATGTAAGGCCACCACTTATTTAGAAATTATACTGAATTTGACACATATGCTATAATTTTTTCCTCATAGGACAATATTTTCAAATATACATTATCCTTGGAAGTTTTCACAAATGTTTTAAATTGTCTTAATTCAATAAACACCATATTCGTTATTGAAGCACAATAGTTATTAGACAATTAGACAATGTAGTTCTATTCTGAGTTTATAAGGGATCTTCAAAGATAAAGTGGCATTTTCTCAAGAAGTCAAAAAGAAAGCAAACCTATACCATGTTCCCCAAAGACAGCCAAAAAAAAAAAGAAAATGTGCAGTTAAAATGCCCCATCTTTCTTACCCACTCTTCTATTTTGCTGCTGCCATTTGTTTCCTAAATATTGATATGCAAATGATGCAATAAAGAATAAACTGTTTCTTTGTACAACCAAACATTTCCTTAAATTTCACAAATTACAAAAGTATGTGTATTCACTATTGTACAAATTGTTCTGTGAAATGACTCTAAAAGTCATAGTTTATATGCTACATTTGTATGCGGTTGTGTGGTTTTTTTAAGAAAGACTTCGGCAACTCTTAATGTGGTAGTTATTAAGAAAGCAGAATTTTTTCCATGAATAGTGAAGGGGCATGTGTATAAAATCTGTACTACAGAAATAGCTAACGCATGAAGTAGAGGGGCATAACTCCTTTTCGGACTTGCTTCCTTCTCTTTCTAAACACTGGAGACTTCCATTAACTCACATGACTTTTTAGTCTGAGGTGTTGATATAAGATTCTAGGATAAGTCCAATGAAAATTTCATTATTGCAAATTAGAATTCTCTAGTGAGGTTTAAACAAGTAACGATTTTCAATTTAGTAGAATTTAAAATAAGATAGATGTAGATTTTACAACACAAATATTCCGACTCTCTTTTCAATAGTTTCTAGTTCATTAAAACTTCACCAACGTATACCTATATTTGAGGCCACAATTAGTTTCTCTGAATTTGAGAATCCACTCCTCACTGTAGGTAACTGGGTTTCCATTAGTGCCCTCAGAAATGTTTATATTAAACCTGTTAAAAGCTCTCAGTATTATGATGATTTCTTGAAACTTAACAGTGATTTTTCTTTTTGTGATTTTCATTAATTTACACAGTAAATGACTAACCGCAAATTGTTGAAGAATTCTTTGCTTTCATTTAAACTCTCTAGTCTCTAACCTCTAATTTCTCAAAAAGAAGAAAAAAAGTTTCTAATACATGAGCCAAGGTCTGTTCTGGCTTGGGTTACAAAACTCTATGAGGAAGAATCCAAAGCAAACCAGAAAACTTTCACTTCATTACAACTGCATTAGGGTAAGAAGCCTAGTCTCCTCTCATAGTTGTTTTATGAGGTGATAATGAGGGGAAAATTCTCTGGCCTAGACAATAACACATATTTTAAAGTGGGTTAGAACACATCATTTCAACAGACCCAATTCAATGATAAAAGGGGTTTGAATGACATCTTCTGGTTGAGAATAAATTGACCTTTATTAAGATAAAAACAATGGAGAACCAAAGCATAATAATAGATTTATCAAATTAAAAGTTATATTAAAAAAAAAAAAAACAGCCTGAAGTTTTTCCTTATACCCACAAAGACTGCTGTCTTCCAGTCTTCCAGTATGTCACTTTGGCATTCTTAACATTGGAGATGAATAAAACTGAATTCAGTATTGATAATCCACCTCTTTCAAATTATGTACGATATTGTCCATACTATTGCATAATGTTCTCATGTGACGTAATTCCCAGAGGAAAAATATATTGTCACTGTCTGGGAAAGCTATTGAACATGAGACATGAAGGGTATAAAATAAGTTACTTAAATTATAAAATGCAAATTACAGTTCTCTTTGCTTTAAAGTAGTGTGCTTATCACCTTGTTAATGTTTTCACTGTAGAAATTAATAAGGAAGAGGAAACTATTACTACCGTCTCTTAGAGAAACTGATCACCACCACAATAAATTTTGTGTATTTTCCTGCCATCCTTTCTCTCCACTCCTATCACTTAGCAGGAATTTTTTTTTTTTTTTTTTTATTCCACAGAACCTCTGATTGGGTACATCATGGTGACATTACCAGATAAAATAGTAGTAATTCTGATATCTCCGATTGGGTCTAACAATCTAATGATAATAATAATCAATAACATAATATTGTCACCATGTTTAGTTTTAAAATTTAATAACACTTTCTTATGCATTATCCCATATGTCCTCACATCAATTCTGGAAGAAAACTGAGGCTTGGTAAGTGAATTCACTCATTCGATGAATTACACATTGACTAAGTAAAGGAGTTCAGAAAGGAATATCCCCAAATGTAACTGGATACAACTAAAAGATACACAATTTTTTGAAAAGTCCTTGGTCTGACTTATGTACTGCCAAAGAATTCTTTTTCTTACATAGTATAAGAACTGTAGGTACTCAGCGATATTTAAAGAAGTAGTAAATGAATTAATTAATAAATTAAACCATCCACTTACCACAGCACTACCTTAGATGAGTTTCTAGGGATATGAGTTTCTTGTACAACAAAAAGTATGGGGAGATCTGAAGAAGACGACATCACATAGGCTCTAAAGCACAAAACATCCTAGTAAAAATAAGCCCTTCATTTATTCAAATAGGCATTCAAATTGGAGACTGGAAAGAGAAAAAAAAAAATAAGTTCACAAACATTTTTGGCTCCAATTCACACCATTCGAATGGAAATAATTTTCTCCTCTTAGGAAGTATTAAATAAATTTCAGACCACAAGAAATTCTGGAAATCCATAAAAAAAGACACAAAATATAGCAACTTAAATAATTCTGCGAACCGTAACCTTAGAAACGCTCTATTGTACACTCATAATGTATTAAAGTGTTAGTTGAGAAGGAAGAGCAGAAAAATAAAAGACCATGTCTTTTATTTCACTGGTTGGTACTTTGAGATGCAGATATTCTCTTTTATAAATTATATGTTATCACATATAAATGTCATGTTTAGAATAAAGAAATACCAAAAAAATAAAAATAAAAAATAAATAGATAAATAAGAATAAAGAAATACCTTTGAAACAGGAAAAAAAAAGTTGGTGCTACTGCGAAGTGAACACATCGATGATGTTAACAAATGAATGTGTTCAGCTGCCAATTTTTCCCAAGGATAGGTAATTCAGACCCCAGTTTTATTCGTAATAGTACGTGCTTCAATTTAATGTGGAATAAAGCATGGGAGAAGGACTCTGTGAATGAGGAAGGATAAATGCTAATTAACTTGAATTGATCTGATGTTGTTCATTAGTGCTAAATATTCCTGAATTGCCACTGCCTGCAGATCCAAAACGAAAAATCTCCCAATCTAGCTTTGCATATTTAGTAGCATATGGAGTCTTGTCAGGCGGCCAGGAACTTCCTCATCTACTTCATTCTGAAGCAAAGGGGTTGCCCCTAATTTAGTACCTTGAACTGATTCTATTTAATGTGTAATCTGCCTTAATTGCTATTAAGATACTGAATTTTATAAAACAGCTGTTTAATACCATTTGTGAGTTAATGAGAATCATCGTACAGAATAGAAGAGGCATAAAAAATTCAAAAACCGCTTATTTTGAAAGCCAATTTCTTAATTAATAATGGTTCGGAATTTTTCTAGAGTTTTCAAAGTGAAATTCTTCATGATTTTCAATCATAGGGTAGACTATGGACTTTTACTACCAAAGTTTAAGAACAATATTCTGAAGAAACACCTGCTGTGTTTAAAAACCTGCGGCCCAAGAAATAAATATTAAGGTCTTTTGATTCTTCTATTTCATCTGAAATGAGTAGAGTTGATGAAAGTGTTAAATTCTTGAAGAAATTTATTTAATGTAGTGTAGATTGATGGGGACATATCTGTGCCCACGCTTGTAATGGGGGCTTTCTTTTAGGGTATAGCATAGGACTCCTTTAGGGTATGTCCACGGAACCAAATCTGACATCTTAAAATGCCCGGGGAAAAGCTCCAGAAATATGGGAGTATATTCCTATAAAAATTCTGTTTGTGGTGTTGGTGACAAATTATCACCAAATGGCTAAGATCTTCCCTATACCAGAACCTCCATAGGTCTATCCAGATATTGTGATTTCTGCTAGGATAACCGAGGAGTTCTTTAATGTCTCAAGAAAACATTTAAAGATGTGGGGATTTTATATCACAAATGGATACCTTGAGAGAATATACTATGTGAAAATCTCTGAGAATTTTTTTTTTTTTTTTTTTTTTTTTTTTTGTCCCCTGGACTCCGGCAATGTGAACTATACAGTTGTGTGAGGGACAAAGTGATGCTGAATTACTGGATTAGAGCAAGGTACCTCTCGATCCTGCAGTATTTGGAAATTAATTACAGTGATAAGAACACCTTCCAGAAAAAAAATAAACTGTTCCTATCTAACTTTTGGAGACCAACATATTTCCTTCTAGATTAAAATAACATATTTGGTCTAATGAAAAATCACCATGATTATGCATTTTGCTGTTACGTGAAGAAATTCACACTCCCCAAACACTAGGCCAAACACAGCTTTCTTTAGTAGGAACTGATCCTGATCCAGAGAAAGAGTATCTAAGGACTTTGTATAATCATTATGTACTTAAAACATAAAGATGTTAACAGAGTCCGTAAGAACTAGGAAAAAGTGAGTACATCAGACAATTTACTGTGAGTCAATCTTAAGTAGTTCATTTGAGAGGTTGGAGCTGCCTATTGGAATCCGTATTATATTTTGTGATAAAAGAAATAAGATATCAGTTTTGCGGTAAAGTTCCGCGCTATAACAACAAATATAAACAATTTAAGCACTACTCAGCTAAAGTGCAGTCTGCATAACATATATATTAGAAACATTAACAACTGAACACTAGCTACTCAGAGTCAATTGTCAGTATCAACAAACTTATTTATTTATTCTTTTTTAGGGAGACAAAATCTTACAGGTAAGACCTCTATTTCTTGTTTGAAATGATGCTTTCTTATTTTTTAGATATAATTCATACTTTTATTCATAATAAAATTCTTCATTTTAATTAGAAATTTATATAGGTTATTCAGGAAGCAAATACCAGTATCTAAAAATGATGGTACACTCTCTAGGAATGCCCTAAAATAAAAAATAATAATAATAATGAAAAGTAGATGAATTTAAATACATGGCATACAAAGGTACTGTATGGCCAAAACAAAATAGGTGTATTTATTTCTAAATTCAATACTTTAAAATTATTCTACTATATTTTCTAATAATTTTAAAATCTATCAGTAGAAATGTTGCAGGGTTTTTTACCAAAATACCCAGGGTTCGTTGTCTTGCCACGTCGAAGAATGACAAGGTGGACACAAAATGAGCAGCAGGCAAAAATTTATTAGAGTCTAAGATCAGAAAGGAAGAATGGTAGGAAAGCTCTCTTCACAGAGAGGGGACATTTGAAAGTAAATGCCTGAGGACTCCTTATTTTATAAGGTTCTGGTCATCCCTCCCCCATCCCTCCCCCCTGTTCCTTCTCAGGTTCTACCCTTATTGGCTTGATAGCTCTAGGTGCTGGGTTGTCCATTCCTGATTGGCTTGTTTCCATTGTATGAGGGGTGGTCTAAGGTCATACTTACGTCTTTTGTCAAATTCCTGAGGGAAAACCTGAGGGAGAGTAGGTGGGATCTGTTACATTGTTAAGAGGAACCTTATGCCTGAGGGTTTTGCTGTGGTCAGACACTCCCAGCATTGTTCCCAAATAGGTGTTTTTTCCCCACCCGGGGACTTCAGGCCCTAATCTTTCCCTCTCTGCCTACTGAATCCTGTCTTCTCCTATCATAAAACCCCTTAATAATTTATTTGTGTGAAAAGTGTGAGATAAGAATTTGGCCTTTATGTTTTTTACCAATCAGAAGCTAGAATACTATAGGTAAATGTAGGTTTAGATATAAATGTAAATCCTACATTTTTCAAAGCCTTGATCATGCCAATTTTAAATATTCTCTCAATCCCATAGTAAATACATAGGTACTTAGGGTCTGTTTCTAGATTTTCTATTCTGTTCCTATATTCACCATGTGTTTCTGATTCAGAGATTTTGACCCTAAAGGGACTGCCCCTCCCCTCTGAGGCTTAGCCAATTACTAGAGTTGATAAACAACTTGCCTGGAAACAGGCCTTTCATATGCACACTGAACAATCTAGAGCCCACCATCCCACCTTCTTTATTGGACTCTTTGAGCCACTAATTCTCTACCCCTAATCTCCCCAGAGCCAGGTACCAGACAACTAGGGAAAATTCCTACCCTCCACAAAGCCTGCTGAAATTATTTAAACTAGCCAAGGCTTACCCTGCCTTGCCCATTCCTTCCCATCAAAACCACAACACAGGTTCTTGTTCATATTGTTTTCCTATACCTTCTGCCTGTTGACTGACCCTGGTGCTGCCCCATGTGATCCTGCAAGGCATGGCATGTCTCTTTCTCTTTGGAACTGCAAAGTACACATTGTTTTTTCAATGGCGGTCATCTTCTGATCTGTTGGCCTTACCATACATGAATAATGTTAAAAGTTTCATTTTAAAACAGTTCCATTGCTCTGTGACTCTAATCCTATTCTTACAGATAATTTCTCTGTGCATGATTTTGTAATACCCTCAAAAATTTTGTAGTACAAAGACCCTGTCACTATTTTTTGAATCCAATATGGTTGGCTGAATTCAGATCTGAGTAAGTTAACATGAGTATGCTCCAAGAAAGACTCTTCGCATATGTCCTACATAAAGCCAACGAAGGAAAATGTGACACTTAAGTTTTAGAAATAACCATAGTAGTAGAAAACAAAATGATGAAGAAAATAGTGTAAAATTAGGATGTCAGAAGGGAGGAATTTTGATCCTAAATATGCTAAGTAGCTTTATTACCTTAAAACATCACTAAGGTTTCTTAGCCTCTTGTCTAGCACCCTCTAGAGAGAACGAGATCTCTCCCAGTTAAAATTCCTGCATCTAGCATTCTAACGCTATCATTCCACCATCCACCAAACGTACATGTCTTATGTAGGGCAGAGAGTTCCGCAGAGAAGATGCTCCATATAAGTGTGTGGAAATGAATTTCTTCTCCCCATCCACAATCTCAGGGCCATCACATTCATGGTCACGCTCTTGCCACGCATCTTTGTTTCCAATGAGTGCTATCTCAGCATGCTTTCATCCTCATTAAGATCATATATGTGTCCTTCTATTTCTTCAAACTGAAGATAAATCGTCTTCCCTCATCTCCCAATGTTCCTTATTATTAAACTTTGGCGTTCAAGACAAGTTGATCTTCATTGTGGCAATTGCTTTGATCATTATGATCTAGACCTAATTTAATAATGACTTAACTGAAGAAAATAGTTTTGTTTTGACTTAGGCATAAAATTATTTAGTTTAGTCAAGATACAGTAACAGTATAGACTTCATGAAAGGCAACTGAAAATACTGTGAAATATATCTGAACATCTATGATCATTCAAAAGAATGAGCAAATTTTTACCCATTGCAAAATATTCAAAATACCTATTTTCCTGGGAAGCTACAACAAAACAAGAGAATCTCATCATTGTCAACAATTTATTTTACCTAATGAATTCTGTGACAATATTTAATATGAACACTATGCTATCATGCATATCAGTCATAATTTTGTTGTTTTCTGAAACTAATAAGCTAAAATTCATCATTGATGAAGAAAATGGTATACTCAAGGTACTTTTTTCATTGAACAATCAATATTTTTTTACACTCATTAGAGTTCTAAGAAATGTATTAGGCAAACTTCTAGTCTTTTTGCTCTGAATCTGCAAAGGACGGAATCCTTCTCATGACATGTTTTTATTTTGTGGGTTTATATTTTTAATAAAGTGATAATTCAAAAAAATCTAAAGGTGAGACGTAAAGATTTCAGACTCCCACAGAATTTAAAATACTGAAGCATTGGGGGAGCACACTGGTAATGTACTTTCTATAGACATTTCTGTCTGAATAAGTTTTGCTTCAATATTAGAAATCAGCAGGAAGAGATAAATAGGGAAAATATACAGTCCCCATAGTTTACACAGTGTCTGTTTTAGTCCATTTGGATTACTGTAAGATACCAGACTGAGGCTTATACATGACAGAAGTGTATTTCTCATAGTCTGGAAGCTGGGAAGTCCAAGCCCAAGGTACCAGCAAATTTGGTGTCTAGTGAGAGCCTGATTCATACAAAGGCCTCTTCTCACCATGTCCTTATGTCGAGTAATGGATGAAGGAGCTCTCTGGGGTCTCTTTTATAAGTGCACTTTTATATAACAGTGACATAACCACCTCCCAAAGACCCCATCTCTAAATATCATCACATTAGGGGTTAGGTTTCAACATATGAATTTTGAGGGGACACACACATTCATTTTATACCAATGTTGTATCTGATAGTCAAAAAAATGTACAACCAGAGCTTATATAAGAAGTAACAATGCCACTAAAAAATGAGTCAGCTCTGGGGCATCTGGGTGGCTCATTTGGTTAAGCGTCCAACTCTTGATTTGGACTCAAGTCAAGATTTCTGGATTCGTGAGTTTAAGCCTTTCATCAGCACTGAGCGTGTTTGGGATTCCCCCTCTCCCCCCTACTCCCAGCTCTGCCCCTCTCTTGTGTGCGTTCTCTTCCTCTCTCTCTCTCTCAAAATAAATAAATCAACTTAAAAAAAAAAAAGAGTCGGGGCGCCTGGGTGGCGCAGTCGGTTAAGCGTCCGACTTCAGCCAGGTCACGATCTCGCGGTCCGCGAGTTCGAGCCCCGCGTCAGGCTCTGGGCTGATGGCTCGGAGCCTGGAGCCTGTTTCCGATTCTGTGTCTCCCTCTCTCTCTGCCCCTCCCCCGTTCATGCTCTGTCTCTGTCTGTCCCATAAATAAATAAAAACGTTGAAAAAAAAATTAAAAAAAAAAAAAAAAGAGTTCTTTACAGTGGCTAATCTATGAGTACAAAAAAGTGCATTAAAATTTGGTCTTGAGTATAAGGACATACAGTATTGGAACATTTCAGAAAAATATCAGTGATATTGTATATTTTATTTAATAAAAGTTCAGAAACAGCAGTTGTGTGTGGGCAGAGTATGCTGTACATGACAGCATCAAAAAAGCTACTTTACAGATATCAAAGAATATTGCTACAGATTAAACACACCCGCCTGCATGCATGAACTGCTGAGGGCTGAGAATTAGCTGAACTTTTCCTATTAATAGTCAAGTGAAACTAATCCCTTTAAATGTCCTGAGATGCTACTCACTGACAGCTTAGTCCCTTTTGTAATGTTTATAAATAATAAAGAGATTAGTAGTTACCACTTAGTAGATGTATGTAGTGTATTTTCAACATATTTTCAGTAACTAAAATTTTACTTTAATGCTATTTTATGTAATCAATGGTAGGATGATTTCCTAGTCTGCTACTCAAAAGATGGTGTTCATTTTGAAACCTATAGTAATTGCAGCCATTTATTAGGTACCATCTAATAGGACAAACCGATGAGCTGTGGGTATCATTACTTCCATGTTATAGGAAACGAATTGCAGCTTAGAAATGTGACCCTGGTGGACACAGTCACACACTGCCCAGATCCCCTGCTGTCGGGAGTGCTATTAGCAGACAGCCTTCAGCTGTGAGTCCCTCAAGGATTTTTTCAGCTGTGGAGAGTAGCTCATGCAAGGTTAGACCCCTTTCTTCAGTGGTCCTCATCCGTGGACCAACAATTCCATGGTTGACATTGGAATATCCAGAGCTGAATATCACTGAAGAGCTATATGAGCTCCAGAGTTCTGTGGGGCTTTAGTCAGACATCCCAACTCCACTTTCCCTTCTGCTCACTCTGGCTTCTTTTCTCCTCTTTTCCACAAGTGTCAGCTCCAAGGGCTCACCTCCATAAATATCCCGAATGCTAGACTCTCTCATAGTCTGCTTTCTGAGCAATCAATCTTGCAGCCGGTTACTTACTGCCCAAGGTTATTGAGCAAGCAGGGAAACTGGACACGATTCAAACTCAAGTTTATTCAGCTCCAAACCTCCTCTCTTGCTTCTACTGTACACTCGGAGCCTTCTCATCCTACAGAGCACAGTTCCGTTTCATTGAATCTTCAAGACAGTTTCAAATCCTATCCACTTATAAAGCATTTCAGTGGAGGACTAAATTTTCACTGGACTTAGCCACACTGCAATTATCACACAACTGCCTAATTACAGGCATGTGGTAATTTCAGTCCTAATTAAATTATTGTCTTCCCATGGTCCCATTTCTAATTAGCCTTCTCATTTCTTTGAAGTTGTATTTTAGCTTACAAGCGGCTAAATTGTATGGTTGCTCTAATTGTGCACACAAATTTAGTGTGGTTTAAAAAGATGACCTAGAAATGTGCTTTTAAATACATCAAACCCATTTTATAAACATTATATATATATATATATATATATATATATATAATTTTTTAATGCTTATTTTTTTGAGAAAGAGCATGAGTGGGGGAGGGGCAGAGAGACAGGGGAACAGAGGATCCAAAGCAGGCTCTGCGCTGACAACAGTGAGTCCCATTCGGGGCTTGAACCCACTAACCGTGAGATCATGACCTGAGCCGAAGTTGGATGCTCCATCGACTTAGCCACCCAGGCGCCCCTGTAAACAATATATTTTATCATTTGTACCTGTTCAGATTTACTCTAAAAATCTCTGGCACACTTTAACAACTGGATTTGTATTATTTGAAGCCTGACAGCTCTCAAAATAAGGTTTTAAATATAAAAGCAATTTCTAAGCTTTCAGCTAGATCATAACAATAGATCCATTTGCTTGTGGAATTAGCATCACACCTCGGCACTATCAATATGTCTGTGTAGGTTAGCAAAAACATAACCGTGATTGCAATGAATGCTCCACATCTCAAAATGACTGTTACTTTGCATGCATCATGACTAATGAACACACGCCTCTTGCCAGAGAACATTGTTTCTGGAGGAAATAAACTGTCACGAGTAATGTGTGTTGATTGTTCAGATCCCCTTTTCAATGAGAAACATCGATGGTTTTTATTTGTTATTTGTGCATGGTAGGAAATAACACCAGAATCCACTGTTTCTCAGATTTATTTCCCAGAAAGAGTATTCTTGGGGAATATAGCGGAATCTACATGGCTAAGTGCCCTGTGATCTGGGAAGTTATTTCACCAGAGCGGCTGCTGCTGCCTTTACAGGGAATGGGCGGGGAAATTCTTTTAAATTAATTCTTTGGGCTGTTCTGAACCCAGACCTCAGCCCACCTTCAGATACGCACCTCTGTCCTGGACACCAGAAGGGCTGTTTGAGTTTGGACTGAGCTGTCAGCCTCTCCCACTGGTGTCGTCTCTTTCTCTTTTTCTCTTTCTTTCTTTTTCTTTTCCTTTTTTTTTTTTTTTTTCCCTTTCAAAGCCCCATTGTTGCTGAGGCCCAGCGATGGGCAGGGACTGAGGAACTCTTTGAAAGGAGACCAAGCTCTACTTTGCCATGGGGCTGAGCAGCACTAAGCAAAACCCACCTCACATCTGTCTAAATCACACTGAAGCGAATGAACTTTTAAACAAATGAGCTGCGTGTTTTTCTCTAATGCTTATTACTAGCTGTGCAGTGAGGCTGCACCGATTTCAAAGGCTTTTCAATTCCTGCACAGAACTGAGAGGCTGTAGCAATGGTCCTTTGAAGAGAAAACACCGCTGTTGGGACAGGCGTGCGGCTTGGGCTTGGCTCAAAGACCTCCAAAAGTGACAGGGAACAGCAGAGGGGATGGCTCTGGCTACAAGCAGCTCAAGAAATTAATATAAAAAAGGCTTTCCTGTCCCCTACTGCAAATATTTTCTCTTGCAAGAGGAATCCTTGGAACTTGTCATACATATGAATTCTCTTTCAACTCCAAAGGGGCTAACTTTCATACCTGCCTTTTGGCATCACTGTAGATTTTAGACATTTTAATAACTATCTCTGATTTGAAACAAAAACCAAACAACAAAAAACCCCTAACTTTTGCTGCAGCCACGCCTCTCCATTTTTGCTTTTCCTAATTTGACATTTGTTAAGCATTTCTAAAGAAAGGTTTATTTATTTACTTTATTTTATCCCTTTTATTCCCCATAAAAGTATTTTGAAAAGAATCAAGTATAAAGTAAAAATATTTATCAAGTTAGGGATATAAACTAAATAGAACATCTTAATGTATTTTACGTAAAAGAAATCCGCGATACAAGCTTCAATCAACAGCATTTTGAAAAGTGCTTTGGTATGTTAATTGGAAATCATTCTAATCTATTTAACCACAGAACTTCTATTCCTTGGCCCTGACTAGGACAGTTCAAGTTACGCGCTCTACCTAAAAGTGATGAAGCTATATTTCTTCAAGAATATCTTATAATTTGGACTTCTCACTCATGTATCCCAGCCATTCTCTTTGATCCAAATTAGTGAGGCTTGGTGTTGAAATTGAGACTAACTCAGAAATTCTGGGCAAACAGAAAAAAAACCCTCCAGATAAAAGTAGAAGAAATTTTTATGTTAAGTATTTCTAAAATTATGGCCCCTGCCCAAGTGTCTCATACAAATCCTGGGAACCCTAAGCATCACCTCATACAGAGAATATTCAAAAAGATTCTAAGTGTCCATAAATGAATTCAACATGGAATTACAAACAGCACCGATTTGTGGAATTGGATAGATTGGGCTTTGTTAGTAGCTCTGTCACTTTAGGAGATGCACATCTCAGTCAATTTTCTTAACATCACTGAGTCTCAATTTTTCACATAAAGTACAGAAAAGATTAGTGAAAGAAAATATGGAAACAATCCCCTAGATAATATATAACCAGTCAACATTAGTTTCATCCCCCCAGTTAATTAAACACTTCAACATTAGAGTTCAGATATATTTCGCTTAAACTCTCAAAGTATTTGTGATGGACATTTATTAAAAAACCTCTATTCAGCTTCTTAAGAATTACTCATGATCATCAGATTGTTGTAATTACTGTGTTACTGTATCACACAAAACAGTTTTTGCAACTTTCAAAACCAATGCTATGGAGATATAATTTACCTAAAATAAACAGTGTGCAATTTGATGAGTTTTGATATATATATATATATATATATATATATATATATGTATATATATATGTGTGTATATATATGTATATATGCGTGTGTGTATATATATATGTATATATGTGTGTGCGTGTGTGTGTGTGTGTATATATATATATATATATATATATATATATATATACTGAGTAATTGCCTTACTAAATCAAGGTAAAAAACATTTCCAACATCTCCCAAATATTTCCTATGGTCCCTTCCTAGTTGACCCCCAACTCTCTTACTGCTATAGACTGAATGTTTATGTAGTCCTGAAACTCTTATGGTGAAACCTAATTCCCTCCTAATATTAGGAGGTGAGATCTTTGGAAGTGATTTGGTCATGAGGATGGACTCCTCATAAATGGGATTAGTGTCTTTATAAAAGAGACCTCAGAGAGCTTTCTCAGCCTTTTCACCATGTGAGAACACAGTGGAAAGATGGCTGACCATGAACCAAGAAGCAGGCTATCACCAGACACTACCAGGGCCTTAATTTAGGACTTCCTAGCCTCTGCAACTGTGAGAAACAAATTTCTATTGTTTATAATCCATCCAGTCGATGGTGTTTTTGTTATAGCAGCTTGAATGGACTAAGACAGCCCCAAACCCAGGGATGATCTGCTTTCTTTCATGGAATAGTTTCACCTCTTCTGGAATTTCATAGAAGTGTAATACTACAGAAGGTGCTCTTTTGTGTCTGACTTTATTTATTTAGCATAATTTGAAATGTTCCGCATTGCTGTATGTATCAGAGGACTTAATTGCCAACTAGTACTCCATTAGTTGACTAGACCACAACTTGTTTATCCATTCATCCATTGATGGATGTTTGTATTGCTTCCATTTTGGGAATGGTCTGAATAGAAGTGGTCTGAAATTGTTTGAACAAGTTTCTTGTAAAGATACGTTTTTATTCTTTTGGTTAAATATATGAGTGGGATTGCTAGATCATACAGTAAATGTGTGTTTGACTTTATAAGAAACTCTCAAACAGTTTTTCAAAGTTTTTCAAATTTTATGATCCCAGCATTATACAAGATATATCCTAATGAACATGTGTATAGGGTTTGGTAGTGTCTTATTATGATTTTAATTTGCATTTTCTTACAGTGATATTACATATCATTTCATTTGTTTATTAGCCCTTGGTCTGTGTTGTTTTGTGACATGTCTGTTTCAGTCTTCTTGTCCACATTTTAATGTTTATTTAGAGAGAGAGAGAGACAGAGCATGAGCAGGGAAGGGACAGAAAGGGAGGGAGACACAGAATCTGAAGCAGGCTCCAGGCTCTGAGCTGTCAGCACAGAGCCTGACGCAGGGCTCAAGCCCACAAACCGTGAGATCTTGACCTGAGCTGAAGTTGGAAACTTAACCAACCGAGCCACCCAGGCATCCCTTCTTATTGTCTACTTTTAAAGTGCTTTGTACATTCTTAATGCAAATGCTTTTGTCAAATATATTATTATAAATATTTATCTCAGTATTTGCTTTATCTTTTCACTTACATAGCACTCTATTGTGGAGAACAGACTTTAAAGTTTATAAAGTCCAATATTTGTTTTTTTTTTAATTTTATGATTAATGATCTATGTGTCTTCCCTATGAGACCTTTGCCTATACCAAGGTTATGCAAATATTCCTCTATGTTCCTCTATAGGTTTTATAGCTTTGGTTTCACATGCATATTTCTAATATACTTTATGTTAATTTCTGTGTATGGTGTGTGGTATGTTTGAAGTTGCTGTGGTTCCATGTGGATATCCCATTATTTAACTATTTTTTAAAAACATTATTCTTCCTCCATCTTTGTCCATCATATTACCTTAGCACGTTTGTGGGTTATCTCTTGACTGTACATGTGTGGGTCTATTTCTGAACATACTATTCTGTTCCATTGGTCCTCATTCACTCTCTTGTTTAGGTTTAAATAAGCCTTGAAATCATGTATAGGAAATTCTCCAATTATGTTCTTTTTGTTGAAGTCATTTTGGCAATTCTTCCTTGCCTTTCAATATAAATCTACCTTGTCATTTGCTGAAAACAAGTGTTCTAGGATTTTAAATGCAATTCTTTGATTCCTAGATCAACTTGGGAAAAAATAAACACCGTAACAATAATGTGACCTATGGTCACATTCAACAATGTCTATCTCCTCATTTATTACATCTTCTTTAGTTTCAGCCATTTGTAGTTTTTAGATCTTATACTTGTTTTGTTAAATGTACTGCTAAATATATCATACTTTTTATGCTTTTCAGTGACATTTTAAATTTTTATTTTTCATTTGTTTGTTGCTAGTATATAGAAATAAAATTGACTTTTTATATTGATCTCTTATCCTGTGAACCTGCTAAAGTCACTTATTACTTAAAATAGTTTTTTGTTGATCTATCCAGTTTTTTATCCAGAAGGTCATGTCATCTTTGAATAAAAACTTTTTCTTCTTCCATTCCAATCTGTAAATATTTAATTAATTAATTAAGTTCATTACTGCACTGGTTAGATGTTTTGGTATAATTTTGAATATATAATGGATGAAAGACCTAAATGTGAGACAGGAAACCATCAAAATCCTACAGGAGAAAACAGGCAGCAACCTCTTTGATCTTAGCTGCAGCAACTTCTTACTTGACATCTCTGAAGGCAAGGGAAATAAAAGCAAAAATGAACTATTGGGACCTCATCAAGATAAAAAGCTTTGGCACAGCAAAGGAAACAATCAATAAAACTAAGAGACGACCAACGGAATGGGAGAAGATATTTGCAAATGACATATCGGATAAAGGGTTAGTATTAAAACTCTATAAAGAACTTACCAAACTCAACACCTGGAAAACAAATAATCTAGTGAAGAAATGGGCAGGAGATCTGAAGAGACACTTTTCCAAAGAAGACATCCAAATGACAAGCAGACACATGAAAAGATGCTCAACAACATTCATCATCAGGGAAATACAAATCAAAACCACATTGAGATATCACCTCACACCAGTCAGAATGGCTAAAATTAACAACACAGGAAACAACAGATGTTGGCAAGAATGTGGAGAAACGGGAACCCTCTTGCACCATTGGTGGGAATACAAACTGGTGCAGCCACTCTGGAAAACAGTGTGGAGGTTCCACAAAAAATTAAAAAAATAGAATTATGACCTAGTAATAGTACTATTAGGAATTTATCCAAAAGATACAGGAGTGATGATTCGTAGGGGCACATGCACCCCAATGTTTATAGTAGTGCTATCAACTTATGGAATTATGGAAAGAGCTCAAATGTCCATCAACTGATGAATGGATAAAGAAGATGTGGTATATGTATATACAATGGAATACTACTGGGCTATGAAAAAGAATGAAATCTTGCGATTTTCAACAACGTATTTGGAATTGAAGGGTATTATGCTAAGTAAAATAAGCCAGTGAGACAGAGAAAGAAGTCATATGATTTCACTCATATGTGGAATTTGAGAAACTTAACAGAAGACCAAGGGGAAGGGAAGGAAAAATGAGATACAGAGAGAGAGGTAAACCAAAGAGACTCTTAAATACATAGAACAAACTGAGGGTTGATGGGGGTGGGGGTTGGGGGAGTGGGGAAAACGGAGGGAGTAGGGAAAATACCCACTGAAGAGGCCACTTGTTGGGATGAGCCCTGGGTGTTGTATGTAAGTGATGCATCATGGGAATCTACTCCCAAAACCAAGACTAAACTGTATGTTAGCAAACTTGACAATAAGTTAAAAAATAAATAAAAATAAAGAAAGAGTAGTGAGAGTGATCATTAGTGTCTAATTTGGGGCCTTAGGGGAAAATCATAATCTTTCACAATTAGTATGCCCTTTATCAGACTGAGAGCATCTTCTTATTCTTGCTTCTTAACAGTTTTTATCATGAATGGGTACGGAATTCTTTTCCTTGAAATGATCTCTTGAAATAATCATATGTTTTTCTCTCTTTTTCTAT
This sequence comes from Puma concolor, assembly GCF_028749965.1. NCBI lineage: Eukaryota > Metazoa > Chordata > Mammalia > Carnivora > Felidae > Puma > Puma concolor. Next base: position 58,463,298 of record NC_141684.1, read on the forward strand.
TATGGTGAAATACATGATTGATTTTTGAGTCTTAAATTAACCTTTCATTACTGGGATTAGTCCACTTGACCATGATGTATTATACTTTTATAGATCCTTAAATTTCCTTGCTATGATGTGATTAAAGATTTTTATTGCTTATGTACATGAGAGATATTGTTTTGTAGTTTTCATACACACACACGCATATGTATATGTATATGTATGTGTATATGTATATGTATATGTATATGTATATGTATATGTAATTATTTTGGGGGGAGGTCTAAGATAATGGTGACTTCTAAAACTGAGTTGTGAAGTATTTCTTCCTACTCTGTTTTTGAAAAGATATCATGTAGTGGTAGTATAATTTCCCTCTTAAATATTTGTTAGAATTTTTCAGTGAAGCCATTTAGGCCTGGAATGTTCTTTGTGCAACTTTTCAATTACAAATTCGGTTTTTTAAATTTTTTTTTTTTTTTGAGAGATAACACAAGTGGAGAGAGTGGCTGAGGGGGAGAGAGAGACACACACACACACAGAGAGAGAGAGAGAGAGAGAGAGAGAGAGAGAATCCTAAGTAGACTCCACACTCAGCACAGAACCTAACATGGTTCTGTGATCTCATGAGCCAGGGATCATGATCTGAGCCAAAATCAAGAGTTAGATGTTCAACTGACTGAGCCACCCAGTTGCCCCTAACTATTTTTATAGTTATTTAGCTTTTTTATAGCTTTTCTGAGACTCTGCTAATAATTTCACTATTTAAATAACAGTTAGGACTTTTATTTCTAATAAAAGACACTGTCTTTCAAATTATTTGTCTGTTTCATCTAAGTGGTAGAGGTTATTGACATAAATCTTTTCTTTTTTCTTTAATCAGGCTTGCTAAAAATTGCTCATTAAAATTTTTTTCCTAAAAACTCTTTATTTTCCTTCTTATTTACTTCCCTCTTATTTGCTTATTTTCTACTAACTGATTTCTGCTTTTAATTTTTATTAATCCCTTCCATTTGTTTTTTATTCAATTTGCTTTCTTTTTCTAGTTTATTGAGTTGAACACTTACTTACAATTCTGACTTTATCTTTTTTTTTTTCTTGTTTACTGTAAGCACTATTTCCTTCTCAACACTACCTGATCAATATCCCACAGCTTTTGACAGGATGAGTTGCTAATGCTCCTTAGTTCAAAATATTTTCTAAATATTTTCTAATTTCCATGATGATTTCTTCTTTGAATGATGGCTTATACGGGAAGACTGTAGTTGAATTTTCAAATATATAAAATTTTTCAGATACTTTCTCATTGTAGACTTCTAATTTAATTCTGTTGTGGTCAGAGAATATAATTTGTATGGTTTAATTTTTTTTAAAAATTGATGAAAACTCATTTTATAACCTAGCATATGGTCTGTCTCTGTGAATGCTCCAACTGTTATGAAAGTTATGAAAGAAGAACATATATATATTGCATAGAATTCTGCAAATATCAAATAGATATTCTTGGTTGTTAGTGCTTTTCAAGTTCTGTATATACTTACTGTTTTTTGGCTTACTTTTTCTGTCAACTTTTGGGAAAAGATTGCTGAAATTTTCAAGTATAAATATGGATTTATTAAAATCTTATGGATTTTATCTATATTCTGCTTTCATATTACCTTTCCAAAGGTGGTACATGTAATCCTAAACAAAAGGCAAACATTTTATTTTAGAGACTATTGGTAGCAGAAAATAAACATTATAAGAAAATATTCAATTAACATAAAATAAATTATCTCTGAATTTAAAAATTATGCTCAAAATAGGCATCAAGTTGATGTTAAAGTTAATATAGTTAAATAAATTTCAGTAGAATGCCGAACTATTTTATGAGGAAATAATTCTTTGTAGAATATGCCTTTTTACTTCGGTTATATGATAAGAAAAATATCAGTAGATGTAATTTGCATTAACTTCAAACAGAACCCCAAAAGGAATTATATGAATCATAGGTTATATAAATGTATTACATTACTATATATTATAATAACATGCTGTTACTTCATATATAATATATGTTATTTTAAAATAATAGCTAATACAAACAGAAAAATAGTTGTTGATAAATGTTTTTGTATGTGCTGGTGGTTCGTGCAAATGTTCTATTGAGGGATGATAGAAATTAGCATAACTATTAAGCACACCCTTTAGATTCCCAGTAAACTGAAAATATCATTGCCACCAATATATAACTGAAAATATCATTGCCACCAATATCCTTTCACTGAAATTCAGCTGATTTTCGTAACTACTTTTATCTTGCTTTACATCAGAAAACCAAAAATAATTAGGGGTGTTTTTTACATTTCCTGATAATGATGGATAAAAAAGAGGACATATCACATTGAATACACCTATTCAAAAACACACACTTCAAAGGATTTCTTTACCTGTTATTCAACAATGATGATATAACTTTATTAGTCCCCCACCTTTTTTTTTCCTTCCCGTATACCAAAACGAAAAACCAAGCACACAAAACTTCATTCGACATAGGAAATAACTTGAGAAGTAAGATACTCTAAATCACACTAACAATAATGTGTAGCAATTATAGGGGAACTCATTTCATCAGACTTTGGTGAAAATCTGCTAAGTATTGAGGACCATGCTAGGCACTGAAGATTTCTCCTCTCAAAAATGTATACAATTGAGGTAGACATAAGCATATATGTGTATATTTTCAGGATAAAACAGAAGTGTCCTGATGGCAGTGCACCCAAAATGAAATGGGAGGGCAGCAGAGGCTTTAACATGTTGTTTTATGGAGAAGGAGATAGTTTAGCAGGTTTTTTAGAAATGGAAAAAAAATCAAACAGGAAAATAAAGGTGGAAAAGTATTCTGGGAAGAGAATATTATAAAGAATGGACACACTAGGCAGCCTAGCACAAGCCATTGTTAGTTCAGTATCTCTAGAGAATAAAATGGGGAGCATAGAAGCAGCTTAGGAACCAGGTTATAAAATTTGTGAGTTCTGCCCAGGAAGGTAAGATAATGCTGTAAGGAACACAAAGTTATGAAAGAGTTTGAAAGAGATGCTTCACATCGCTGGTTTAGCTAGATTAGCATGACTTTAGGTTGACCAAGTTAAGAAGAATAAAATCAAAGGAAAGGACATGAGTCCAGGTGGCTAATGTGACCTTGTTGCCAAGAAATAATGCAGATCTGAATCAAGATAATGCCAACAGGGTTTAAAAACAGGGTGAGGATTAGAACAATATTTAGAAAATAAGTCTTTGAGATTTGTTCACTGATTATTATAGAAAGTAAGAGAAAAGAGAAACAAATTTAGTCTGATTTTTGTATTTTGGTGACGTGAGTGGATTAGAAGTCATCAACCTATAAACTCTGCTTGTCTGAGATTATCACAAGTAAGCATATGAAGAGATAACCGCTTTCTAAAGTCACCCTGAGAAATACCAATGTTTAGAAATCTGGACAAAAGAGTCAAAGTATTATGGAGAGATGAAGAGAACAGACAGAAGACTTGGGTACTGAATCAAGAGCATCAACAGCATGATCAGCGTTGCCCAAGGCAGCAGAGAAATGTTAGTCGATTTGTAATGAGTTCATGTGGAACAGACATTTGCCAGGGATTAGTGAGGACAAACCATTGTTAAATGAATGTGGGCAGGGAACAGGAAGAAGACCTAACAAATGTGGAATACTTTGAGATACCTCCCTGGCATACTTTCCTATGAGAAGCTTGAGTATATCCTTTATAGATGTTAAACAGATGAGCTCCAGTGTCCAGATAACTGGGTTGACACCTTGTTTCTACCACATAAAAACTGTGTGCCTTTGAGCAATCGTGAGCCTCCTAAGGATCAGTTACCCCAAATGTAAATTGAGAATAAGAACGTCTATTTTATGGAGTTACTGTGAACATTAAATGATATGTTAAAAGTAAATAACATGCACCTGGAACATAGTGAGTATAGAGTCGTCAGTATGCACAAATCTTAGGGAGGTTTCTTTTTGTTTTGTTTTCAATTTTAGGTGTAATTTTTTGCCATTCATTTAATTTCAAATAATGTATCTATAAAATTTTTAAAAATGTTTATTTCTTCTACACCCTAGAGGTAGAGGGTTCATTGACTGTATATCTCAGATCATGGCACAGTATCATGATTGATTGATTGATTGATTATTGATGATGTTTATTTATTCTCTTACTCCATACTTTAATCTCTTCCTCCTCTTGTCACAAAGAAAACTATGTTATGTTTTGGACTTGTGTTCTAACAACATGGTTTTCCTGTTGGTTTTTTTGCATATATTTTTAATTCACCTAAATGGTTTCATCTAATGTGATGAATATACGGCACAATATATTTTTTTAATGTTTTTTTTAAATTTTTTTTATTTTTGAGACAGAGAGAAAGCATGAGAAGGGGAAGGGCAGAGAGAGAGGGAGACACAGAATCCGAAGCAGGCTCCAGGCTCCTAGCTGTCAGCACAGAGCCCGACGCGGGGATTGAACTCACGGAGTTTGAGATCATGACCTGAGCTGAAGTCGGACGCTTAACCGACTGAGTCACCCAGGCGCCCCTATGTCACAATATATTTTTTAACATCTATGTATGTGGTATATAGTCTCCTAAAACAGCAGTATGTTTTCATGTATTCAATTGCCTTTATCAACTGATAAACCTATTTTTGCCTATTCTCATACTGATGAACACAGAGATTGCTTCCAATTTCTGCCACTACAAATGATATTTTCATGAACATCTTGTACATGACCGAGTGGATTTTCTTCACTTTTTGTAGGGTATAGCATTTTGTCTGACTAGTTCAGTGTGCTTTCAGGCTGACTGTACCAGCCTATGTTCCCAACGGGAGCTCATGAGGGTTTCCCAATTCTCCATACCTCCACCAACATGTGGCACTGGCCTACTTTCCAATGTTTTTCAGTCAGTTGAATGTAAAGCCATATGTTGTTATTTCAATTTGCAAAATCATAGAAATTTGCAACGATTATGAATTTATCTTCATGAGATAGTTTTAAGTTTTTATTTTATTTTATTTTATTTTATTTTTTGCAACCATTCCCCAAATCATGGACCTAGAACACAAATGAAAATTTGATGACTTGTGAATCGAAGGTAATCAAACCCATTCCCCAGATTCACCTGAATCTGAATTAGAACTACCGGTTCTTTTATTCAACTTTACTTTACAAACATATTTAACTCAGACACTGTTAAAGCTAAAAGTGACCTTAGCCATTTAGACCAAGCATTTAGTTTTAAGTGTGGGGATAGTTTCAGATTTTTGGAGAATTTTTGGAATCATAATAAAAATATAAAGAAACTTTGGTTGGTGCAATAGAATGTATTGCTACTGATATCATTATACTCCTGTTTGTCTCAATTTTGTCCACTTCTGTTTAATCTACAATTACCTACCCCTTAGCAACTAGCTTATAATAAATTCCAGCTGCCCCCTTATTCTTTCCCAAATCCTTGAACAATTCTCACTGTTTCCCAACATTCTTCTAAACAACAATTTTCAGAAAGACATCATCATCATTATTTAAAACAAGACTCCATCTCTGTCACACTTGTTTGAAGTGATTTTTTGAAAGAGCTCTGACATCAGCTGGTTCCTTTGTCATAGAACTAAAGGTCCCATAGATAAAAATGCAAAGGTAGATACATACTTGTTTTTTTCTATTTATGGTAGTAGATTGAATTTCAATTTAGAGTGTAATTTACACCTTTCCAATTTATTGAAGCAAAACACCCCAAGCAACAAGGAAATCTGGTTTCCCTGATTTCTTGCTGCTCTTCTGTCCAATTAGCTTTTTATTTATTTCTTCCCCATAGCCTAAACACAGCACAATTACTTAATTTTATTTTCTAACACTATTTTCTTTTAGTAGACTCCAAGAAGGAAAATTTCTTACTTTGAATGTAGGATCCCTTGTTTGTTCAATATAATAAATGCTGCATTCCAGCTTATATGTAATTAATATGTACTTAATTCTTCACCAGAATATGTTGGCATGGTAAGTATTCTCTTTGAAAATCTTGATGATTCATTAGAAATAATAGTTGTTGCATCATTAGGCTTGTGGGTGTTTTTTTTAACTTTTTTTCTAAACAACAGAATAACAAAAAACAGAATGTTTCTCTAAACAATAGAATAATGATACTTAATAGTATAGGAAAACAATTTAGCCCAAGAATTTACTCTCTCTAATCTCTTTCCCTGTCACTTTTTTGGCAGGGGTGGGAGTCGTCTCTAGTTCAATATCATGCAGACAAAAAATTGATTTTATATTGTTGACTCTGCTTCTTGTGCCACTGTTTTATATATTCCACAGTCTTCCCATAAACTATGGCTTAAATTCCAACTACTATTATAAACAACTATAACCTTGTCATGGTACAAATAGATACGCTTTTCAGAGAGGTAACTCTCAAAGAATGGAAGTATTTCATCATAGAAGGTATAGGACACTAAGTCTGTTTTTGTTCTTATTTCTTTTTACTACCACTTGAGAGTGAGAGTGAATAGGGAAGACCAAGAACTCAGCAAAGGACATGAATCTTAATTTTTTTCTGTGGTGTTACCCATACTGTGAGATTACAAAATTCAAAGCTGTAGAAAGTTTATCTTAAATATATAGTTATTCAAAAGATCAAAGCACAACAAATAAATAATCAAATTCGATTTCAAAATGTTTAGACCTCTTTGCCAACATTAAGACTATGGATCTAAAAAATATAGGTCTTTGTACAAATGGGAAACTGGGGTATGCTAGGATCTGAGCAGATCCTCACCCGAGTGAGTGTAGGTGCTATTTAGGGCTTCAGGAAGCAAAAAAGCAGAAGAAAAAATGCTTCGAATCGACTGCTTCATCATAACTGTAACCTTTATTTTGCCACAACATACTTCATTCAGCATAATCACGAAGGCATTTAATTGAGACCAAACACTAAAAGGATTCAAAGAAAGAGGATGAGCCTATTTTGGATTTTAACCTACCCATTCTATACCTGTTTCTTAATACATTCAAGGTGATCACTTATTTTATTTCTGTTTCCTGTGTGTTGTAGTAGAGAGAGAATCACCAGATCTCTTCTCTTTTGTTATTAGGACCATCAAAAAGCAAGTTTTATTTTTGTTTTTACCTATAAGTCCTTGAGATTGCTATAAGGCTTTTGGAAGAATATTTATTGTCAACTGGTCTTTGATAATCCAGATTTTAGACATAAACTTTCTTATGTTTTATTTCAGTGAATAGATTTATTATGCTTTTCTATATCAATTTGGTTACAATGAAAACTCAGACATTTAATTGGTTTTTATTACTTTTTGTAGACTTTGTCTTAGCTGGTTCTTGATGATTAAGAAAATCATTTCTGAAACAAGCATAAGGCAGATCTTTGTCTTCTGAGAGAAAATAGCTCTTCAAGCACTTAAAATTAGACTTTTTAAAAAATATGTCAAAATATTGTGCTGCTGTAATATATCCATTTTTGTAGCGTTTAACTAGCTGAAAACTTGCACCACTGTGGATTTGTAGAAAACACTGTTAAAATACTGCTCTCAGTATTGAATCCTAGAACTGACTAGTCCCCAGAACATTTAATGGTGCTAGAGAGCCCTCTGGGTAAATATCTGTGTTTCATCATTCAGGCAATGTTGACAAGCTCATTGAAGCAGACATTTTTACTGCACTTAATATATTTTGCTTTTTCCCTTCTCTGTTTATCCATATGTTTTTTGATGATAAGAGCTGAGGAAAAGCCATGGTTTCAGGCTGGGTAAGTTTGTTCTGAGTAGCTCATTTCACTATAATCTCTAGATCCTTCCAGGTGCCTTCATTGTGTTATTAGACTTTCCAGGAGAATACAGAAGGGGGGAATTTGCTGTCTTCTGAGTCACAGTAAACATGTACCAACTCGTATACCATAGCACACTGGAAACACAATCTTGTCGCCAGTAGGGAGGCACTTGAGTGGTCTAGCTATAGTGGCCCATGTGGAATGAACTAAAATCTAGATGAAGGATGAAAAATATCTTACTCATTTGTGAGCAAAGGGAAAAATGAGTACTCTTAGAATCTGATTTTTTTCTAGCTTTGTTCAGTGATAAATTCGAATCATTTTAATACATTCTACATGCTTTGATCAAAAATATGTTCATGACATTCACAAACTTGATATTATCTTCGTATTTTGTATTTAAGCTTTAAGTAGATATTTGGTAAAGTCAACATAGTCAGTTGGTCTTTGTAATTGGTAGAACATAATTTGATTAGATGTTCAAAAGCTGCTTCTGTCTCGTCTTACAGAATTAAAATAAATTTATTTCTTTCAAGTTGATTGGTATAATTATATTTTCATATTTGAAATATCACTGGCTACTGTTTTAAGCTTAGTTCTCTTCAATATGCCCTAGCAAAACTCGTTAGTATACGATAGTTAAACCTTTCTCACCTCAGTTTTACAGTGGAATTAATCCCTAGTGACCTAAGATATTCATTTTATGTAATGAATGAACTTCTTTGTATCTAGGATGATACTAGCTATGAGCCATTCTTGGAAGAGCTGAGAAAATAGTCACTCAGCTCATATCCAGTAGGGTTTAAATCTTTCATAAAACTCCAGTTAAGAAAAAAATAGAATTTAAAATATTTTCAAACTTTACTTTCTTCAAATAAAATTTCGTGTTGAAGTCTGAATGGAAATTAAATAAAAGCTGAGCTATTCTGGATCAAATAGAAGAGAAGTGCCTGGAGAAACTCTATGTGTGCCTTAAATAATGTCCATAGATGGCACACAGTTACAAAGCTGTAGTGTTCTGAGTATGCCTTACACGCTGATAACCAGAGATATTATGCAGCATGTGCCCAATAGACCTCTATCATGTCCTCTTGGAACAATGAGTTAATTTTTTTCAGAAAAAAAAATTACATATTCACAGACAGCTCCAGTAAAATCAAATGGTGCCTATCTATTTCTGGAATGATGGAGTAGACATATTTTTTCCTCTTTTTCCTGCTGAGCAAATTAAATGCTCTGGACATTATATATTCAAAAAATAAAAAAATCATAGACTCTAACACGTAGAAAGAAGGCAAAAGAAACAGTAACTTAGTGGTGAGTTTCCTGGGTTTTCTTTTTGCCTCATAGCTGAGAGCTGAAGGAGGTGGTGACCTAGAAACATGAACAAACACAAAGTAAAAAGAGTTTAACAAAACACTGCTCTCTCTCTGGCCACTCACCAGAAAAGGGGCAGCCTAGCGAGACAGAAAAAAAATTAGATAGTAACCACTCTAATTCAGCCAAACACCACAGAAAAATAATAAGGCCTCACACCCTAGTCCTGCCAGCAAAGGCTGAGTGAGGATCTTAAACTTCTACTCTTGACAGAATGGAATGAGATGGCCCAACCCACTGCTAGACGGATGTCAGACAAGACCAGGTAGAAAGCCAGATGGCAATGAGCCTTCTATAAAACCACACGGGGGGGTCTGGAATTCCATCACCTGGCAGTAAAATGTATGCTTCTTCCTTCTCAGTGGGATATCGGAGGAGGACTAGGGGAAAATCAGAAATTGCATCACTATTCAGTTGTAATGAGGTCGCATTGCCATCCATGTGGGGTTAGTGGAGTCCAAGCAGGGAGAACGAACAAGGCACTTTTACTTCTTCCAGTCATGGAGGTACCAGTGGAGGTCTAGTGGGAAACATGAACTGCCACCCCCATTAGGCAGTAATGTGGATCCATTCCCTTGAATGTCAAGGAGGTCATGAGGGGAGCCCTACCATATTTACTATCATCTGCCAGTTAGAAGGTGGTACCCTCTTCTTCCCCTGTTAGAGTGGTGTCAGAATAAACCAACCCAAACTTTTTTTCTTTTTCTTTTTTTTTTAGTTTATTTATTTATTTTGAGAAAGGGAAGGGCAAAGAGAGAAAGTGAGAGAGAGAATCGCAAGCAGGCTTTGCACTGATAGGGGCTCAACCCTTGAGATCATGACCTGAGTTGAAATCAAGAGTCTGATGCTTAACCAACTGAGCCACCCAGGAACACCCAAACTGGTTTAAATAAGATCCAAAATCTTATTAAATAATAACTAGATGTTCAGGATTAAGTTTGAAATCATTTGTCATACCAAGAACTAAAAAGATCTCAAACTAAATGAAAAAGAAAGACAAAAATTACCAACACCAAAATGACAGAGATGTCAGAATTAGCTGAAAAGATTTAAAAGCAGCCATCATAAAATTCCTTCAGTGGAAATAAAAAAAAAAATCAATTACAAAAATTTTTGAAACAAATTTGAAAAATGGAGAGTTCTTTAAAAAAAGGGGGAGATATAAAGAAGGAACAAATGGAAATTTTGAAACTGAAAACCTCAATAATTGAAATGAAAACTCAATTGATGTGCTCAAAAGGAGAATAAAGGGACAGGGGAAAGAATCTGAGAACTAGAAGAACAATAGAAATTACCCAATTGGACAAACAAAAACATGCTGAGAAAATAAAATCTGAAGAAAGTCTCAGGGACCTGTGAGACTATGATAAAAGAATAAATATTTGTGTCATCAGAGTCCAGAAAGAGATGAGAAAAAAAGTAGGGCTGAAAAAGTAGTTGAAGAAATAATGGCTGAAAAAGTTCCCAAATGCAGTGAAAGACATACATTTACAGATTCAAAAGACTGAGCTAACTTTAACTATGATAAGCCCCCCCAAAACCCAAAAGAAGACACACTTCTGAAACTGAATCCAAAGAAACATTTGAAAACATTAAGAGTGAAATGATACCTTATCTACAGAAGCAAAACGGTTTGAACTACCACAGATTTCTTATTAGAAACCACAGAAACTGAAAGGAAGTGGCACATTTTTCCAGTGCTGAAAAACGAAACAAAAGAAAACAAAACTGTTAGCTCAAAATCTTATATCTTCTGATAGTATCTTTCAGGAATGAAGGGGATATCTAGACAAAAGGAAACTAAAAATATTTTTAACAGCAGAACTACACTAAAAGAATGGCTAAAGGAAGTTCTGTAAACAGAAAAGAATGATAAAGAAAGAAATCTGGGAACATCATAGAAGAATAAAGAATAGAGCAAGCAAAACCGTGGGCGTATATAATAGACTTTTCTTCTACTCTTGAGTTTTCTAAATAATGCTTGATGATTGGAGCAAAATCTATAATACTGCTTGATGTTGTTCTAAAAGTATATAGAGGAAATATTTAAGAAAATTAGGAGAGTAAAAGGATGGAATAAAGAGATAAGGATTCTACCCACAGGGCCCCCTCCTGGGCGAAGTGTGTTCGCGCATGGGCACAACCCCGCTTGGCGAGGTAGCCTGTGTGCGCATGCGCACAACGGCCTCTCAGCCAGGGCGTCTGTTCGCGAATGCACCCCACACCCCTCCACGCAGAAGGGAGTTCACACATGCGCAGAATACCCCTTTGGCGAAGGAGGACGTTCGCAAACGCGCCCCGCACCCCTTGGCCGAGGTGGTTTCAGGCTTCGCACTGACCCTCCTGAGGTGTGTGAGAGGCTCACACATGCACAGCCAGGAAACTATGATAAATTATGTACATATAATAAAATACTTGAGAAACAACCGAAAAAAAAAAAAAAAAGACGGTATAAAGATTTACACTCAAAATGCTTGGATAAATCAGAATGAAATTTAATAGTAACAATTTAATATAACAATATAAGCAGGTTAAAGTAAAAGGATAGTAAGTTATATCATGCAAACATTAATCAAAAGATAGCAGAAGCAACTATATTAAAGAAAATTCCCTGAGACAGGGTATACATTATATAAGGATACAAAGGGCCAATCCATCATGAAGAGTAATCCTAAATGTGTATATACCAAGAAGCAGAGCTGTGAAGAATATAAAATAAAAACTGACAGAATTAAAAAGAGAAAGAGAAAAGCAAAAATTATAATTAAGTATTTTAACACTCACCTTTCAACAATCGATAGAACAAGTAGACATAAAACTAGCAGTGAAAAAACTCAATAACACCATTAAGCAACAGTATCTAATCGTTGCTCCCAATACTGCCCCCAACAACCGCAGAACATATACACTTCAGTAGTGCCCATGGAACATATACCAACAGTCCATATGTTGTCCATAAAACAAACCCCAACAAATTTTAAATAATTTAAATCATACAGAATGTGTTCTCTGGCCACAAAGGAACCAAACTAGAAATCAATAAAAAGAGTATAATAGGAAAATACCAAACAAACTAACCAACACACTAAGCCAAAGATGGGGAGAAATTTTAAAAAATACATTAAACTGAATGGAAATGAAAATACAATATATCAACATTTGTGAGACACAGTTAAAGCAATTCTGGGAGAGAAATTTAAATCACATCTATTAGAAAAGCTTATACCCTAAATGACTACCTTTAGAACCTAGAAAAACAAGAGCAAAATAAACCTAAAGCAAGCAAATAGAAAGATATGAGAAAGATAACAAAAATCTATGAAACGGAAAACAGTAACACAACAGAGAAAACTAAATGAAGCAAATAGTTCTTTGGTGAGATTAATAAAATTGTCAAGTCTCTAGCAAAATTGATGAAGAAAAAAAAGATGACACAAATTTCCAATATGTATAACATAAGAGGGAACATAACTACAGACCCTGCAGACATCCAAAGGATAACAAAGGGATACTACAAACAATTCTACACATATAAATTTGACAAGTTAGGTAACATGGACCAATTCCTCTATAAACACAAACTACCAAAACAGATTCAAGCAGAAATAGAAAATCTTAATAAACTTACACTGTTGAGGCAATTGAATCCATAATTTAAAAATCTCTCTTAAAAGAAACCCCAGTCTCTGATGGGTTAACTCAAATTTTACCAAATATTGAATAAATTAACACCAATTCCATACAATCTTTTCCAGTTATAGAACACTTTCCAATTAATCCTCTGAGGCTGGTACTATCCTGATACCAAAGCCAAAGAAGAGGTCACTATTTCTTGTGAGTATAGAATCAAAACTCTTAATAAAATGTTACCAAATAGGACTCAGCAATATAAAAAAGGAATTACACATCATGCCAAGTTGGATTTATTCCAGGGATGCAATGATGGTTCAGTGTTTAATGTCAATCAATGTAATGCACTATATTAACTAACTAAAGAAGAATCATCCCAAACTTACATGCAGAAAAAAGTATTTAACAAAATTCAACACAATTCATGCCAAAAATCCTCAGAATAGGAGAAGAATTTCTCAGAAGAAATTCCTCAACGTGATAAAGAACAGCAACAACAACAAAAACTACAGCCGACATTATGCCTATTTGGTGAAAAATTAAATGTTTTACCCCTGAGATTGGAAAGGATGTCTGCTGTCAACACTTTTATTTGTGTTGGCAAAAAGAAAATAATAGGCATACAGTTTAGAAAATAAGAAAGGAGTTTCCTATTTGCAGATGATGTAATTGTCTATGTAGAAAATCCCAAGGTATCTATGAGAAAACTCATAAAGAACTAATAGATGAATCACAAAGTCCACACCATATAAAATAAACCTACACGTCAAATGTATTTCTATATACACTAGCAGTTAACACATGGATACCGTAATTAAAACTATGATATGATTTGCAAATCTCATTTTAAGAAAAGAACACTAAAGGGGCTTCTGGATGACTCAGTCGATTAAGCGTCCGACATGGGCTCAGTCATGATCTCACAATTTGTGAGTTCCAGCCCTGCGTGGGGCTCTGTGTGGACAGCTCAAAGCCTGCAGCCTGCTATGGATTCTGTGTCTCATTCTGTCTCTGCCCCTCCCCCACTGGTGCTCTGTCTCTCTCTGTCTCTCAAAAATAAATAAATGTAAAAAATGAAAAGAAAAGAAAAAAAAAACTAAACATGCAGTTGCCATGCAAACCAGCAATTTCACTCTTGGGCTTTTATTCCAGAGAAATAAACATTTATTTTTACACATAAAAAACTGAAAACAATGTTAATTGATGTTTTATTTATATTGATCCCAAAATAGAAATAACTCAATTTCTTTCAGATGAGTATTTAAAATAATGGGGTAAATCCATACTAAGGAATATTACTTGGCTTTGAAAAAGAATGAACTATTGATACATGCAATAACCTGGATGAATTTCCAGAGAATTGAGTGAAAAAAAACAATATACAGGATGATTTCATTCATATAAAATTATTGAAATGATAAAATAATGAAATGGAGTATAGTGCTTGTCAGGGGTTAAGGAGGGATAGGGATTGAGGGAAAGTTGAGGTGTCTATTAAATAGTAATATAAGTGATGTTTGAGGTGATGGAAATGTCCCATGTCCTGACTATTAATATAATATTCTGGCTTCAATGTTGGACTACAGTTTTGCAAGATGTTAGCATTGGAGAAAATGAGGTAAAGAGTACGTAAAATCTCTGTGCTTTATTTATTACAACTACATGTGAATCTAAAATTATCTCAAGATAATATGAGGTACAGATAATGTGAAAAAGGGAACTTTTACATTTGCTTTTCTCCAGGTATCACCAGTATATTGGCACATTATTTCTACAGTGAGATTTTAGTTACCATATTAAATGCTTAGTGTCATTTAATATGGACATATGCCAAAAGTAAATACTGTCGTTTAAGTGTGTTCTTTGCTGGGGAATTTCTCACCAAACATATCTAGCAATGAGAATAAAACATAACTAATTTGCATCATCAACCTGCAAGTAGCTCTCATACCCTTTCCTCTTGCCTTTTCAGTAAGAAATGTTTTCAAAATAACAACAATGTGCATGTACTGTCGCTGCACATGTATTTGCCTATTCAATTAATAAAAGACATTTTGAACATGTAGGACATATTAAGGATAGGCAGAAAAACAGTAATTGTTTTTAGAATCCTTTAGCTTAGGGGTAAGACAAAGATGTCAATGATTCTAGGAATGTATTATGTAAATTTTTTTTTAAGTTTATTCATTTATTTTGAGAGAGAGAGAAAGATCTTGAGCAGGGGAGAAGCAGAGAGAGAATCCCAAGAAAGCTCTGCACTGACAGCCAAAGCAGGGCTCGAACTCACGAACCATGAGATCATGGCCTGAGCTGAAACCAGGAATCAGACGCTTAACCGACTGAGCCACGCAAGAAATATATTTTCTTAAGCAAGTCATGACACATTAAATTTTAAAGCTCCATACTATGTAATGAATGAAATTCATCTTACCAGATCTTGAAAATAATATGTATCAGAACATCTGGGCTGAAATGTCCTCTTTGAAAATAAATAAACAAACAAATAAATAAATAAATAAAAATGTAGACATTGCTCTACAGTTTGAAACTTTATATCAAATTGAGCCACTCTAGATTAGAATTTCCATGATTATATACTTACCTCCTTTACATTTTCAAAAGCGACATTATTGCACAAAGGAAATTTTTCTATGAATACTTGGATACCATTTTGGTATTTATTGCCTTCAAAATTATCCTTTTGTCTCTGACCGGTGTGCATGCCAAAGAAAATTAAAGCAAAAAAGTAAGTGAATCCCTCAATGGGCAAGATGATTTGGTAAGGATCACAATTTGGGTCAGATCAGTTACACTGTGTTGAAGAGCAAAAGACAATAGTAATGCAATTTACATTTTAGGATTGCTGAAGCATTTTTCTTTGCTTTTCATTGGCGCCTAGGGAAAATTATGTAATTATTAAGTATAATGACACATTTTGAAAAAGATGTTTCATTGGATCAAAAGACAGGCTGACAAATTTATCCATGTTCCTTCCTTTTTCTTTTTCTTCATAAAGCAAAAGTAATTGCTTTTTGTTTATTCTTTGCCTATTCTATGAAACTTATTTTGAAGGCAGTCATACAAGATGTTCGTGTGGACAATAAGAGGTACTTTGTAAACGAGGTGTTATTTAATTAAATATAAAAAGCTAATTTAAAATAATACTATGACCACAATAATGAGACAGCTCTGACCAAAGCCCACTAGAATGCTTTTAGCATCCCCCTCAGCATCAGTGGTGGTGAAGAGGGGTCGTCTCTTCATTGTACTGACTCATCCTGGGAGACACATTCAATATTATTTTAACTTCCGTTCCCCCATTTCTCTTTGATTGGCTAAAATGTATCAAATGTCTGAAATAAAGTGTTCTTTAAAAGTAGATGTATATATTTAATTTATATATGTAAATATAATATAAATATAAACATATGTGTATTTAAAGATGTAGAGAAGTCAGAGAGAATATAATGATCACACATTATGCCATTCTTTTATGAAAGTGACAAAATACAACTAGGGTTATTTTCGAATGACCATCATTCAGTTATTAGCTGAACATTGTAGGAACAATACAGCAGAGCACTGAGGTTATTGAAGAGTATAGATCTAGACTTATTTAATAGTAAAATCATAATTTCTTTACAATTAAAAGACTATCAATACTTTTCCTTTGACAAATCCTGCTACATCATCTTCCATGTACTTCTTAGTTACATCTGTTAATGTAACACTATATTTAACACCAAATTTAGACATCCTTGAATTATGCTGTCTTGAATACTACTATTTCTCAGCCTGTTTGTATTTAGATACTGCTCTGATCCAAAAGGCTATTGATCTATGGTTGATATTAATTCAGTGAGCAACATAAATGCACTAAGTAGAGCTACAGTTACACAACTAAGTGGGTGCTGTCTGTTGAAAAGATTTTTAAAACTATTTTAGTCGTATGATTAAGGATCAGGACTCCAATATCTCCAGATTAGCACCTTGGCATACTAATAAATGTAAAGTTTGAAAGACTCCCATGGGCAAATAAGTTAAATAAATATAAAATTAAACAATTTTTGTTTTAGTGTAGGATATCTCAGAACTTTGATTATATTCACGAGCATATTAAGTGGGGTGTACTTTGGGAAATACTAATCTTTCTAAAGTTCTCTACGTGAAGAAATATAATATAAATAATATTCTCTTTTCCAACAGACATGAGCAAAATTGCCTGACGAAGTCATCGGACCCAGGTACACAAGAATAATGCATTTAAAAGAATCATCTCCTGCCCATTTTTCATTTGTTGTGATATTTGATCCAAACTATTTCATGTCTCCCATTTAACTTCTTGAATAAAAAATTAAAGCTAAAAGCAGGTCTAGTACAGGAGAAGAGCTGCAGAGGGCCAGAGCTAGGCCAGTGGGCTCTATTTTTGAAGCATCCTTTTATTTCTGCATCTCTGATATCCAAGGCATAGCTTTCAAAAACACTTCTCTTGTGACTGGGTTGCTTTTATCTTTCCCATTTTATTAAAAGAGTTAAATGGAAGGCATTCAGAAACTCCAATTTAGCTTTTATTTTTCAATAAAAATGACAGTCGAAAAACAGTATAGCCACAGGAGAGGCAGGGCAAGCTGGCGCGGAGGGGGTGGGTGCCCGCTGAGCTGGGACTACAAAGTGTTTGGATAACACACTCCCCAGGCTTTCTAAATACCTTGGTGAGACACTGTAAGAAGAGGGCAAATAATAGTCTTCATCTTTGAATTCACCCGGGCTCTTTCTACTGTCATGAAATTTTTATTTAAAGAAATCTAAAAAGGAAACCATTTGAATATGGTTCTTGAATACTCTAATGCACTTGTTTTGGTTTGATGGCTTTGTGCCATACCTTAGAAAGTGTAAATTTCACATCTTCATTTTAAGTCAGATAGTTTATCCCCTAGACCTCTTTAACTCATCACAATGCTCACCTAACGGTGTGTCCTTAACCAATAATTACTGAATTGATAGTGATGTCCTAAATTGGGAACATGAACCTGCTCCATAAATCATCTTCTCATATATCACATATTTATAAAAGACAGAAGTTTGACAAAAGTGCCATGATCCGTCAACAATTTCAGAACAGTATCTCAATCTCATTTTCCTAAGATAGGCAGTATTTAGACTAGGATGTTTAGAAGAACACGATGCATTGGCTTATTTGATCTTTTGCTAGCACCGTGCAGGGTTGCTGGTGGTCCTGCTCACTAATTTACTTTAAGGACATTATGTGTACATGGATACGCACTACTAACTCTACCAATTGGTAAATTACGATATAGAATGCCTCATACCGAATCAAATATGACAAAGTTTGCAAATATTGTCAGTCTTGTTTTGAAAAATCCCAAATGAGAAAGGATTTAACATTAGTGATGACAAAGGGAGACCTGGAGGTTAATAGTAAAGGTTAATTGAAGGGAGGGGCAGACCTTTCCTTAATGCAGCCCTGGGGGAGGTACAAAGTCAAATCACTCAGACCTTTGGTCTACTCTTCTAAGGTGTAGATTTTGTGACCTTAGAAGCAGATCTGTATGTCGTACCTGGCTTTGTCTTGCTCCTGGATGGAGATACTCTACAGTGAGTGAAAGCTGAATAACCCTGGGTTTTGCAGTGGTCCCCTTGTGTATCTGAGCTTTTTTCGCTTAGATAGCCAAGTTCAAGTATTAGTGAAAATGACTTTCTACAAGAAACATACAAGTTGCCAAGTTTCTGTTGTTCTGAGTAATTCCCAGTGAGAAATCAGTGTTACACATATGAACATTTTCCCCAATTGTTAGCTTACGAAGTCAAACATTATTATTTTTTTATTAATCAGCTAACATGCTGCCAGGTACCTATACTACATGAATAACCATACAGTAGTAATTCAAAAGCACTAAAGTGCTGGTTTTCAGAGTTTACAATTTAGTGTTAAGTTTAATGAAGTGATTTTTCCAGCAGGAAAACAAAAACACACAAACGAATCATTTTAATCTCTTTTTAAAGGCATAGCATTTGCAATGTACAGTAAGAATTAAAATGCTAGACTCACTTTAGACTGTCTAGGAGTTGAAACTCTTTTCTTAACTGTGTGACTTAAAGCAAATTATTTAACTTCCCTGTACCTCAATTTTCTCCTTTGGGGAAAAAAAAAAAAGGATGATAATAATTACCATGTACAGTTATTCTGTATTTTTAAAGGATTAATATTTAGAAACTACTTTAAAAGTATTTGAAATATAGTAAGTGTTCCTTAATTGTTGGATATTATTAAAATGTGACATGCACCGTAAGGCATACTATTTTTCCCTCGTTCACCTGGCTATCAGATTAATACACTAGCACATTTCCCCTTCAATCCATTCTTAGTAATAGTTACTAGAGCGAAGAAATGTTTATCCAGCCTTTTTCTTTTTTCTACCAGTAGTTAAAAGTTCATCAAAAAGTGAAATTAACTGGAAGCATATAGTAGATAGAATAAAGGGGGAAAAAAACCCTCCGTGATGCTAATGTCTGAATTTTCAGGGCATCTTCTCCTAGTATCTTCTTCTCGTTGTCCTTTGGTATCCCTTTTTACCATATAGCACATAACCCAATAGATTTCACTTGGTACACATTCATTTAACCTGTGAATATATAAATTATTTTGACCCAAGTGTTTTTGGTGGAGAGAAAATATTATAAAAGTAAGCTTTATATTTACTACAAAAGAAGTTATGCTTATACTTAAAAAACAGTTACAAAGCCAAATATTTTAAATTTATAAATGATTACATCAAATAGCTATGAAAATAAAAATGCAATCATTAAATTCTTTGTTGACATATTTTTGGTAACTGCTTAAAGTAAAAAGAAAGAAAGAAAGAAAGAAAGAAAGAAAGAAAGAAAGAAAGAAAGAAAGAAAGAAAGAAACAAAAAACCCAGACCTGCCAGGTGGGTTACTTACCTTCCATTAAAAAAAACAAGATTAACTCTTACACGCCTCCTTTCCTAATGAAAGAAGCCATCTGCTTTATTCAAAAAGATTCCTGGAATTGTAACTCTTATTTGGTTCCTATATTACAGTTTCCATTTGGTAACATTGGCTAATTAATAGATTGATTGCATTTTGTCTATTTTGACTTTATAGAATGAAAGCTTCTTAAGAGATGTGATAGCGCCAGAAATGGTATTCCAGAGGACATATGATTCTATCACCTAGAGATAACTCATTACTTAGGCAGAAAGGATTGCTATTAAGGGTGGAATATAAGATGCAGAGCCTTTATGACTATCTTAAAGACATTTAAATTTCAACATACCCTACTGTCCACTGCCTGAGGAAGTGGAAAAATCAGCTTATTGCCTAGATAATTCAGAGTAACCATTCTCTTTGCGAGAATTGTCTGGAAGACAACTTCTTCAAGTTATAAAGCTTTTTTGCTGAAATTTGAGAAACACTGTTTTGACTAGTTGAAGACACCCAGGAACCCCTAACGTCCTCTTTAAATTCATCATCACTGTTAAAGTGTTCTTTCTGTTATGTTTGTAGCATTGGCTGAAGCTTAGTTTTCAAACAGGTTCAATTTGTTTTTTAAAGTTTATTTATTTTGAGAGAGAGAGTGAGAGAGCAGGGGAGGGGTAGAGAGGGAAGGAGAGAGAGAGAAAATCCCAAGCAGGCTCTGCACTGTTAGTGTGGAGCCGGATGTGGGGCTAGTACCCATGACCAGTGAGATCATGACCTGAGCCGAAACCAAGAGTTGGACACTTAACCAACTGAGCCACCCAGGAGCCCCTCAATTTTTAACTTTAATTGTGAAAATAACATACAATCGTTGGAAAAAATCCAAACAATGCGGGCTCAGAAATAAAGGCATCCATAGTCAAAGACCCCCCCGCTTCTTTCCATAAAACAAGTCAGTTAATATTGCTAGCTTCATGTTTCTAAACTTTGATAGTGTACATTCATGTTCAATATATCTACATGGGTATATATAACATATAGATTATACAAGCAAATGACTATAGATATTTTTTACTTCTGGCTTTTTTAAGTTAATACTACATTTTGGAGATATTTCCATGACAGTACAATGAAGACTGCATAATGTTTCACAGCATTGATATACCAAAATTTCCTCAATAATTCCTGCATTAAGGAACATTCTAGTGGCTTTCATTTTTGCTATTTCATACACTATTGTAGTAAACTTTACACATAAATCTATGTGAATATATGTGGACATTTTGACAGATATTGCCAAGTTGTTCTGCATAAAGACTTCACAAATTCACATTCTTACAAACAGCCATACCTGATTTGCCAACTGCCCAGGTCATTAGCATATGAGACATTCAATCAGTTGATGGGGAAGCAAGAGCTTGTATTAACACATCCCAAGCAGGAGAGAAATTTTTGAGCTGAAATGTTACTTAAAACTTAGATGAGAGGTAGGGATTCAGCAGAGAAACTTGGTAGAAAAAATAACTCAGACAGAACAAATGGAACATCCAATGGCCTGGAATCAAGAGAGCATCTGGTGCATGACAGGGAGGAAAGGAAGCATGTCAGTGGATGAGGAGTGGTGTCATTTAAAATATTATGCCTGCTCCTAAAATTTCTTCAAGGGCAGGGTGGTTTACTCCTTATTCCACCGCCCATTTATAAATGCTGGTTTAAGATGATGCTTTGCTAATCAGTGCTAATGTTAAATTGCAGTGTTAATCAGAAACAACTAGAGGAACATTCCCCAGAAGCATCTGGTTTTTGCTAGGTATTCCCTGAGGAAAGTGCCTAGTTCATTCATGACGAATTTCACGGTGGAAATTTCAAAATAGAAGGAGAGATGCCATGATTGGATCTCCATTTAATCCAAGTGCAGTCTTCGGTATCTCTTAAATTACATTGCATAAGGTAATATGGCTCTTTCTCTCTACAGGGGCAATTTCGGCAGTACAAAACATTAACAAATAATTATAGTGCCACTGAAATTTTTTATAACTTTAACATGGATGTCATATGGCAGATGATGAAATAAATCAACTTAAATTTGAGAGTAGTGGTTTCTGAATATTTCTTATTTTATAAACTTGGTATTTTTATTAGGAAATAATAACTGGGAAATTTTAAATATGAATCTTCACACACATCTTCTTTCTGGGTTGGAATCTTACCTAATTGCTCATGTTATATAAAATAATGTAAAAATATACTTTTTACTAACATTTTGTTCATGAATTTCTACTATATACTTCACAAAGGACTCATGATCATCAAACATTTATCTTATATCTCTAATTATTTACTATTCTTCTCTCTAATTGATGTAGAGCAACTTTAATATCAAGATAAATACCTTAAAGATTACACTACGAAGCAGAATTCTGTCTTCAAACTCATTTTATTTCATGAGTGTAAAATGTGACAAATTTATCTTACTTGTTTTGATACCATAATATTATGCAAATGTCCTTAAAATAAACAGACATGTCCTTGCAAAGGTGTACATTGAGAATACGAAGATATTTCAAATAAGAGGTGGTAATCAATATTTGCAAAACTCAATTCAAATTAAAAGAAAAATGCTCTTTGAAAGATACATGGTGTAGTAAGAGAGCAAGAAGATACGAAAGCTGGAAGATGTCTTTGGGGAAGAATAAAAGAAGAGATGGGGAGCCTGGGTGGCTCAGTCGGTTAAGTGTCCGACTTCAGCTCAGATCATGATCTCACGGTTTGTGAGTTCAAGCCCCACATCGGGCTCTGTGCTGACAGCTCAGAGCCTGGAATCTGCTTCCGATTCTGTCTCCCTCTCACTCTGCTCTTCCCCCACTCTCACTGTATGTCTCTCTCTGTCTCAAAAATAAATAAACATTTAAAAATTAAAAAAAAAAAAGAATAAAAGTAAGGATATGTTTGTTTGCTTCTTTTGTTTTGTTTTTTAGTACACTAAATGTGGTGTCTAAATTGGGTGTTTGTCGAATTGGATGGGGGCCCCCAACTGTGGGGTGACTAATCCATCCGATGGAAGCCGAAGGCCCTGGCAGTGACAAGAATTCACCAGAGGCAAAATAAAAGAGATGGAAGTTTACTGAAGACACTCCAAGGAGCGGTGGGCAGGACAGCAGGGGAAATGCTATCTTCCATGGGATAGTGGGAGGGGCTGTGGAGAATTTTCCCTTTTTTTGGTAGCTGTTCCTGGTTGCAAGTAACCCATTGGTTAGTTAGGGCCTATGGATGTTTTGAAATGCATTGCCTGATGGGCCTGTCTGTATTCAGCCAGGTGGTTGCTGTGGGCCCTTTCTACATTCCCTCGCTCAAGCCTATTTGCCTAAAAGCAGCCTCTACCCTAAACTTTAAGAAATTATGAATTCACACTTTTACTAAAAGGCAGAGGAAGAATTCCTCCACACTTGGTCAATGATACATCAATGAAGAGAAAGATCGGGGCGCCTGGGTGGCGCAGTCGGTTAAGCGTCCGACTTCAGCCAGGTCACGATCTCGCGGTCCGTGAGTTCGAGCCCCATGTCAGGCTCTGGGCTGATGGCTCGGAGCCTGGAGCCTGTTTCCGATTCTGTGTCTCCCTCTCTCTCTGCCCCTCCCCCGTTCATGCTCTGTCTCTCTCTGTCCCCAAAATAAATAAACGTTGAAAAAAAAATTAAAAAAAAAAAAAATGAAGAGAAAGATCAACTACAAGGGAAATCGGTGACTCTAGGTGCAGCCAGAAAATTCATTTTCCATGAAGACAGAGGATAGTTTAAATTCTTTGCCTTGATGTTTTCACTCCTGTGGCCAAGATGTTGCAGACAGCTAAAATTAGAGGAAAAGCTATCTAAAGGCAAACTTAAAATGGGAAGTCAGACTCCTAAATATTGCTTCAGTTATTATCAACAGTGGCAAGTGCTTTGTGGGTAATCCTAAACTATTACTAGAACTTCAATGCAATCTCTCTTAGATTTTTCTAGTTTCGCTTATTACTCTTCTACTTTTTCCCAAACATTTATTTTGCTAGTTCTTATAAGGGTTTGGGTCACTTTGAATTTCCTTTGTGTCTTGTGTCTAGAGACATTTGGCCTTTTCTAATTGCACTGATGTTTGCCATAATGTTCTAACTGACACTTCATGAATACATTTAATCCCTTCTGGAAGACTACACTTACCAAGAGGTCTGAAGCCTAACATCATACAAGCTATCAGAGGAACGTTCCCTTTATGGACACTGTCAAGGGGTTTTCTGATCTGCCTCAAGATAATTACTTAAAAAAAAAAAACATGATTATTAACGTTGATACTTATATATTGTAATACTCACCATTCAAACTGAATAGGATCAAAGAATTACAGTCTATGTTAAAATGTCAAAGCCAGGGGGGCCCCTGGGTGGCGCAGTCGGTTAAGCGTCCGACTTCAGCCAGGTCACGATCTCGCGGTCCGTGAGTTCGAGCCCCGCGTCGGGCTCTGGGCTGACGGCTCAGAGCCTGGAGCCTGTTTCCGATTCTGTGTCTCCCTCTCTCTCTGCCCCTCCCCCGTTCATGCTCTGTCTCTCTCTGTCCCAAAAATAAATAAATGTTGAAAAAAAAAAAAAAATGTCAAAGCCAGGGCAGGTGGCTTGGTTGGGTGAGTGTCCCAACTCTTGATGTCAGCTCAGATCATGATCTCTTGGTGGTGGGATGGAGCTCCACGGCTCCGTGTGGAGACAGCCGGGGATCCTCTATGTCCCTTTTTCTCTGCCCCTCCCTCTCTTGTGCTTGCTCTCTCTCTCTCTCTCTGTCTCCCAAAAGAAATAAATAAAAACCTAAAAAACAAAATTCAAAGCCATAGATTCTTAGGCTAGAGTTAGTTTTAAAGGAACTGATTTCCTCTCCTTCTGAACAGAGATATTTAATAATTTTCTAAGTCTTGTATTCAATTTCTATTTTTGAAATTCATGTCTTGCATTAAATATACATATTCATGTATGTACAGATTTTCTTACAAACAGAGACACCTACGTTTTTATATTTTTGTGAAACTGCTACATTTTTCGGACAAGCTTGTATCAATAGATGTCCAGAAGCTTCAAATTTAATATATATTTCCACTTTCCTTGAAATACAATAAAAAATTATAAAGATGATCTTTACCAATAAATTTAATTTGTATAATCTTTGGTCTTTCTCTAGCCTATCCTGCCACCTGTCTAAGCACAGTGATAACTGATAAACTATTACATATAAATGTGTATTTCTGTCCCCCTGTAGCTTCATTTATTTTTGGGAACAATTACTACTCTATAGTACTTACTAAGGTTTGGAGCACATCATCTAACACAACAATTAGAAGTATAATTTTTACAGAAATGTTACATAGAAGTGCTGTGTTTTGGGGCTCAAAAACAATAGCTTGGTTTATATTGAAGACATTTTAGAGAGAACTCTGTTACTAACATTTTACTGATTTGTACACATATCCTCTAGAATCATATTAACATCCAAATATGAAGAATAGTTTCTTAGGTAACAGGCACTTCACATTGCCTGGAACTACTGGAAATTAGTGGCACTAAAACATTTGCTGATCACTTAGAAAATAAAACCCAACTGGTTTATTCCTCCAAAAGTCTAAATCACGATTCTTTTTTGAACATATCCTCAGTCACGTGGTACAAAATCATCTCTAAAGAGAATCATGATAAACAAAGCAATCCAGCAAGGAACCTAACTTTTTTTAAATAGTGGTAGGAAAAAATGTATTCTATTATTCTATATATTTGCTTTTTCCAGTTCTGTTCAGTGCCTGTATTTCCAAAGGAATATTGTTTAGTTTAGTTTTTTGTTTGTTTGTTTTTTTTAAATAAATAAAAAAAATGTCAAGGTGCATTCAGTGGATGTTCATATACGACTCTGTGGTCTTACATTGCCTCTTTACTTCCTACTTCCTTAAATCAATTGCAATCATTTCCCATTATAATAAATCCTCTTTGTGCTTTGGTTACCCTTCGTCACTTAATTCTTAGTTGTTTTGTTTTATTTTCTTCCTTTCACAGAATGTTCTAAATCATCCACCCTATTTCCATCTCCTTTTCTACTACAAATCATAATTCTGATCATCGGTCATAATTCATATTATACTAATTACCACAGCCATCTCTTTTAACATCTTTATTATTCTATTCACTTGAAGTTTTGTCACATTTATGTATGCTGAAGCAGCAATAAATTATTCTGTACTCTTGGCTCTAATCTTGTTCATTATATGCTTCTCTTTCTTTTTTTTTTAAGTTTATTTATTTATTTTGTAAGAAAGAGAGAGAGGGAGAGAGAGCACTAGTGGGACAGAGAGAGAGAGAGGGAGACAGGGAGAATCCCAAGCAGGCTCCGCACTGTCAACCCCAAGCCCAGTGTGGGGCTTGAACTCACGAACTGCGAGATCATAACCTGAGCTGAAATCAAGAGTCCTAAGCTTAACCAACTGAACGACCTGGGCACCCCAATATGCTTCTCTTTCAACAGATTAGAATCTCTC
The DNA here is from genome assembly GCF_028749965.1 of Puma concolor. NCBI lineage: Eukaryota > Metazoa > Chordata > Mammalia > Carnivora > Felidae > Puma > Puma concolor. The sequence goes on from NC_141684.1 coordinate 58,489,624, forward strand.
ACATTTCTTGTATTTGTTGTAACATAAAGTATTTATATTTATTTATTACTTTCTCTATTGTGTGGTGGGCACTATAATTATAGCTTCACATCATAAATATGCTACTTTTAATGATTTACATTGACTTTTTTTTGTTTCTATTCTTCAAACTATGTTGAAATATTTATTTTTTTTACTCAGACTAATGTATAAGACGTCTGAGAAAAACTACTTACTTTGTTTAATGTGTTGCCAAAAAATTATACTAACATTATTGGGAATTTTTGAATTGTATATAGGAGAACATTTTCCTAAACTACTTCTTTTCTCTCTTTTTTAAACTGATGTCCACTTCTCTTCTTATTCTACAGACCTACAGTTTAATGATTATTGAGTTATCTTAGATAAGATAAACCAATCCCTAGGATTCAATATATTGTCTGCTCTTGGCTTTCTAATTTAAGCCCACAAACAGAAGAGATAATAGTTTCCCATGGCCAACCGAAGTTTAGTCTGGAGAAAAAAAAAAAAAAAAAAAGAAAGAAAGTGGAAGTGATAGGTGAGAGAGACAAAGGCGGTTTCAGGTTTCAGTTAATTCATGCCAGTTTTCAAGTACTTATTGTTGGATCCAAAACACAGTTGGAAGAGATATATCCCTTTAAGGTCAGTGATAGTCACTGGGTTCTTTTGTAAGAAGCCCACCACTGTGCAGACTAATTTCCTTCCTAGAGCCTAGATTGTAAATTGCTTATTTAAAAACAAACAAACATGGGGCGCCTGGGTAGCTCAGTCTGTTAAGCATCTGACTCTTTATTTCAGTTCAGGTTATGATTTTATGGTTCCTGAGTTCAAGCCCCACATTGGGCTCTGAGCTGACAGTGTGGAGCCTGCTTGGGATTCTCTCTCTCTCCCTCTCTTTTTTCCCTCCCCCCTCACTCTTTATCTCTCTCTCTCAAAAATAAATTAACCTAAAACAATTTTAAAACAAACAAAAAAACACCCGAAAATTTTACAAATTGAACCTCTTCACTCTCTGTCTCTCTCTCTCTCAGATTTTAACACCTCTTGGTATCCATTCCATTTCTAATGTGTTTGAGAGTCTGCCTATTCATTTCTTCCTACACCCTTTTTTAATGTACTCTCATGTTTATTTCAGCATTATTCACAACAGATATGAAAACAACCAAATGCCCATCAGTGGATGAATAAATTAAAAAAGATGTGGAAATATATATACAATGAAATACTATTTAGCAAGAGAGGAAAATATCTTGCCATTTATCACAATATGGATGGACCTCAAGCACATTACGCTGAGATAAATCAGAGAAAGACAAATAACTATATTGTATCGCTTATATGTGGAATCTAAAAAAATTGAAGTTGTAAAAACTGAGAGTGAAAAGTGGTTACCACTAACCACTAGGGATAAGACTGCTATTGTTCAAGTCTACAGACTTGCAACCAGTAGTAAATAAGCCATAGAGATTTCCCTATACTCTTATATTCCTACATGGCTAGAACCTCATATCATTGGAATCTGGCTCCCCAGTCAGTCTTGAGAAAAATAAAATCCATGATGCTGGCAATTCCTTTCTCCTGTTTCTTCCCAATGTCATTTCTCTAATTTCATCAGGATCTTAAGGCCACTTAAGTCCTGTGTTACTATTGTTATCACATAATTTTCTGGCGATCTCTTGCTCTTAAGATCTTTGTACCTGAAATTCCTTAGGAGAACAACATCCTTGTTCTCATTTTTACCACATTTGGGTCTTGCAAAATCCCATTGTAAGGATTTCTCACTTGCCTCAAGTGATCTCTGTCTTGGACCTTAAAGCCTGGTCCAAAAGTAACAGAAACTTCTCTCTTACAAATTAGTGCTTACTTAACTTATTGAGGGAAACTTCTCCCTACACAACATTGCTTTTCTTTGATTTTTGCCTTTTGCTGATACAGGGTGATAACGATAATGCAAATGTCCATTTCCACTATGATTTCTTTTTCCTGCCATGACACTAGCTCCTTCTTGCCCTTTAGGTCATCCTTTCCCCAATTCCTTTCGATGCAGGTCCATTGGGCTTGTCAAATATTAATGTATTTTTGCTACCGCTTATAAATTTAACTGTATTCAATTAATTTAAATATCTTATTTCCCTTTTTTCCTCCTTCCCAGATTACATGTTTGGAATACAATATTGGAATATAATACTTAAAGTCAGTTCAACCTCTCATCAACTTGTTTTTCTTCACAATCCAAGACAATTTTGTGAACAATTATTTTAATACACTTTGAATTGTATCATGGTCATTATGATTCACAAATTGGAAAATGTATACCCTTGGGGCTATAACTGCAATGGTAGGAATAGTAAAAGATCTTGAAACTTCCTAGACAATCAGTTCTACTCAAAACATTGGGAAAAAATTATTTAGTATTAAAGAAAACAACCTTGGTGTATTGTAGAATACAAATGTAAACATTTCTAAAAGGCAAAGGTAAAGCTTAAATGAAATTTCATGGTTACATTCAGCAATTTTGATCTAAGCTCAACAAATAAATGGAAATTTGTTTTCATTCTTCTCTGCCATTATTGACAGATGCTGCTAAGAAGTATTGGTCCCAAGTGTCTTGAAGTAATTCTATGAATTCACTGTTCTCATTGCCTCTGAGCAGACAAAGGTGTATTAACAAAATGAGGCATTAACAAAAATGTCCCCCTAGCCTTTATGTTTTAGCACATCATTATCTGTTTCAATAATCATTAAAATTAGTCATTTTGGGGGGGCACCTGGGTAGCTCAGTCAGTTAAGCATCTGGCTTCAGGTCAGGCTCAGGGTTCCAGGCCCAGATCAGGCTCTGTGCTGTCAGCTCTGTGCTTTGGATTCTGTGTCTCCATCTCTCTCTGTCCTCCCCCGCTTATGCTTTGTGTCTCTCTCTCACAAAAATAAATAAATGTTAAAATTTTTTTCAAAAACAACATTCATTTTCAGCATTTAGAAACTTTGATAAGGAAGTAATTAAAGATACATACAATATTTCCACACAAAGATGATAATCATATTGATAATCATTTTTGTAGCCATTCTTTCATTCAGAAGGCTTATTCAACAAGGATACTATATCTGGTAGTGAGTAATTAAAAGTTAAAATAGACCAAAGAGGGGTGCCTAGGCGGAGGAGTCAATTGATCATCTGACTCTTGATTTCAGCTCAGGTCTTGATCCCAGGGTTGTAGGATGAAGTCTTGCTTAGGGCTCCGGGCTGAGAGTGGAGCCTGCTTAAGATTCTCTTTCTCTCTCCTTTTGTCCCTCTCCCCCACACCCCCCCTTTGAAAACAAAAACAAAAACAAAAATGAAAACAAAAGCATCATCAATATCCTGATTAGAAAAATAAATGAATTTGATTAAAGGGTTTTGATTAATTTATTAATATATTAATACATGCACACAGATATTTTAAAAATCAAGTTTTCAATCATTAATATTAGAACATTCTCATGGTCTTTTTCAATTAAGTGAAAATAAATCTATAACATTCTTGATAATATGGACTCAACTTTTGGTTAAGAAATCTGTATATTTTATCATATATATTATATATACACATATATACTAAACCTATACGAACAAACATGCCAATATGTAAAAATGTTAGGAATGCTATGCCATTTTAGTGGAATTTGGTGATTTTTTATTTGTTTTTATTTTTCTCTATTTTTTTCCTCAATAACCATACATTTTACAATCAGAAAAATTCTATTTTAGTATTTAATAAAAACATTCATATTCTAATGTATACGCTTTTAGAATAGTGACCCTATATCTTGTTCATCTCTGAGTCACTAAAATGAAAGCTAAAACCATCTACAGCATACAATTTATTCTCTGTGTTAACATAACTGGACTCTACCATTACGCTGTCTTCACCAATGTCACTTAACTATTCCACTGTCTTCATCAACTTAAGTTTATTATTCCAGGAAACTCTTGCACAGGAAGGTGAGTTGCAAGTGACTTTATTGTTCATTTAGAAACTTCCTGGAAAAACCATTTAAATGAACATTGAACTGTTAGACTTTTCGATAGATAGCATAATATGACCATTTAGTCTTCAAGACTCTCTGTAAAACTTCACCAAAATGCCCTCCCCTTGTGCTATGTCCACTAATACAAACTATCATATCATAATTCTTTCTCAATTCTAGTCATCCCATCTCCCTCCATCCCCACACAGAAAGATCCTTATAAAACCAGACTCTAAAACCTCATAAATATCCTAACGTCGCTTTCCTTCTTCCAAGAAGCTAGGAAGACACTGTCAGAGTAGGGCTCTCACTTACCAAGGTAAGAATAAACTTACCTTTGTTCTATCAATAGGTTTGTTTGTTGAAAGCTCTTTTAGGGCAGTCAGTCAGCATTGGACAGAAGTGTGAGTAGCACAGACACTTACATATAATAGGAATGCAATAAGTATGTATTGAAATAATGTTCAAATGTAATTCACTGAATCATTTTCAATGTCTTTGTATCTCTAAGAATTTTAATCTGTGTCTCTATCCATTTTGAAGACAAGCATAAAATTTCAATTTACTTATCTTTTGGTGTTGGTGGACACATTTCATTAAAGCAATTTAATTTATACTTTGATATTTGCTCTCATTTCAAAAAGCATACTTAAATGGTTATTGTCCAGGCTAAGAAAATGTTTTTGTATTGTTTTTTTTTTCTTTACTTCCCATTGAAAATTTAACATTTAGCTATGTTTGATTAATGTAATTAATTTTCATTATCTGAGTTTTCTTGTAGACCTATGTTTTGAAAAATTAGCCTAATAATAGAGCTATTGAAAAATGGAGTGGATGCTTGATTTCTGGAAGTCTGTCTTTGTAATTGTCATTTCTAGACCTTAGGAGGGCAAGCCTTCTCTTTTCTTCACCAGCTTAGAGCCAAAGAACTTAAAATGTGCACCAAGAATCAAACTTTAAGTCACATACAGTAATCGGCATATATCTAGGTCAAATCAATTCAAAGGGGAAGTTTCTATAAGAATTCCCTTTAGAAAGTATTGACATATGTAAAGACAGAATGTATTGATGAATAGTGGTCCCTGTTACAAAAACAAAGAGAAGAATGTTTCTAGAGGCAAATGGGTATACCTGGGCAAAGTACCCAGGCCCTTTAAGCACTGTCAGAAGAGGTACTTCACAAACTTTAATGGGCACACAAATCCTCTGGGGATCACAGGGAAATTCAGACTCTTTTCTGAAGATCTAGAGTGAGGCTTGAGATTCTGCCTATTAAAAAAAAAAAAGCAAAAAACAAAAAACAACTCGCCAGGTGATACTAGGACACTTGGAGTAGCAAGGATTTAACTGAAAAGAACTCTGGTGCGTGGACACGCCTCGATTTGTCTTTGCTTTTTCTGAATTCAGGTCCATCTAACCAACTTCTCATTGTAACATAGATTCTTTTTAAAGAACAGTGTTCTTAATCCCAAGATTGTACTTCTAACTGTAAATTAATATGCAGATGTTTTAAATTTATGCATTTGTGTCTGTGAGCTTGGTTAACATGATTTGTTTCTATCAGATGGAGTTAATACAAATAATAGTAGTTAAGATTTACTGAGTACTTACTCTGTGACAGGCATTATGATCATCTACATACATAGCATAACCTCATATAATCTTCACAATAATCCTTGTAAGATACTATTACAAGCCTCACTTCCACAGATGAGAAGATTTGGGTTTGGGAAGGTTAAGTAATTTACCTTAAAAACAAAACAAAACAAAAGCAAAACACCAGCAAATGAACAACAGAACCAAGATGGTAACTCAAGTATTTTGGCCCTGTGGTAGACAGAATCGTGGCCTCCATAGATATCTCCCTTCTGATCCCTAGAACTAGTGAATATGTATTACTTTCCATGTCAAAAGGAATTTTGCATATGTGACTAGGTTAAAGATCTTGACATGAGGAAATCATCTTGGATTATCCAGGGGGGCTCTGTAGTCACAAGAGTCCTCATAAGAGAAAGAGAAACAACAAAATCTGAGCAAAAGGAGATGTGATGATGGATTGAAATGCTGTGAGTTGAAGATGGAGAAAAAGGAATGCAGGGGATCTCTAGAAATTGGAAAAGCCATAAAAACAGATCACCTCCTAAAGTCTCTAGAAGGAAATACAGCCCTACCTACACCTTGATTGTAGGCCTTCATCTTGATTTTGAATACAAAATGAATGTGTTTTAAGATATCAGTATGTGGTAGTTTCTTATAGCAACGAGCGAAGCTTAGACAGGACCCAAAGCTCGAGGCCTTCAACCAATTGTTGTAGTGTCATAAAAGATAAAGGCAGGGGAAATGGAAAAGAGAAACTGAAAGCAACTTGAAAGGAGAAAGAAGCAAGAAAACTGATGACCACTGAGGAATTACAATTTATTCACTGGTTGCTTTGTATAAGGCACTGTGCTTGACCCATTATAGATGGTATTTTATATGGTCTTAGTGACAATGTTTTAATTAACGCTTTTTTTTTAAACGTAGTTTAAAGTTCACGGCTGAATTGAGGAAAGGTAGAGATATTTTCTATATACCCCAATTCTCATACATGTATAATTTCTCCTATTATCAACAGCCCCCAGCAGAGGGGCACATTTAAGAAGTGGTGAACGTAAACTGATACATCATTATCACCCAAATTCCATCGTTTACAATACAGTTAATTCTTGGTGTTGTAAATTCTATGGTTTTGATGTACAACAACATGTATGCATCAATATGGCTTCATAGAGTATTTTCATTGCCAAAAATTCTCTGTGCTCTGCCTATTCATCTTTCCCCTACCCCCAAACTCTGGCAACCACTGATCTTTTAATTATATTAGTAGTTTTGCCTTTTCCAGAATGTCATACAGGTAGAATCACAGTGTGTAGCCTTTCAGATTGGCTTCTTTCACTTAGCAATATGCATTCATATGTTCTCTATGTCTTCATGGCTTGTTTAGCTCATTTTTTTAAACATTGAGTAATATTCCATTGTCTGCATGTATCACGGTTTATTTATCCATTCACCTCCTGTAAGCTTCCACCTTTGGTTAATTATGAATAAAGCCCTATAAACATCCATGTGCAGGTTTTTGTGTGGGCATAAAACTTCAACTCTTTTAAGTAAATATGAAGGAGTGCAAATTGCTTGATTGGTAAGAGTATGTTTAATTTCCTAAGAAACTGTCAAACTGCCTTCCCTGGTAGTTGTATCCTTTAGCATTCCCACGAACAATGAATGATAGCTCCTGTCGCTAGACATCCTCACCAGCGTTTGCCTTTGCCAGTGCTCCAGATTTTGGCCATTCTAACAGTGGTATCTGAGTGTTGTTTTAGATAAATTTTTGAGGAATGTTTCTCACGGTGGAGAATTTTTATTATTAGAGAATGAATTTGATTCAAGGCACTGACACAAGGTACTCAAGCCAAAGTCATGTCTTGAATCCAAAGAGAGAAACCTCACTGGGACACATTTTATCCTATGAGAGATGGAAAAGGGAGAAATTTAAAATAACAATATTGATTTTATTGTTGGAATTTTAAGTTTGTTCTAGGGGCAAGAGATATGTTTCATAAATCATGTGGCAAACCAGGTTCACTGAGGTAAGTCTTTAGCTACTAAATGGAGTACTTTTTGAAAAAAAAAAAAACATTCACTTGAAATTTAAGTACAAGTATGTTTGTTAAAAATATGTATCTGTTGCATTATGGGCACAGGTCACATTTAAATCAATTTATTTTACTGTTGATGGAGCAATACAGACGGCACAAAATGTACAGAAATCTGAATTCCTCAACTCAGGGCATATAAAAACAGTCCAGTATTCTGAGTGAACAGCATATGTCTGAAGTATAGGTAAATGGACGGGAATTAGAAACAATGAGAAGTTGGGGTGCCTGGGTAGCTCAGTCAGTTAAGCGTCCAACTTTGGTTTAGGTCATGATCTCACACCTTGTGAGTTCGAGCCCATTGCTGGGTTCTGTGCTGACAGCCTGGTGTCTGGAGGCTGCTTTGGATTCTGTGTCTCCCTCTCTCTCTCTCCCCTCTCACACTCTCTCTGTCTCAAAAATAAATAAACAAACAAAAAAAAAGAAATAATGAGAAGCTGTTTTAACTATAAAGTTCACTGTAGTTTCCTAGATGATGTTTTTTTCAGGTTTATTTTTGAGAGAGACAGAGCAGGAGCTGGGGACAGGCAGAGAGAGGGAGACATAGAATCTGAAACAGGCTCCAGGCTCTGAGCTGTCAGCACAGAGCCTGACATGGGGCTTGAACTAACTGAAGGCAAGATCATGACCTGAGCTGAAGTCGGACACTTAACTGACTGAGACACCCAGGCGCCCCATAGATGATCTTTTTTATGATGTGTTTAAAAAAGTAAGTGGGAAAAAAAGTTGGAATCCTACAAATAATGAAATCATAAAAAAAATCTTGAAAATTATTTTCTCATCTGTGTATCCTTAGAGTTATATCCTGTCTTCCTGTGATGTTTGTTTATATTTACTATCCCCTTAGTACAACATTCTAACCTTTTTAATGAGTAATATCCTTTAATACAAGACTACAAATATAATGTCCTCCCTAGGTATTTGGTCAACTTATTCTCTTTCCCCAAAACAATACTTAATGGTCTTTAAAGCTGGCATTTGTTCCAGAATGGTTTAAGTTTACAGTGTTCTCTAATCCTTTGTTTCACCACTAACCATTCTCATCAGCCTCTAATTTGTGATGAAAGTTGTCCGAAAAATGCTGTTCTTAACTTCCCGGTCACTTTGCTAATAATCCATGATTGTTACCAGCTTTTTATTTCAGTTTCAGTTATGAAGCACTCTCCTCCACTTACTGGGGATCACTAGAGACTTATTAGTTAATGATTGGACTCTTTTGGCATTCATTAGTATCTCAGAATTTCACCATTTATTTGACAATATCAAATGTAACCTGATTCTTGCAACATTTGTTGAAGACCTACCAAGGACTAGACACAATGCTAAGTTCTTTATGTAAAAGGATGAACAAAAGTATCCTTTGTTTAAAGGAGTCACATGAGGGAGAATGACATGTATGTACATAGCTTTTTTAAAAAATTGAACTATAATTAACACGGAGTGTCATATTAATTTCAGGTATACAATATAATGATTTGACAATTCTATACATTTCTCTGCTCATCGAGATAAGTATATTCTTAATCCCCTTTATCTATTTCAACCACATCTCCACCCACTTAAATGCTTTTGAAAAGTGAGAGATTAATTCTGGAGTCAACACAAATGACAAAAGATGGCAGATACTTCCCTTGAATCCCGTGCCCAGATTTACTAAAATCACAGCCCTTGGTCCCTTCTACGTCTCTTGGTAACAATTAGGTTTAATGGCCTCATTTTTTTGAAGGGGATCAGAAGAATGACATATTTTAGATCTTTCTATGAACTGTTGTTTTTCTTCATATGTGTTATTAAATTTCTTGTAATTGTTCATTTCCCTTTACAGTCTAAGAAATCATATATTTATCATGTACAGATCTTGATAAAAGTATACTTTGAATAGGCTACTCATACTTCTTAAATATTGGAAATATTTGAGCTTTTTAATTAAAAAAAAGCTCTAAGAGTTTATGCTCGCACAAATTGACTCCTAGTCCATCGAGGAATGTGGGTGGTATTTTAGATTAACACACATTTTGTATTTTCATACAGCTTATAATAAGATTATTGCATTTGCCTTTTCAAATTCCTAGATTCCAAAGCTTTGGAAATCTGATTTTAAATACAAAAATTATGAATGCACTTAAGCATTTCTAGGTCTAGTTGATTTCTTTTCACTTGCTTCCTTCATCAAGAATTCCAAATAGTAGCATTTGAATGAGAGCTGCCCATGTTGCTCCTTAAAACTTCCTGCTTAACTGGCAGTAGAAAACTTCATGCTGCACAAGAGTTTATATTGAATTTCACTTCTACCGCAGATGAAAAATTGGTGTTTAATACTTATGTCTGCTCTTATATATTATATAGATACATTTAAATAAAACAAAGCATTAAGGTAATAAAAACACCATTTGCTTCAAAAAAATTGCATTTGCCCAACCTATAAATACAAAGGTTTCTCCTATTCTATTCTTACCAATAAAGATATAGTTTATTTGTCACCAACTCCTATATCACCAGACCCCCCCCAAAAAAAATATACCAAAAGTAAATGAGGTGTTTGCAAAAAAATATTAAAATTATTAGATTTTTTGTGTGTGTGACAGTTCTTCACATATCTTAATTATGGACATTTACAGAAATACCTTCAAATACCATTTGTTTATGACTTCAATTCATTTAGATTTTGGAGCTATACTAAAAAGCATTGAAATCACCCTGATAAGAGGTGACTACCATTCTCACCTTCCTTGCATCTTCCTGTATTCCCAAGAAGAAAGACAGGCAGCTCATTGCAGAGATTTACCCCCACCCCCAACTCCAGCTTTGAAAATGGAATGTCATTACTGGCACATCATTCTTCCTTTCCTGTTCCTCCCCAGTTTTCCTGATGGAAACGATTAGTTCCACTCATAAAAATATACGAATTTATGCTATTTCTGGTTTGATGTGATTATACCATGAGTCAGTCAAGAACCAAGTCAATAAATATTTGCTGACCCATATTACGTGGTAGGCACATTGCCACTTGATATCGGTGTTGGGGGCTTGAACCCCAACAGTTGTAGAGCTACTTGGCTGTACCGGAGTTGGAGCTCAAAGGAGCAAAGAAATGCAACAACTCTATGGAAATATCCATTTATACCTCCTGATCTAATGGGAATTAATGGTCTCTGAGGCTCTCCTGAGAAAAATAATTTGAACCATGTTCATCATTGGAGTGAAGATGAATGAAAACAGGCCCGATTAACTGGTAGCCCCGATATATGCCAGATGACATTTAAGAATAAATTGGTCCTGACCCTCAAATATCAAGGGAGAAGAGGCGCATATGTCTTCCCTTTCATTCTCACCTAGATCCAATATCCAACTTTATAATCAGTGACTTGCATAAAAATATACTAGATACTCCCAGAAAAATTCTACATCTCAAAAAATCCCAATCACATGCCACCTGGAATACAGGCTTTAATTGACAAGACTGTATCTGTCTACCATTTTACCCATGGCACAACATACAGTATCTGACACATAACAGGTGCTCCGTAAATATCAAAGGGGCATAGGGTTTTAAAAATCTAAACTTTATCAAATAGATTTTTTGAAACTGTAAATATACTATTTCTGATTTTTATAAATGGTAAAGAGACGTTAACACAGATAAAAGTATATATGTTTTCATCACAGTAACTAGAAAATGATAAATGTCATAAGATGTGTCCTTTAAATAGCTGCCAATTCCATCAAGTAGGCTATGTTATAAAACTTATTATTTTTGCATTTCTACAATTGATTGTGCACAGTTCAAGCAAATGTGATTGTGCAGTCACCCACATAGGTCGTTTTACTATATCAACCATCATTGCAGTTGTTTTGGTTCAGTGTCAGCAATCTGGGCTTCGAAAGGAAACAGCAAAAACATAGTTTATATGGAAATAGAGAAAACACTCTTATGCTGAGTGGCCAGAGTAAAGGCTATGCACTCAACTCCTCCCTTCAACATTTTCTCTCAGCTCTTGATGTCATAAACACAGAATTTCCTGAGTATCCAGGTACTTTTCTAAAGCAGCAACTCATCATCCTATATATTATCTTAACTCGTTAAGTTTATTTCCTTGAGATTATAATATCCTAGTGTTCTAATAGCTACTCGAGGTTAATTTTGTCCATCTTTCAAGCACTGATGTTGCCAAATGCAAAATCACTTGAAATCACATCGACCAGGAAATTTCCATTTTACGAACAGCTATAGCTACCAAGAAAATTTTCCAATACATTAATTCTGATGGTGTGTCTTTAGTCTCCTTTTTTCTTGGAATTTCACCAACATTTGACTTTTTCAAAAATCACTTACCAAAATGTCTAGTGATAGCCATTTTTCCATTATATGAAAATGGTTGAACATGCTAAATTCAGATAAAAGTAGTTTAAGAAGGGACTATATAAAGGCAATCTAATTCCAAATATCTCTCTCCTCTACTCTTCTACCTCACACACATCTACTACCAGTCACATGTCAGATTAGAGAAGAAAGAGAGATTAATGTAGTTGAGCTTTGAAGTCAAAAGACCTAGTGTCTAATTCTTACTCCGTTATATAGTTGCAAAAGCTCATTAAAAGATTGAAACTTAATCATATAACTGTAGATCACTTCCTTTCCCCTCACACATCATCACCACATTTCTAAAGGTCTATTTATAGCAGTTCCTTTGACTTAATACACAATGTCTGGTTCTCAAGGAAATATCACAAAGCCTACCAAAGGCAAAAAGCATAATCTGGACAGATAGAGCAAGCATCAGAACCAGACCTAGCCAGAAATATTGGAGTTCGCAGGCCAGGAATTTAAAACAATGATGCATTTAAAATATGCAAAGGGTTCTAATGGATAAAGTGGCTGCATGCAAGAACAGATCAGTGATATAAGCAGAGAGATGAGAACCCTAAGAAAGATCCAAAGAGAAATACTAGATATAAGTCAATTTAACAGAAATGAGGAATGCCTTCATGGGCTTATTCACAATTAGATGTGCTTGCTCAAAATTGGAAAGGAAGAAGTAAGGTGGAGATAATCTTCCTCAATCTTTGGCTTTCTTTTTCCTTACTCACCACCACGTTTATGGAAGTTGACGTTTTTCCTGTGGCAGCATTCTAGGATCCCTTCTCCAGCTTCCTGGGTACTGAGACGAGGCTGTGGCGTGATGGATGATGAGGAATGACATCTTGATTCCGGCTTTCTGACTCTTAAATTGCAGAAGCGAGGCCATAGCTCAGTGCTCTAATCACTCCAAGGAATCTGAAAGCTCCTACTTCCCTGCATTAGATTTCTTCATGCTTAAAACAGCTAGAATTATGTTTAATTTTCTGCACTGACAGAAGTTTTAATTGGCATTTCTCCTTTCAGTTTTGGCCCATAGACAATTCTTTACGCAGCAGCTCACAATGCTCGAGTCATCAACTCCCCTGCTTAACATCCTCTGATCACCTTGCATCTCATTTAAAATGAATCTCATAATCTTTGCTATACCTGCAAACCCACTTGTGGTGTGTTCACTGCCTCCCTCTTGGACCACATCTTCTACCAGTCTCCTTGTTCGCTCCTCTCTGGCCACTCTGCTGTGTCCTCACTTCTTTAATGCACCAAACTTGTTTCATCTCAAGGTATTTCCACTGATTGTTTTCTCTTCCTGGAATGCTTTACTTTCAGATCCTCCTTTGCTTTCTTCTGTACTTCATTCATATCTTGCCACAGATACCACCTTAGGAAACATAAGGGAAGGTGCCCCGAATGTATACTATATATTTACAGGTTTTTGGCCCAACCCTCCTACTAGAATCAAAATCCCATGAGGGTGGGGATGTTGTCTGTCCTATTCACCACTATATTCATAGCTCCTGGAACAGTTCCTGCCATATGAAAGAAACTAAAAAAATAATAATAATCACGTAGATTAAGTGAATACATGAGTGGGATCAGTTTTTACAAAGCCCTTTGGCCAAGGAGGAAACATATCTAAATATGATCAAATTTTGGCCATTTAAAAATTATATAAAGGCTGGTTTTGGAGTGGTACAAGTATATCTTATTTGAGATTGAACATGCAGATTTTCTTCTTCTTCATTCGTTCAAATCCACTAATGATTAAATGCTTTGGCTTGAATTGAAGTTTCTATGTGTTACAGCTTAGTCACCTACTAGGTATTCAGTAGGTGCCTACTTCTGCTATGTTGGTTTATTAGTGAAAGTTAGTTTTATGGGTCAAAATAATCTTTAAAAAATGCAACTTTTGATATGGGGAGCATCTATGACCAGCCTGTTGTTTTACACACATCTCATTCAGCTTCATAACTAATATCTTCTTGTGCTCGGCACAAAGACGGAAATACTCCTTGTGGGGCCCAATTCTATAGCTCTTATTGAAGTCATTAAAGGGCTTGTGGGGAATATTTGTAGAGTAAAGGCTGCAAGGTCAAGCCCAAGATTACTACTTTACTTGGGAAATGAGAAACACTCTAGGATGTAAACACATAATGTACACTTTAAAATATCCAGAGGTAGTTATTGTTACTGTGTGATAGGAAAGAGTACACTGTTCACTGCATTGTGGTCTTACTAAAACTGAAACCACCTCAGTCCTCACCTTATTTGAACCCTAGCTTATATTGCATGGTTGTTTCAGAAACAGTTTAAAAAAAAAGACTAATGTCATTCAGGCAACATTCCTTTTGTTACTTTTATTAGTGTTGTTTGCACTTAACCATAAAATTTCAAGACATTGTCTTCTTATTCAATATGTAAATGTTGCAGTTAGCTCATGCCAGGAAGAAAGAAAATATTGAAGGATGATGGCAACGTTTCATTAATTTAAGTATGTTGACAGAGTAAATTTATATTCCAAGTGGTATAAACCAATCATCTTAATGTTTTATTTTCCAGATCAAAATGGTGATTTACATTTTAAATACACTGTGTATATGCATGCCATAGTAATTAGGAATATAGGCATCTTCTTTTAGCTGATATTAGCATATTGTTGAATTCTGAATGGGTTCCAGAAAACTACAGAAAATGCTCTTTAAATTACTGCCCTAATGAACTGATCAACATCATGTAGGCCAAAAATCAAATAATTGTTTTTGGCTGACATTCTCCAGTGTTCAAATGGGAAAAACTGCACAATCATTTCCTGCAGACCAGTTATGCCATTATTTGGGAGTGTTAAAAAACAAAATTTAACTGAGTAAATTTGAAGATCTAATTGGTTTTATTCAATGAACCATGAATCAAGCAGCATCCCATCCAGAGAACAGAAAGGATCTGTAAGGCGCTATACAAAATGGAAGACTTTCATAGGCAGAAGGGGGCAGGCAGGAAAAGATGTTTTCTAACAAGAGAGGGTTGTCTCAGCGAAGGTCACTTTTTATTGGGGGAAAAGCAACAGTCTATCACGCAGATTATCTTGCTAGTGCTGATCAAGTAATTTCAGATTGGTTAAAAGTCATATTGCTAGGAGATGCTGAAACTGCCGTTAGGTTAGATATTACATCTTGGTTTCCTGATGCGAGACTTAGCATCAGTGACTCCATTATGGGCCTGTTGTCTGTTTTGTTTTTTAACAGAAATGTGGGAAATGTGGTAAACACACCACTATACCAAACTATTTAAAATTAACTAGCTGACAGGTGCAAAAATGAAGCAATTTGATGATTACTAGGCTACTGGAAAAAAATTACTGTGAAAATACTTTTCAATACGCAGGCCCCAGTTGTATCAATAACTGAAAAAAAAAATCTTTCTGCCTTTGCCACTCTGAAATCACTGAAATTAGCTGAAGACTGAAAACTTCAGATTAAAATCCAACTAGGACTACTTGATTGTAAATGGAGAATTTTGAATTTAGGTGCAAATATTATGTGTCAATTGGAAGAGTGTGATTATATTTATTTTTGGATTCAGGGTTTGTTTTTATCTTGCCTGTTTGCCTTATGTAAGTATGTATGTGTGTATGTATGTATGTAAAATTTACAGTTAAGTGCTCAGATGTAAAGAACACAAGTCAATAAAATAAACTTTCACAAATAACATGAACCCAAATAACAAAGACCTTCATCAAGGTCTACAACAGTGCCTGGACGTTCCTTCATGCCCTCTTTCACTCTTTCCCATCTCCTTACAGGCAACTGTTTTTTCAGTTCTCATTAAAGATTTGACTAGTTTTGAACTGCCTGTAAGTAATAACAAAGAGTGTGCGTTCTTTTGTTTCTGGATATTTTGGTTCATCAAAATGTTTTGTTTTGTTTTAAGATTTCTTCTTATTGTTGCTGCATACATCATTGACTTCAGTTTGATCTTCTTGGTACTGAAAGCCTTTAACGGTATAAATTTCCCTCGATGGCTTGATTTAAATGCATCCCAAATATTTCAACATTTTTCTTTACTCACATTCAGTAGAAATATTTTCCCATTTTTCTTTTCTTTGTGAACCATATATTCCTTAGAAGTTTGCTGTCCAACTTTTACATATTTGGAGGTTTCTTTGCATCTTATTGTTGTTGATATTGTGGTCAAGTTCACTGTGGTCAAAGAAAACACTCTGTAAAGTTCAAAATTTTCAGAACTCTTTGAAGATTATTATACGCCTTAAAATAACATTTATTTTAACAAATATCTAATTTGCATTTGGAAACAAGGTGCAGACTACAGATTTTGGTGGTAATATGTATAAATCTTATGTTAACCATGCTGATCATGTTGTTCAAATTTATATTTTCACTGATTTTTGTCTACTTGTTATATCAACTATAATAGTGGGTGTTAAAAATTTCAACTATGGTTTTTGATTTGTCTAATTTTACCTTTAGATATATCAGCTTTTGCTTCATCTGTTTTGGCATTTACAATTTTTATATCTTCCTAATGAATTGTCCATTTACTTTTATGAACAGTAACTTTTTTTTTATGGTAACGCCCCTTGTTGTCAGTCTAACTTATCTAATATTAATGTAGTCATATCACCTATTCTATGCTTATTTGTATGATATGCTTTTTGCCTTCCTTTTCCTTTAACCTATTTGTGTCTTTATAAGTGGACCTAATACATACAAATTTTTAGTCTGACTGTATTTCTCTTGTATAGTCTCTCTCTATATAGTCTGTCTATATAGTCTGACCCTATTTCTCTTTTAACTGAAGTATTTAGTCCATTTTTACTTAAGGTAATTATTAATATGATTTTACTTATATCTACCATCTTGCTATTTATTTATCACTTGATCTATCTTATTTCTTTTTATCTTTTCCTGCCCTCTTTTTGTATCAATTGGCTATTTTTTAGTATTTCATTTTAGCTCCACTATTGGCTTATTGGTTCTTTGTTTTATTTTAGAGATTGCAATATACAATCTTAACGTGTTACAACCTAACTAGAGTTAATAATTACTCTATATAAATTATAAAAACCTTAAGAATATAATTAGACTTAGCTCTATCCTTTTTGTATTTTTGTCACATAATTTATTAGTACATACATTACAAGCCCCACAATAAAATATTATCATTTTTGTTTTAAATATTCAAATAACAGAGGTGACTGGGTGGCTCAGGCGGTTAAGCATCCCACTTCGGCTCAGGTCCTGATCTCGTGGTTAGTGAGTTTGAGCCCCACTTCAGGCTCTGTGCTGACAGCCCAAACCCCCAAACCTGCTTCAGATTCTGTGTCTCTTTCCCTCTGCTCCTCCCCTGCTCATGCTCTCTCTCTCTCTCTCTCAAAAACAAATAAACATTAAAAATTTAAATATTCAAATAACATTTAAAGATTAAAACAATGATAAGGAAATTTTGGTTTTTATATTTACACCTATCTCCCATTTTTGGCACCTTTTATTCTTTCCTGTAGATCTCACTTTCCATTTGTTGACATTTCTTTTTAGCTTGAAGAACTTCCTTTAACATGTTTTAACAGCAGAATGAACTTAGCTCAACTTATATTTATCTGAAAATGCTTTTATTTCACCCACATGTGTGAAGAATATTTTTTGTAGATAAACAATTTTGAGTTGACACGATTTTTCAATGATAGATGTGATTAAGAGACATACTAATCATTTATTCTTAAAGATTTTCCATTTATATCTGTATGAATTTGAGCCCTGGAAATGTCTATAATTATTAGCTCATTACAGATTGTTTTCATTTAGCTAAGCATTGGCATAATAGTATTGACTTCTATGTTCATGAAAACCTTAATGAAGAAACTTATTTGCATTGTCTATAAAACCTCTACTAAATATGTTGTTTATCACTGTCCCTCACATGAAGATTCATAATCCTATTAGAATTTAGAAGTAGAGCAAAGTTTATCTAACAGGGAATATAGGTTTCCTTACTCGTATATTTATATGAACCATTTAAATTTTCCTTTTTACCTTGAGAGTCAAAACTAATCTTAAAGATCAGTCAGAGTAAGTAATTGAAATAACATAGATGTGGAGCATAAAAAGTAAATTGCTTCTCTTCATGTGATAATGCTCTCTCATTTTAATTGTATTTTTTTCTGAAAGTAGTCAGGGTATAAATTAGAGAAATATGTAGTATTATACAAATCATTATTCTACGTTTGTCAGGAACAACACAAATCAAAAAGTTTTATGTATATTCAATTCCCTTCTATTGACAAGGAAGTCTTATCAAGCTGCAGCCCCCCACCCCCCCACCCCCCCAGTCAGGGCTTTCTGAAGGAATATCTGTTGTCTAGAACTATGGTTATGTCATAGTTAAAGGGGCTGAAGGTTGAAAAGTATATAAATGAGTATAAGGAATCATCAATATAAAGAGATACTAGGAAAATCCTATTCTAAGTTTTGAGAACTAGAGTACAACACAGTTGGCCAATAATGGGAACAATCAAGTGGGCCTCAATGAACAAGTAGGAGACGGGTTTATAAAAACCCCAGGGTAAACATCATGCTACATGTACCTGACTTCTGTATGTTCATTCTGACATGACGGGTATTCTGGCTCTAGTAAGGGAAAAATTGATGAACCATAAATAGAAAAGAAAGAAAGAAGAAAGAAAGAAAGAAAGAAAGAAAGAAAGAAAGAAAGAAAACCATATATATATATATATATATATATATATATATATAGTAAAAAATAAAAGTGGGGCTTATTTAAAAACATATAGCCAAATAGAGTGAAAATGATACATGGTTTGTCCATCCTTGAACTTGCCCTTTTCCTTTATTTGTTGAAGTATATCTACTGAATACCTAACATTAGGAAGGGGTTTTTACTGGGGACAATTAAACATAGATACAATCTTACAGAGATGTCATTTCCATTCATTAGAGAAATTTATATAAATTCACAAATGTCTAGAGTCCAAGGTAAATGTGATCTGTGGAACAAGGTGAAAGGAGAATGAAGTCATTTCTGGTTAAGTCTTCACAGATGGTGTCATAGGTGCCCTCGACCTTGAAGGAGAGACAGGATAGTGAAGGGCAAAGGTATGTATAGGTGAGGATAATACAGTAATGCTACACATTCTTATATTCTGTTTTATTTTGAAATGATAGCATTGAGGTGAAAGCTTGGAGGTGGTCATAGTGGTGATGGTAAACAGTAATTATATATTCCACCTTACAGAGAACCTGACACAATGGTCCCCAAGTATGTAGTTAACATTTTGGAAATAATGGTCATTACATGCGTTGTCCTTAAATATTTTAGTCAGACTTGCATTTTATGTGATTAAAATACACTTTAGTATAACTAACTTTCCTGTTGCCTCATGTGGCACAAATACTGCCTTTCCTTCCCCCTCAATGTATCAAACAATTCCCTTGGTCTCACTGTATACTGTGTTCCTCCACCAGATTCGTCATGGTAGTGGTTGGAAAAGGATTTAATCCTGTCCTGGGACAATTTGCGCTATTTAGGGAACGAACGTAGTAACTGGGGGGTCACATAAAGGGTCTGCTGGCCAGCAGCTCTATTGCAGCTCATCCTGTAGTCATAGGATGAATGACAATGCTCATTTATTTCTTTTGAAATACTTATTAGTCACAGCAGTAGGATTTTCCCAGGAGCAAATAGCTGACCAATTCTTGCTGCAGTTTAATAGAACTTCTTGGCCTCAGGGATCACTCTAACTGGGGATTCCATTTGCACAGGTACATGACACAGCCAAGGAAGAAGGCAAAGGTGAACTCTGCCTTAGCCTGCCCGGGTCTCTGTGGGTGACCTCTCAATAAAGAGGAAAACTGTTTGAAGCTGTGGCAGTGCCTGGCTGACATAGCGACCAACTGAAGTCCTTCGAGGAAAGAAGATACCGGGAGAGGTGTTTAAACTCTGCCCGACTTGTTTAGTAACATAGGCAGTCAGTTTCTCTGGGAAATTGTGGATATATGTGATCTTTGTGAAAGGCCCAAGCATTTCTGCTTTTTAAAAAAATGAATGCAAATATGAAAGCTGAAGCTTTTAAATCTTTGAACATGCTGACATGTCACATTTATTATGAATTTGTGAATGTCATTAAAAAAAACAGAACTTTGCCACATGCAAAGGATAATGAGGCATCCTTAGGAAACATACCTCACAGTGTACTTTTTCCTTTAACTGTTTATTCTCTGTCACAACATTCATTCTCTCAGGCTCAGCTGCTCTCTTGTGCCTGACTTGTATAACATAAAGACTGTAAGTATCATGAAGGCAGGGATTTGATCTGGTTCATTTTTGTGTCACTAGGATCTAACATAATTCCTGGTTTGACAGGCACAGCTTAATAAATATTAAATGTTTGATACAACTCCTCAACCATATGCTCATTTATGCTCATTTGTTTAAATATTTCACAATAGCTAAAAATTTTCCCAAGTGGTCATGCTAACAACATAGTCAGAACAAGTATAATTCTTACTTCTACCTAATTCATCTAGAGTGGTAAGAGAAGTGGAAAACTTCAGAATCATCTTGTAATCATTGGTATTTGAGAACTTCAAATCAGTTTCTGGACAAATATTTAGTGGCTTACTATAGCTACACCACATGGATAATACCAAAATCCACAATCAAAGTTGTGACTCGTCACAACTCTGGTACAGAGTATTTCTGATACAGAATAAGGACTACATAATTAATCGTTCATATTCATTGAACAATTGTTCTATTTGTTCTATATAATATACTTAAAGTATATAGCATAATATATACTATATATATTGTATATAGTACTGTGTATATAGTATATATTGTACCATATACTTTAAGTATATTATATATAAATATATATTTAAGTATATTATACTATATACTTTAAGTATATTATCTCATTTAATCACTTAAAAGAAAACAATTAGGTAGGTGCTATTATTATCCTTATGAGCAAATTGAGTCATAAGGAAGTTAATTGCCCCATATTATTCTACCAATTTTTGGAATTCAGATAGACCCAGAGACTGAACTTTGAATAACTGCCGTGTTGGTTGTTGTTCTTACTATTGTGCACTGACTGAGAATTTTTAAAAAGACTATTGATTGTATACTTTTAAAAATGGACTAACAACAATATCTTGAGTTAAATTTTTCTTCACTGGTATTTCTTTCAGAGCCAGGTAATGTTAACAACGTTTGGAAAAAAGCCAAAAGAAGGATCAGTGACTAACTGCAGTTTGTAATGGAAAAAAGATTGATAGGAATTTACTGTAATGATTCCTGGGAAGACAAATAAAAGTGGTGGAGAAGAATCCAGGCTTTCAAGTTTTCTAAACAAAGCGGTCTTTTCTTCCCGGTGTTTGCTGTTATAGCAGCATATTGGCACCTAGGCCTTTCCATTGCACTTCATCCTATTTTCATTATCCAGAGTTTTCAAGTATGTTGGAAATATTTCTCTTTCTGCATCCTCTTCCTTCATCTGGTTGATATATTTGCAGCGGTAATTTGAATAAGTAGAGCTTTGCTTTTTAAGCTGTGAATCCAGGTGAAATGGGTTGCATTTTCAAGAATTTAGTGAGTGAAATTAATTTTGTAAAAAGACCCAAAAGTTTTGGTTTGGACACATGACATGCAATCAAGAACACAAAGGCCAGAGTTTCATGACTGGAATCCAGATGACTGGAGTCCAGGTTGTCCGGGAGCTGATGAGAGATGTCCTGGCATGGGGAAGAAGTAGGTATTCCCATGTGGAATTGGCAGAAAGGAAACAACTGATAAGTTCAGTCAATATCTGGTAACTACCTTTGCTCGATTAGCATGGTAGAAAGAAAATATTGTTGTCATAAAGGAGGTGAGAAAAAGAACTGGCTAGTGGTATTGATGAGTTGAATTTTTGATGTGTAAAACAGGAAGAATCAGTGGAACATTCTAGATGAAATATTTAAAAGGCTAAAGAAAATACACAGAAGAAATTTAGGAGAAGTCATAGCCAGATATAGTACTGGGAGAGTCATTTGGATACAAATTATACAAGGTTACATGCGATGCAATGTCACATTAGTGGTTAAGATCACTGAGAAAATGCAGAGGGAATGGAAAGTAGGGAAAGACTGAGTTAAGGGTTAGGGTTGGAATTTAGACAGTGTTTTCAGTTGATGACAGGATAAAAAAAGACCAAAAAGTAAAAGCGATATGCCAAAGAAATTCTAGAAGAATTTAAATGGTACCTTTTGTTACCAAATACCCAAACTGCGTTTTTAGTTTGTTTGTATGCTATTTTTAAAATAGTAGCTCTTATATCTAACCCTCCCTCTCCATTCATACAGTACTGGCTGAGAAACCTATCTCTGTGCATGTTTCTGTGTGATGAGTAGCCAGACCTTGGCTTCATGGGATTTGGGTTTCATTTATTTCTTCAGCACAAACAGTAAAATTTTTTTATCGGGGCAAGTTGAAAACATATTCATGTGACAGATATATGAACTCTGTAATAAACTTTAATTAAAAACATTTGCTACCCAATGATCATACCGTCCTGATCATTCTGTGTAGAGATTGGTGGTATGAGAAAGAGCCATGGAACTGGGCTTCTTTCTTCCTATCATGTGCAGTACCCGAGAAGGAAGCCAACTCTGATCATCTCAAGCTGTGAATGGGTTCCGGTAATATCATTTGACCCTCGAATAAGTGGTAGCTGTGACCAGCCTTATTACTAGATTTTTGTTGTTGTTGTTAAATGAGCAAATAATTTTCTTTCATGTCTAAAATTATTTTGAGGGCTTATGTTTGATAGTACAAAAATAAAAAAATCACATGTGATGCATAGATCATTTCATGGGGCATTTTCTGTGATGTAACCATTCCCATAGTCTGGAACAGACGGCAAATGGGCAGAGTTTAGGTCCCTATTTGCCTCCTTTCTCTGCAGCCTAATATTGGCTACACGTAAAGCTGGAAACAAAATAAGACAGCTGAAGATACATCTTGCCTCCATGCAGAACTTGAACTTTAGCTTTGTCATCATGAGGACTCCCTGCTCTCATTAACAGTGTCAAAAGAATTCAGATATTTCAAAATACCCTATTAACAACAAAAATATTGTAATTCAATGTTCATTCAAAGTATTTTGCAAAGATTGTGTGTGTGTGTGTGTGTGTGTGTGTGCGCACACACACGCACATGTATCACCTGTGGTAACAAATAGTCTGTGACTTAATTTTATGTGACATATTTTGCTGCTATAATTCTAGGATGGGATCCCTGTTATCACTTTAATATGCACAAATAATGTGTATTATTATACTACGTATACTTAAACTGAGTGCTAGGAAGTGTTTTATGCCTTAATATATGTTGAAGACACAGAGTATGAAACAAATCCAAATATTTTTCTAGAACATTGGTTATTTTAAGGTAGCTGTGTGGTCATATTTCTAGTGCCTATGTACTAGTGTATTGCCGTCTAATGGTTTCATTAGGTCACTTTTTAAGATACTTTCATGGTTAATTTGTTCATAGAAGATAAGATTCCTATGCTTCTGTAAAATTGCAATTCTTATTTATTTACTTAATAATTCAGTAAATACTTGTTACACCTTTTCAATATTCCAAGAGCTTTGCAAAGTGCTGGGGAAACAGTGGTGAAAAAGACAGTTATGATTCCTGCCTTCAAAGAGCTCTATCTTAGTGGAGATGTGAAGGCATTAAATAACAGGTAATTGTAATATGTGAGCTCCACGAAGCCTGGAATTTTTTGTCTCCCTTGTTAACTGTTGTACCTAGAACAGAATAGCCACTCCACAGGTATTTGTTGAATGATTAAATAAAAGAATGAATGAGTTTGATACAAGGTCCTATGGAACTGTATAATAGAGAGATTTAACTTAGTGTGGGGGTCAAAGAGTTCCCTCTGTTCAAGTAAGAAAGCAGAGCTGTAGTAATTAACCTTACAAAAAAAAAATCTAAGGTTAGTAACCAAACGTAAGTATAGACTAGTAACAGAAGAAAGTAGTCAATACTCATCCCAGGTGACCTAAGGTACAAGAGCAAGGGTTGACAGGACACTTGATGAAATGGATAAAAGGGATTTAGTGGCAATGGCATGAGTAGCTTCCAAGCGTATGGAGAAGATTATGATTATAGAAATTCAAGTGTCTATCATTTACAATAATGCTTGATTAGAGGCTTTTCTCCAGGTCCCAACTAAAGGCACACTGATAAATGGTAATAGAGACTTTCACCCCAATACATTTTGAAATACTTGGCTAATTGCTTCCTTAACTCTATTCTCTTCCTCACTTTAATCCATCCTACTTATGCTTGCAAAAATCTCCTCACTGGGCCAAGTAACAAGGAAACATTGTGAAAGAAATTATTCAAAGCACAATAAGTGACGATAACCCCCAAGTCCCCACTTCTTTTCTTTTGCAAGGGAGTATGGTGAGCCATATTAATCATGTCTAGATTCCTGTAACTATTCCCAAACAAAAACTGTAATGGATGAAGGTCGACCATTACTTACACCTCACAATCACCTCCAGCAACTGAGTGGAAAGGAGGGAGGAGTTACTTGGTTTATAATTGGAAATAGGTTTAGCTTTAAAATTTTTGTTTGGAAGTCTGTATTCAGTGTACAAATACTATCACTTGGTAGTGGTCCTAGAGGAAGAATATCTACTTTCCTATTCTTACTACTAACTTCAGCTTTCAAGTTACTATTGTTTTGGGTGAACAGAGTTACTCAAGAAGATTGTGCCTGTGTTGATTTTGTAAATTCTCTTGAAGAAAACAAAAGAGTAGTCCATTGGAATTTTCTTAAGAGCTATCTCTTTGAGACAGTTAATACCTGGTCACCTCACCTCTCTTCCTTGACAATGTTAAAGAGTTAAAGGTCTATTTCCTGGAATTAAATAAGATGGCAGGGGGAGACAAAATGGCCAAGGGTTCTGTCTGAAAGCAGGAGAAACTTTCTAGAGCTTTAATGTTTCAAATCCCCAGCAGTCACCTCTTGAAATTAAGAGTCTCAGTTAGATTTTGTTTGGACTTTTCAAGTTTGCTCAGTCCTCATTAAAATGCAGAAGAAAACTGGGGGAGTCACATCAGGAGGAATGGGGCCCAATCAAAGGTCAAGTCTTACTGAGACAGTTTGTATCAGCTCAACTTTAATGACTAAATGCAGCCGCCTACTTAATTTTCTCTTGCATCAGCATTTAAACAGGGATCTGTAAAATCCTAATTACTGAGTAGGGGAACATTATCTACATTTATCCTCTGTTAACAGATATTATTTTTGCTTATTTCAGGAGCCCTGCCAGAAATTACCTACCGTATGCTCAATTATCCACCTCCCGACAGCAACACATTATTTTAATATAAACTTTTCACTGTAGTCAGCAACTATTGTGTATTTTCTTTAAATTGAGTTGTCATATCTTATTATAAAATATAAAAGGAAATGGCTGGAACTCTTAGGGTTAGGCAGAGTCATTTTACTGTGGTTTGGCTTCTATTTGCAGCGTATTTTCTATCCAGCAAGCCTTAACACGACCATGGGAAAATCGAAGAATCTATGAAATAAACAAAATAGTTAAGATGAAAAATATGCACTGTGCATCAACTAGGCTAAGCCATTTAAAAAAAAATTAAATGCAGATCCTTCCTAGTGCTAACCTACTGTGCTATGCAAGAAATGTAAATATGTCCTTAATATGAAGATTAATATCTAGGTTAAATCAGTTTCAGGTTTCCTGCCTGATAACAAATCTCATTTACATTCTGAATACCAAATGGTGCTGAGCCAAAAATGTTTGCAAGCTATTTTTTTTTCCTTTTTTAAGTTCAATCCGAACATAGAGTGACAATCTTTAAAGGTCCTCATTGATTGTGGTTTATTATTCAATTATCTAAATGCTGAGCTCACGAGTAAATGGGAATTCCTCATTACAATCTCACTATGAAATCAAGAAATGTAGACTAAATATGTCAAAATATCTCTCCCACAGTATCTTCTGAACCTCTTGATGTTATAATATTGGTTATCAAAATAGCAGGCTGGATAATTAAAACAAGGATTTAAAATATAAGACCACTTCTAGTTCCTGAAAAAGTGATAAATTATAGTCTATTATCTGCTTTCCCACAATGCAGGTAATAGCTTATTTTAAAGGAAGGTGAAAGAATGCTAATGAATTATTAATCAGCATGGTTCTTACTCACTTTTAATAATGTTAACTTTCAGCATAATTCACACTCGCAAATATGACTTCCATTGACCAACCTGTGAATGTTTGATTACTCAAGACATTTAAATCTTTATTTCAATCGTTTATATGTTGGGGAGGACTATTTCAGAGAGTCTCACTCACCAATTAGGTTAAAAATCTTATATTTCACAGGGACATGTTGATGGCAATAATAACCGCCCAGACAAACCACAACACTTGTATTTGCTACTACTGTCATTTATGTAAAAGGATTTTGGAAAGATCCAAATTCATACACCAGATACATGTTTGAATTCAGATAAATTATTTTTAAAGTACTTGTGTGAAAGAAGGGAAGCCCATTGGCAGAGTGAGGAAAAACCAAATTATCATACTTTTGTCTACATTTTCAGAATTAAAAACCAGAAATCAAAACCAGAAAAAAAAAAACACACATTCTTGAAACAAAAATATGGTTGTGATAGGCTCCCAGTTTGGAAACACTAATTTAAAAAAAAATAATAATAAATGATACAGGATTGTTAGTTTATGCATTTGTTGAAAGTTGTGTCAGTAGAGTATGTTTCAATGTCTGCTAAACCTGACTTCTCTGGCAAAGGTATGTAATATGATCTTGATTCACTGAAAGAAAAAAAAAGTCAGGATACTTTATTTAGACGTTAACTATCTGGGAAGCTCTCCAGACCAGTACAAGTGATCTCAGATCAACTGTGAGTCTAGAATAGATCTCAACAATAAGCTAAGAGGGCCATGTCTTATTACGGTTTATAATATTAAATGAGAATACTCTCAGGGAACCCATGCATTTCAGTTATCTATTGCTGCATATCAGATTGCCCTAAAACTTAATGGCTGAAATAGCAGCCATTTTATATGCTGACAGTTCTGGGGAGTTTCGTGTTTAGACACAGTTAGCTGGGTGGATCCTTTCCACCAAGTGGCATCATCCGGGAATCTCCCATTAGGTTTAAATCAGGGCACACATTTCAGAATTGGCACACCTGGTAAAAATTCCAGCTTCCCTACTTCTATACCTTTTGGCAAGGAACTTGACTTTGCACTTCACCCTATCCACCCATAAAATAATAATAATAACATCTACTCTGTAGAGAAAAGATCTTCTGGCTTATTTGCCAGATTTTCAAGCACTGATGAGCCAAAGATATCTCTGGTTGGAGACACTGTGTTAAGAGAAAAACTCTCATGCCCCCTTTTACATATTTCTTCCTCAGATTCGTGGATTTGTGTCTTCTACCCCCAATGAGGTGGTGCAATCAACTAGTTAAGACAGGACCCCAAAGGAAACTTTGTCTCTGCTGGCTCCTTACAAATGGAGGTTTAAATGGACCCAGGGCTCTTTTGGGATCTCTCTGACTTTGCAAGAGTACCTTAGTGTGTGGATCCCAAGGTTGATTTTTAGAGAGATGTTTGAAGCTCCATTTGGGGCTTGAGCCTAGACCGCATGCATCAGTTTAACTCTTATTCAAGCTTTGTTTACATTCTCATCGCTCGTGTGACTCTTACTAAAGTCATTTCTTTTTTCTCAGTTACCTATTTAAAAAAAATAATTTTTATACTACTCTACTAGGAACTCTAATAGAAGGAGAGGTGATTCAGCCTTTCCTGAACATCTGGCTACTACCCCTTAATAATAACCCCCAAATAAGCCCATAATATCTACTCTGCAGTGTTTTGAGAATCAGAAAGTACTCAATCAATTTTAGTTGCCTTTCTCTTTTGTAAGTCAACTTTTTAGATGTTTATTACGTGAAAGATACATTTTATAAACTTTTATATATGAGACATAACTTGGGAACTAAATATAAAAATTCTACTCTTATTCAATTTTTGCAAGTTTAGTAGGTATCTAAACTACTAAGAAAGACGTGACTGATTTCAGGTTGTAGCAATAGCTAGAAACAACACAGGCATAATGTCACGCAGTGAATTTTTAATTTTCAATACAATTCTTATTGATTTATTCAAACATGTATTGAGCCCTCCTGTGGACTACATTACAGTTTGCATGATATGGAAAGAAAGAACATAAGATTTACATTTAATGATTTCATTGTCTAGTTAGTGGGTTGGAGGCTGAAGAGGATGGTAAGTTATGGCCTAGACAGGCACACCATTTCTCTGAATGTGATGACTTCTATGACAGTGGTAAATAGATGCTACTATGGAAACACGGGAAAACTGTCTAAATTTAGACAGAGTGCCAAGAAAAGCTTCAAGGAGTAGCCTTGGTTTCTATTATTCTAGTTTGACACCCACAGGCATTGGACCTCACAGCCCAAGCAAAACATGATTAGTAGAACAATTACCTGAGAAATTTAGTATTATACAGCAGTGAAAAGACTTCATATGATGCCGTAATAGATACGTGTCATTATACATTTACTCAGACCCATAGAATGTACGACACCAAGAGTGAACCCTAATTAAGCTAAGGACTTGATGATGTGCCAACATAAGTTCATCAATTGTAACACATATACCACTCTAGTTGAGGGATGTTAATAATGGAGGCTAGGCAGGTGTGGAGGCAGGGAGGTGTGTGGGATCTCCTTGTACCTTTCTGTCAATTTTGCTATGAACCTAAAACTGCTGTTAAAAAAAAAAGTCTTAGGGCTCCTGGGTGGCTCAGTCTGATAAGCATCTGACTCTTGATTTCAGCTCAGGTCATGATGTCACAGTTAGTGAGATCAAGCCCCACATTTAGCTCTGTTCTGGGTGTGGAACCTGCTTGGGATTCTCTCTCCCTCTCTCTCTGCCCCTCCCCTTCTCTCTCTCTCTCTTTCTCTCTCTCAAAAATAAATAAACTAAAAAAAAAAAAAAAAAAAAAAGGTTGTTTATTCCATCATCTCAGTTAATAAAATCAGATCAGGGCTGGTTCTTAATTTTTCTTATAAACCTTCATAAAAGCAGTTGTGTCCATTTTGTTATTGTTGCATGGTTGCTCATCATTATTCATGTTGTGCACAGTGTTTATTAAAAGGAAAGGGACTCTGATATGTCTGGGTGGCTTACAAAATTCAGCATTATTTTTTTCTAATCTTTTTCACATGTATTATTGCTCAGTTACTATTCCATTAACTTCAGGGAGGTGGAATCTCAAGCCCATAAACCATAGTAGGAGAGTCTAAATTTCAGTTGTGCTAATTTAGTAGGATGCTTAAACTATGTGTTGAAATTTTTTGCAAAACTTCATATAGTTCTTGCAATTTTTCAAACTGACATCTTAGACCTTCTGGTGAAAGGTAGAAATGAGGATTTGGAGAGTATTCACTGACATTTCAAACTCTTTAGGAATATGAAATTACAAATATGAAAGCTTAAGCAGGTAATTTGGATGTTCAACCCAAAATAGAATGATTGATTTTTATATGCAAATCCTATCTTGTGAACTCATTTGAAGTCCACACTTTTGTATTGCAGAGAAACTCTTCAGAAACTTAATTTACAGGAAAGGATGGTTTCCTTTGAGGGAAACATTTCTTATAGAGACCTCTTCACTGAAGTGCAACTGACTGAAACATGAAGCTTTGACCACTTGAGACTGTGATCCCAAAATATCTTTTTTTTTTCTTTTGGGGGGGGCGGGATATTTATGTCAAAACTTTCTAAAAATAAAAATGAACAGAAAGCACACCCCAATATTTTGTGACACCAAAAAAGCAAAAGTGCATGGAGTTGATACAGGGTTATTCCCTGTAATAGGAGATATGATAAAATGCCTGGCCGGTTCCATTTATATAAATGGTCTGGAATGGTTTATGTTCTCACATCAGGTCGGTCATTTAAATGCTGGAGTCTAGTTCTCATAGTTGAGCCTATATGAATCTGGAATCAGGCAACTAATCATTTGTATTGCCCTGAGCTGCAATAGTAGGAACAGCAGCATATAAACCAGATGAAACAGCTTCATTTACAATTACAAAAGCAAGGGCTTTCACAGAACAAAAAGCAGTTTTACAGTAGCAATTCCATTTGCTAGATGCCATCTTATTTATTTGAGAAATATGCAAAAGCATGGAAACTGATTCTTTTTTGTGTGTATACTAATGTTCAATTGTTTTATATGGAAACTTGAAAGGAGAGGAGAATGTTTAATTATTTTTGGTATATTTTCATTCTTCATAATTGTGTAATTTGAAGGCACGCTGTTTACTTTGAGTTAGAAAAGAATGATCCAAAATATTTGTCCACAACACTGCTGGATGCTCTAACGCCATAACTGTTGTATTCTTTTCTATTGTGAGATGACGTTTCCCAGCAGGTGCTAGTATGTTACAAGATATGACCATAAAAAATGATTATGTTATGGGTAAAGTGATTTCTGATTATATTGTCTTTTGCATATTTGAAATGATACAGGCTTTATATAAGATATGAATTTTTACACAGAATAAGTAGTATATGCTGTATCAGTAATGCTGATAGAGAAAAGTCATAGCAAATAATGTGTGTGTGTGTGTGTGTGTGTGTATGTGTGTGTGTGCGTGCATGCGTATGTGTGTGTGTGTTTCTGACCTCGACATAATTTCAGTGGCGCATGTTTTTTTAGGTCAATGACCATTGGATGATGGCATCCATAATAAACTGGAAATAAAAGGCAAAAGAGCCTACCATACCACAGAGTACCTTTGGAGAGAGAAAATATTGCAATATTTTGTTTTGGGATTTTCCTTTTTCAAATTGGAAAAGGGGTCCTTACGTGTAGCTTTAAGGTAAGTATCTTAGAAAGTTGACTCTGTAGTCAGATTTTGACATCTGTTAACTGGTTTTATAGAACAGTTTTTAAAGCTGGCTTCAGAGATCATTATGTAACTATATACAAGAACCAATAATGTCAGCATGCCATAACAACAAGTCACTGTGCTTCGATTTCAAATACTGCTGTGCATTTAATAGCTTCCTGAATGCATTGTGTTTTTGTCCCAACAATATGATTGCATTTTGGGGCACAAATTAACAGATTAGTATTGATAGTTCTTGTATTCGATTAAAAAAATTGTGTATCTTGCTCTACATTTTCAAGTAGAATTTTTCTTTCCCCCGGAAAGCCATCACAGTCTTACAGCAAATAATAAGAAAATGGTTTTATTGTACGGTCCAATTCTCAAGATATTTGGCTTATCATTCTTTTTGTCTCTGTTTCCGTGAGTCTTGAATGCCAGCCTGTATTCTCAAATGGAAGAATTTCCGATTGAGATTTTCAGACTGAATACGAAAAACAACCATTTAAATGAAGTAAAGATAAATACTTTTGGTATTTCAAAATTTATTTTGACTTTATTTTTTTTCCTTATGAACAAATACGAAGGAATACTATTTTCCTTGTCAGTAAACATGCCTTCCATTGTGATATGAAATGATGTATTTCACCCCAAAATGTACTTCCAGACATAAAACTAATTATGCTCTTTTTATGGATCCAGTATTCTAGCTTTATAGAAGGTGTTCATCAAACTTTGGTTATGATTTGTGTTCACCAAACCCCAGGCTCACACATACAGAAAGTAGTTGATAAGTCACATTATGCAATGGGAATGTGAAATTCAATTTTATCCATGTAAAAAGCCCTCAAGAAATATTTGCTGGGTGAGAAAAATACAGACAGCAGTTTTTTTTTTTTTTTTTTTATACTGCTCGGGTGGTGCATCTGAATATCATAATACACTCTAATCTGCTACATACATTACAAATCCAGCCATCAGAACACACTTAAGATCTCCAAAGTTAACCTCTGAAGGGAACACTAAGGCCAAATACTGCTTAGATTTTCATTTCACTGCATTAGCAAAAGTGTCCTGGGGGAATGGAAAGGCCCCAGCTCATTTTGCATTTCCAATTGTCATACATAAACACATAAAATAGGATATGGACGATTTGATCCATGGTGCATATGGATTACAAATAAATATGAAAGCCTTAATTTTTCCAGGTCCTGTTCACTTTTAAAATGTCTTCTCTATTACCCTGGTAGGTGATTTTACCTTCCCTTAACCATGCAAAAGCTATACTGTTTCAAACCTGCAGATTAGTGATGGTGGAGGCTTATTTCTTTTGGTTATCTACAGCACCATCTTCGTGTCTTGGGGCATAAAAGAATATTATCTGTGTGACAGTTATGGCCGGAGCCATCTATACCGTTCATGGTATCAGCACTCAAAGTGCTCTGAATAGGAATCATTCAGTTGAAGACATTTCCCGTAGTTTCATTAAAACTTAAAATCACAAAGAGCTACAAGTTACGACGAAGGTTACCCAAAATTTTCAGCGAGTCTCTTATGTGGAAAAGCATATAAGTGGTTGGATTTTTGTGTTTTGTTTCTCCATGTTTTGTTTTGTTTTGGTTTTTGATGGGCTTGTTTGTGTGGATTTGCTAATCTTTTGCGGAGGTATTGACCGTAGCAAAGCAATGTATAAATCTGCTTTGTTTCTTTACTTAATTTTCATAACAAATAGTGTGCCTGTCTGATTGCATGAAATCATCAGGAGTGTCTTCAATTACTACTGCATGCAGCCTCTGATCACATCCCGTTCCTCCATTCTGAATCTGGAGGATGATGTGGAGAAAGGAGGCGGGGTGAGTGGCAAGAGAGCAAACGCACAGCTAGTTATGTATTGCAAATGTCAGGTTAGAGAGGAAGTGTATATATTCATATAAGATAATCTCGAAGCTACAGTTGTGATTGCAGTAATGGCTCATTCGTATCTGCATTTCATTTAAATGCACTGTTTTGACTCACTGAACATTTGTCAAAGACAGTATAGCTAAACTTTTTCACATGACCACTGAGGTAATGACAGCATTACATTACCAGGAAACTGCATGGCTTGCTGATACTTCCATTTTCCACAGCAGCTTATGAAATAATCAAAATGTGTGCATGAAATGGCGGCCTGTTCTGAATTTATTTTAATACAGATGGGCTTATGCCGAGAGAAGAAAAGTGTTGGACCCCCGACACAAGAGACAATGACTTTGCACAAAGCTGAATTTTACTAGCAGAGAAGATGGATATATGAGTATTAGACTTTTCATAGCTATAGGAAGGATAATCTTTCAATCAGATTAATGAGAAAATATATTGCATGGGCCCTACAGCACTTTTTGCTTTCCAGGCTAATGCGTGATTTAAATCCCCAAAGTACATTTGCAGCATTACAATATCCTTTGATAATAATGTCGCTTGCACAAAGACAGATAAAAATAAAACAGTCCCCCTTGATTTCCCATTTTAGATTTGAAGTATATTTTCTGTTCTTTGCTGGCAATGAAGTGAATTCTATTGAGAAGAGTCACATTTAATAAGACAAAGAGAATTTTCTAATTATGCTACCTGTCAAGATTGGAATCTATGGGATTGCAACCGCAATTGAAGAAACGGAGGAACCAATTGCGTAGAGTCCCGTTTACTTTGGTGTATGATTACTATTTGCACTTAGATATTGCTAAATGTAAATCAAGCAAACACACACAAGCACGCTTTGAGGTAAACACCAAAAGGCAGGTTTCCGAATGGGTCCTACCATTCCCATTTCAATTTCAGTAACCAATTTTCTGAGGTTTCCTAATTCATTTCTTGAAAACAACATAAACCACGGGAAATTTTGAACAAAGGACAAATTGCATGCTGTGTTATGTAACTAGCTAATGTGAAAACTTGTAAAGCCAAATAGACTAGACTTATGCAACAAATATACATATACATATATATATATATATATATATATATATATATATATAAACATGCATAATATATATCTACTAGAGGAAAGGAATTTTCAAAAAAAAACATATTAGGAAAAAAGGTACAATGAGTCTAGAATACATTTATTCATTTTGTTATTTTTACCTAATTCGTATTACAACAGTGCGGACATTCAAGAAAATCTCACTACTATTCAAATGCTTCCCTGGAAGTTATCACATGCTATTCTGTTTGAGCCTCAGGGGAACAGTTACTTGCGCTCCATCAAACATTACTCTCTCTCCATCTCTCCCTCTCTCTCTCTCCCTCTCTCTCTCTCTCTCTCTTTTTAGCGTTGCAATTGTTGAAACACTGTGGCACATTAGACAAGGAAAATAAATATTGTGCTTTCAATGGCTTCCTCATATGCTATGTATACACAAACTGGCACATAATCAATTATTATAAATATTATCATCTGCTAAAAAATAATTCTACTAGTACTCAGATGATAATAATTATGATAAATAGGAATTTATCCAAATCATACTTTCAGAGATGCATTAAAAGGAGAAGAAACAGTTAAGCAAAAATATACAACAGCAGCAAGTTTATGATTAGAAATTTAGTTTAAAAAACGTTTAATCTTAAAGAGAATAAATAATAGATACCATTAGTTTCTACAAATGCATACGTAAGGCATCCAAATGTTCTTAGCTTTGCATAAATTTCAAATTAGGTGTTTCCAAAACCAGAGGAAATCTATCAATTATTACATCAATGCCGTCTTTTTTTTCAAATAAGAAAAGCATTAGAATTAATATTTGATTTAACTCACTTAATGAATCAAAGTTCTGAACATATAAAGTTAGGAAATGTTCCATTCTGGATCCACTAAGTCACAGTCTAATACCTACATCCTCTGGGCTGAATTGTGTCCACCCAAAATTCTTAGGTGGAAATCCTAACAGTTAGATATCAGAAAGTGATTGTATTTGGATATAGGATCTTTAAAGAGTTAACAAAATGAGATTATTAAGGTGGGCCCTAAATCCAATATGACTGATGTGGTTATGGGAAAAGGTTGGGATGCACAAATGTACAGAACAAGACCGTGTGAAGGCATAGAAGAGATAGTCATCTATAAGCAAAGGAGAGGCCTCAGAAGAAACCAATTCTGGCCACACCTTGATCTTGGATTTCTAAACTCAAAGACTGCATGAAAATAAATTTCTGTTGTTTAGGCCACCCAGTCTGCAGCACTTTGTTACGGCAGCCTTAGCGTAACAACATGAAACTTTTAAGATGTGGAAGATTCGAGCCTCTTGCTAATATTGATGCACCTACCTCTAAGTTTTTAAATAAGGGGTGATAATGGGACACTGTATCAGATTACTCAAATTTTTGAGTTCATGAGAAACAAATTCTTAACAACTTATGGAATCATGTATATACAAACTGAGCCTGATTAGTGGAAGTTATTTGTATGTATGGTCCAAATCCTATGCATATATTGGTGCCCACCGATTTACATATTATTTTAACCATGTCATTTACAATGTGATTAATTGGATATTAATAAATATTTACTTCATACTGTGCTAAACAAATGCATCTTTGTGTACCTATATGTAAGGACAGGATTTTTGTGGTTTGACATAATTTTGTCCAACTCGACTTTGATGGCTAATAAAAATTAAGTAATTTGAATTAACAGTGTGCCACAATCTCAAGTGCTGAATGATAATTAACACTAAAAGTAACAATAGCTATCATATATTAAGAGCTAATTTGTAAAATAATAATAATAATAATAATAATAATAATCTGTTTCAGGAATTGAACTAAGCATAAACACACATTGGTCCATTTAATTCTCACAACTTTATGACCTAGATATACGTTATCCACATTGCAAAGAAAAATAAGTTGAGACTTTGTGATATGTAATCTCTTGTCTAAAATCACAGTTGTAAATATCAGAGCTTGGATTCAAATCTCAGATGGTATGATTGGAGAGTCAGGCTTCTAAACAGAATCTCTTAGTGAAGAAATAAAAATGATAGCTCATCACTTCTTTAGAATTCTTCATGTTGAACAAATTGAGGAAAAGTCTTCTTCCTCATAAATTTGTTAAATTAAAGAAAGTTAAAAAGTTAGGTAACTAAAGGAATAATATTGTACCAAATCCACCTCAGACGTTTAAAACTTGAAGGAGATAGGCAACAACTAATTGACCAGAAGATAAGAAAACACTTTCTGTAGATTTTATTGACAGTGGTTTAGAAAGATTCAGTCTAAGGGTGCCTGGGTATCTCAGTTGGTTAAGCATCCAGCTCTTGATTTTGACTCAGGTCATGATCTCCCAGGTTTGTGAGATCGAGCCCCACATCTGACCTCATGATGATAGCGTGAAGACTGCTTGGGATTCTCTCTGCCCCTCCCCACCAAAATAAATAAATAAACTTAAAAAATAAAAAGAAAACTATTATTCCCTGAACTTGTTAGAAGCTCAGTGAAAAATGGGGTAACTGGTCTATTCTGCCCTGAGTGCCTTCTACTTAAGGGAATGAATTAAAGTACCCTTTCTCTAGAGTGGAGGTTTGAATAAATTTCTATTTGCAGAGCAAAAGTGCCAGTAGTGTCTTCTGTTATACTGTATAAGGCAATCAGAAATTGTGAAATAGAGAATATATTTGAACTAGATATGGAATCATTTTACCAAAAGCAAAAAATATATATAGTGATATATATCATATATATTATAATTATATGTATTATATTATATATAACTGATGATGGCTGAAATCATTATATATCTATCTCACTTTAAGAAAAAAAATTTTTAAACATTTATTCATTTTTCAGAGCGAGAGAGAGACAGAGCATGAGCGGGAGAGGGACCGAGAGAGAGGGAGACCCAGAATCTGAAACAGGCTCCAGGCTCTGAGCTGTCAGCACGGGGCCGACGTGGGGCTTGAACTCACAGAGTGTGAGATCATGATCTGAGCTGAAGTCAGACACTCAACCGACTGAGCCACCCAGGCGCCCCTTCATTTATCTATCTTACTTTAAAAGAAGATCAAATGTAGGCTGCCGGCAAGGTGCAGCTGCCCAAATACCCAGGGTCAGTGATCCAGGCTCTATAATATTTCTGCACCATCACTGGTGGAATTTAGACATTGTCTTAATGCTTCTCAGTTCATGGTTGTAAGATAGTAGTCACACTCCAGACATGCAGTCCATATCTAAAAAACAAACAAGCAGGATGCCTGGGCGGCTCGGTAGGTTAAGCTTCCAACTTTGGCTCAGGTCGTGATCTCATGGTACATGGCTTTGAGCCTTGCGTCAGGCTCTGTGCTGACAGCTCAGAGCCTGAAACCTGCTTCAGATTCTATTCTGTGCCTCCGTCTCTCTCTGCCCCTAACCCACTCATGCTCTCTCTCTCTCTCTCTCTCAAGAATAAGTAAACATTAAAAAATAAAGAAATGAATAAAATAAAAAAACAAACTAGCAAAAACAAGGCAATCATCAGCGAAGCAAAGTTTGAAAGACCCAATGCTATCTCTTTACTTTTAAAAAGTTTTCCCACTAGAGCCACTTTCTGGCTTTTGTTTGCAATTCATTGTATATGTCTAACAGTAAGAAAATGTATAGCAATAAGGGAATCTGGAAAGTGATATTTTCACTTTGCAGTTTGCATCATAGAGGGAATCAAAAATAAAAGAATAG
Source organism: Puma concolor (assembly GCF_028749965.1). Taxonomy (NCBI): domain Eukaryota; kingdom Metazoa; phylum Chordata; class Mammalia; order Carnivora; family Felidae; genus Puma; species Puma concolor. The sequence goes on from NC_141684.1 coordinate 58,527,389, forward strand.
CGCTTTCTTATGGGTAACTAATTCAAGTCTTTACCAATGAGTTTATAAAATTAGCAAGTGTTATAACTACTCCATTGAAAATAAACTCCCCACATAGCTTCTTTTTTTTTTTTTTTTAATTTGTTTTTGAGAGAGAGAGAGAGAGAGAGAGAGGGAGGGGCAGAGAAAGAGGGATCCTAAGCAGGTTCTGCACTGACAGCAGAGGCCCTATAAGGGGCTCAAACTCACCAACTGTGAGCTCATGACCTGAGCTGAGGTGGAATGCTTAAATATTTAAAGGACTGAGCCACCCAGGCACCCCTCCCTGTATGGCTTCTTAACATCAAAGAAAAAAGTATTTGTGTTTGCCTTCAGAAAAATAATGAGAAAAGCAGGAAGTTAAAAGTTTTTCATGCTATAGTCACACAGCACTCAGAGATTTGCCAAGTAGGCAAAAGCAACAAATCCAGTCAATTGCTGGAACCTGATGAAAACAAACAAACAAACAAAAATACCAGTGCCTAGGAAGCAAACCCGGATCTAAGAAATAAACATAGAGATTATGGAAAAGTTTGACCCCTAGAACATGTGTAATAAAATTTGCTGGATGGATAGGTGAATGAATTATGAGGCTTGCTTGAGAGATTTAAAATCTATTAATTGGCCAATTGCATTTATACTTAAAACAACAACTTGATTTTACCTTATATATTATAAGTTTTTCACCTGCAAAATGTAGTAGATGATATAACCCATGGAAGGCTTTTAAGGTCTTTAAAAGAAACGCATTATTGATGGTATTGATAACAAGATTACAATAATTTTAAGTTACAAAATTGGGATCTTTCAAACACTTAAAAATATGATTCAAAATTGATTTCAAAATTGGCCTATAATGAAAATTCCTTGTTATTTCTAAACTTTTAAACTCTTGAAAAATTCAGGAAGACTTTCTGTTTAAAATCTATTTGTTCAGCAACTTAAAAAGTAATTTGTAAACCTTGCTTCCACTCATAAAGAAATAGTCTTGTGCAATGTGTTCTCCTTGGCTAACTAGGAAAGGGGGGTGGGGGGAGAAGGTGGACCTTACCGTAATGCTCATTTTCTAGCTATAGGCAATTTCCCAAGTGGGGGCAAGAAGTGTGTAGAAAAGCAGAGTTTGAAGTCTCACCAAGTAAAGAAAGCAAAGCTTAGTATTTGGGGAGGCAGATTTCTAAAATTTATAGGTAAGGAGGAGGGAGCAGGACAGAGAAAAATTTTAATTGTATCTTTGTCTGAATACCAATCTGTCATGTGTAGGATGACATTCCATGAAGCAAAGAATAACTATAGAAATAAATTATGGACAAAAATTAGTAAAAATCTCTAAGTCTAATACTTCTAGAGCTCAGAGAAGTCTGGGAAAAATTCAAGGACCCACCAGCTAGAGCGAAGATCATATATGCATGAGGCTTTTGGTAGAGATTCAGAAAAGTCTGGTTTGTGGAGTGGAGAGAAACTAGCTGTAGACTAAAGGTTACCTATACTCACCTTATAAAAACTTAAAATGAGCCTGAAGCAACTCTCAGAATAGCTACTTCCCAGAATAAAGTGCATTCTTTAAAGAAATATAACATAATCCATCACTCAATATTATAAAATTCCCAACATCTGGCATGCATTCAAAACATTATTGAACATCTGATGAAGTTTAAAAAAAGTTAAAACATATTCAGAATAAACAGGCATTAGAAACAGAAAAATAACAGATGATAGAATTTGCAGATAGGAACTTTAAAACAGCTATTACACATATTATAAATGTGCTTCAGAATTTAATGAAAAAAACGCATGCATAATGAGGAGAGAGATAAAAGATATAAAAAAGAACCAAGTGAAATTCTGGAGATAAAAATACCTAGAATTAAAAGTTCTGGAAATAAAAATTTCACATTTTGTTGTCAACAGCAGATAAAACATTGCAAAAGAGAAGGTCAATGAACTAGAAGGCATGGTGATAGAAATTATTTTAAAATGAGAAAAAAAGACCCCAAACTAACAGTAGTGGTCTAACATATGTGTAATTAGAAATTCAGAAAAAGATTAAGGACAGACATAAAAAAAAATTGAAAAATTAACAATGGAAAATTTTCTAAATTTGATAACTATAAATATCCAAAATATCCACATAACTTCATTAATTTTTTTTTTCAACGTTTATTTATTTTTGGGACAGAGAGAGACAGAGCATGAACGGGGGAGGGGTAGAGAGAGAGGGAGACACAGAATCGGAAGCAGGCTCCAGGCTCTGAGCCATCAGCCCAGAGCCTGACGCGGGGCTCGAACTCACGGACCGCGAGATCGTGACCTGGCTGAAGTCGGACGCTTAACCGACTGCGCCACCCAGGCGCCCCTATCCACATAACTTCAAATAGAATAAACAAAAGGAAAACTACTCGTTGAAAACAAATTAATTGTTTTTAAAGCATCCACAAAAAGAAGACACACACACAAGAACTAAGATCAGAAGTTCAAAGTTATTTTCAGAAACTATGCAAACAAAACATAATGAAGCATCATTTGCTAAAAAGACAGAGATAATCTGGTAATTTAGAATTTCTACATCTAGCAAAAATATATACATATCAAAAAAGATGCTGAACTGAAGGATTGTTCTATGAATAAAGATGACAAAATCCATCCCCAGCAGATGTACACTACAAGAAATATTAAAGGAAATTCTTCAGCTTGAGGAGAAAGATGACACTAGATAGAAACTAGGACCTACCTAAAGACTGATGAATGCCAGAAATTGTTAATGTGATGGAAGGGGATAAGAGAAAAGAATGGAAGGGAGTTGGAAAGATATTGTAGTAATATTCCTAGAGTATGCATAAATGAATGTAATATTATTTGAACCTCAATTGTGATCAGTAAAAGATGTCTATTTTAATCCCTTGAGAAACTACAAAAATAATAGGGATATAGGTGATAAACCAAAAGCAATGATTAAACAGAAACACTAACAAAAATTTAATTAACTCAAAAGAAGTTAGAGGAAAAGAAGAACAAAGAACATATGGGACAAATCTAAAACAAGTTCATTTAAGGATGCCTGGGGGGCTCAGTCAGTTAAGCATGTGAATTCAGCTCAGGTAATAATCTCACAGTTCAGGAGTTTGAGCCCTGCATCAGACTCTCAGCACAGAGCCTGCTTTGGATCCTCTGTCTCCCTCTGTCTCTGCCCCTCCCCTGCTTGCTCTCTCACTCTCCCTCTCCTCTCAAAAATAAACATTAAAAAAAAATATTTAGCAAACCTAAATAAGTGGAAAGACATTTGTGTTCATGAATTAGAAAACAATATTGTTAAGCTAGCATATTAACAATATTGTTAAGATACTCCAAGTGATCCATAGATTCAATTCAATCTCTATCAAAGTCCTAATGGTCTTTTTGGTAAAAATGGAAAAGCTGATCCTCAAATTCATATGGAATTTTGAGGATTCCCAAACAACCAAAACATTATATAGAAAGAAAAAAAGTTGGAGGACTCACATTTCCTCACTTTCAAAACTTACCTTAAAACTGCAGTAATCAAAACAGTGTAGGTAGATGTATAAACCAATGGAATAGATAAAAAAATCCAGAAATGAACTTATACATATATGGGCAACTGATTTTCAACAAGGGTAACAAAATTACTCAATGGGGAAAAGAATAGTCTCTTCAACAAATAATTTGGGGAAACTAGATATCCGTATGCAAAAATAAATAAAGTTGGACCTTTAACTCTTATACATAAAAATTAATTCAAAATGGATCACAAACTAAATAAAACCATAAAACTCTTAGAAGAAAACGTAAGGGCAAATCTTAATGATCTTGGATTTGGCAAAGAATTCTTAGATATAAATTCAAAAACATGAACAAGAGGAAAAATAGATAAATGAGACTTCATCAAAATTCAAAACTTTTGTGCATGAAAGAACGTTATCAAGAAAGTGAAAAAAACAACCTACAGAGTGGCAGAAAATGTTTGCAAATCACATATGTGATAAGAGTCTAGCATCCAGAATATATAAAGAATCCTCACAACTCAATAAAAAGACCAAGACCAATTAAAATATGGGAAGACTTTTCTGCAAAGAGGATACATAAATGAAAAAAAAAAAAAAAAAAAACATCCTCAACATCCTCAGTCATTAGGGAAATGAGCAAAACATGCTCAACATCCTCAGTCATTAGGGAAATGTGAATAAAATCCCAATGAGATACCACTCTGTACCAACAAGATGGCTATAAACAGGGGGTTGGGGAGAGGAGGAGAGACAAGTGTTGAAGAGGATTTGGAAAAATTGCACCATTTGTTAGAAAGGCTATCATTTCTCCATTGAACTGCTTTTGCTCCTTTGTCAGAGATCGGTTGGCTCAAAAAAAAGAAATCAGTTGGCTCTATTTCTAAGACTCTATTTCTGTGCTCTCTATTTTGTTCTGTTGATCTCTGTGTTTATTCTTTTGCCAATGCCACATTGTCTTGATTACTGCTGCTTATTTCAAGTCTTTAAATCAGGTCACGTGAGTCTTTCTTCATCATTATTCTGTGTCTTTTGTACAATAACGTAGTACCCTTCAACCTTGATATATTTGCTTAATACTTTCAGCATTTTTTGTCAGTGTCTTAAGATTACAATACATAGTCATTTCATATGTGAATAAAGATTTTTATTTCTTCCTTTCCAGCCAACACACTTTATTTTTTTTTCTTATCTTATTATTTTGCTAACTAGGACTTCCAGTGCAATGTTAAGTAAGAGTGATAAGAGAGAATAGAATATCCATGTCTTATTCCCAATTTAGGGGAAGGTATCCAACTAACTTTAAGGAAATGGTCCATTATGATGTTAGCTGTAGGTTTTTTGTAGATGTTCTTTATCAAGAAGACTTTTACTCTCTCTTAAAAGTATATAGACATTTAAAAAAATGTTAAAAAAAAAGGGGGGGGGGCGCCTGCGTGGCTCAGTCTATTAAGCATCCAACTTCACTCAGATCATGATCTCACAGTTTGTGAGTTCAAGCTTTGCGTCACGCTCTGTGCTAACTGGAGCCTGCTTTGGATTCTGTGTCTCCCTGTCTCTCTTCCCTTCCCAAAATATGTTCTGTCTCTGCTTCTCTCTCTTAAGAATATATAAACATTTTTAAAAAAGGAAGAAGAAGGTTAAGAAGGTTTTTATTATGAAGGTGTGTTAGATTGTGTAAATCTTTGTATTGACCGATATGATTATATGATTTTTCTTCTCTAGCCTTTCGATATGTCGGATTATATTGATTGATTGTCAAATGTTGAACCAGTCTTATATATTTGGAACAAATCCCCCTTAGTCATGGTGTATAATTCTTTTTACACATTGTTGGATTGTGACCCATTTGGTTGAATATTCCATAATGGCTGCTGTGTTCTTAGGTAATGGTGTCTTGCACCTTTACTTTCATAAAGTATTCCAGGCAACATACTGAGTTGAAAGTTCAAAAAGAAAGTTGTATTTATTTGAAGGATGTCCATGAACATTAGGAACAGCTGGAGAAAATTTACATACATGAGAAAGGTTGACAAAAAGTAACCAAAGATAGTAACAATGACAAATTGTTAGGCACAAGGATTCAGACGGTAAGAAGAAAAAAATAAAACCTCATAGTGAGAATATAAAGAATGCGAGTCAACTTTTGGGTAAACATAAATGTGACTGGACTGGAAAAGTTTATCTCAACTCAGTGATTAACACCAGTATGCCAAGTTCACAGTATCTCTCCTAAGACTCACTTAGTCCTTTTCACTTTTATTCTTTACAAAAGCGTACATTTAAGGAAGAGAATGCAAATGTTTTTATAAAATCCATTTGACTTGAGGAACTGCTTTTCTGCAGGTCTTGCTTGACATTTCTTTTCAGCAGTCTTCCTTTAGAGGAGGTGAGGGCTTCTTCTTTAAGAAAAGATAAGATGACACAAATAGAGCTATTCGAACTTATTTTTCCCATCTCATCATTTCATGACGATTTAAAAAAGAGTCATATTACATTTCCTTCTTTTGCAGTTTTGATTAGGATGATGATGGTGATGATGATGGTGATCCTTATTTTCTCACTTCCCCAACCATCAGTATATTACATACTATCACAATTTGTTAACTGTGGCCTAATGTTTCACTTGTACTTATCCCTAAGAAATAAAATGCTTTACTTCTGGTTTTAACTCTGACATATAAAAAGCTTAGAAATAGTCACTCTGTCTTCACAACAAGAAAAAACTGAACAAACTGAAAATCAACAACTTTTCTGACACCCACCAGAGAACTGAGGTTGGAAGGCAAACTATCACCCAATCTAGAGAGATAGACAAGTTCAGACTCATAGCCAAGATATACTTATCTAGATCAGAAGCCACCCACCAGAAACATAAAGTATTAGGAGTACTTAACTGGTAATTTTAATGAATTTCTGGAAACCATAGAGTAGCATCAAAGTTAGAAACTCCTTGAAGCCGTGGTCTTGGGGGCTCCCCACACTTTGCGGGGTTTCTTCATTCAGACAACATACCATCTAGGAAGAAGGGATTCCTTGTGAAGGTCCAAAATCAGTGTTCTTGTTGCTCTGGAAGAAGAAGGTGAGAAGTAATCACTGCAAAATATGACCAGCACATTCTTTATAATAAATGCGTACACCTAGAATAAAAGCCTTTGCCCGCCTGGAGGAATATCATTTTTTTCAGCTCCATCCCCCTCTCACTTCCTTCTTGATCTGAGGGAGATAAAAAAGCTACCGCAATGGAAAAACACTTCTGTAGGTCACAGTGCAGAGAAAAAAGAGCACAAAAAGAGTGTGATTTCATCAGAAGAGTATACAAAACTTCCCCTTTCACACATAACCACTACATAAACAGGACTCCAGTATGACAATAATGGATTTACATCTGAAAGAAACCTAAATGCAAATTCTCTCTGAAGGGGAGTACTCAGAGAAGACAAGAGGGGAGTCAGAAAAGACACTAGAGACTTTGGCACCTATAGCTACAGTAAATATTAAGCACAGCCCAACTCCTAACCAGATGGAAAGAATCCTCACGTTAACAGCCTATTAAACTCAGTTCCTAATACCTGATACAAAATGTTCATCTTTTGGGGTGCCTGGGAGGCTCAGGTGGTTAAGCATCTGACTTCAGCTTAGGTCATGATACCGCAGTTTGTGGGTTCAAGCCCCATGTCAGGCTATGTGCTGACAGCTCAGAGCCTGGAGCCTGCTTTGGATTCTATGTCTCCCTCTCTCTCTCTCTGTCCATACTGCCACTCAAAAATAGACATGACTAATTTTTTTAAAAAATGTTCATCTTTCAATAAAAAAGTCCAAGTCATGGGGCACTGGGGTGGCTCAGTCGGTTAAGCCTCTGACTTCTGCTCAGGTCATGATCTTGTGGCTTGTGAGTTTGAGCCCTGGATCAGGTTCTGGGCTGACAGTTCAGAGTCTGGACCCTGCTTCAGATTCTGTGTCTCACTCTCTCTGACCCTCCCCTGCTCATGCTCATGCTCTGTCTCTCTCAAAACTAAATAAATATTACAAATATTTTTTTAATAAATTAAAAAAAATCCAAGTCATACCAAATATAAATAAGAAAGGAAGGAAGGAAGGAACAAAGAAAGGAAGGAACAAAGGAAGAAAATAGTCTAAAAAGACAAAAAAAGTAGTATAACCAGACTCAGATGATACTCAGACTCATTATGACCCAGATGATAAAATTGTTAGACAGAGTTTAAAATAACTGATTAGGTATGACTGGGTAGCTCAGTTGTTTAAGCATCTGACTCTTGATTTTGGCTCAAGTCAAGATTTCACAGTCATGAGATTGAGCCCCACATCAGTCTTGCTCTGGTCATAGTCTGCTTAAGATTCTCTGTTTCTCTCTGCCCCTCACCTCAAAAACAAAATAAAATAAAATAAAATAAAATAAAATAAAATAACTGATTAATGTACTAAAGTGTCTAAGGAAAAAAGTAGAAAACATATTAGAACAGATTGGTAATGAAAGCAGAAAGGTGGAAATTCTAAGAAAAGGAAATGTTTAAAATAAAAAACACTGCAACAAGAATGAAGTATGCCTACAGACTAGACACAAACATAAAGAAAGAGACACTTATATAAATCTCCACATAACAACAAAAATGCACCATCTTCTCAAGCTCCCATGAGGCATTTTCACCAACATAGACCACATTCTGAATGACAAAACTCACTTAAAGAAATGTATAAGAATAAAAATCATACAAAAATGTTTTCATATCATAATGAAATTAAACTAGACATCAATAATAGAATGATAACTTGGAAATCCCCAAATATTTGGAAATTAGTCCACATACTTCTAGATAACACAAGTCAAGCAAGAAGTTTCAAGAGGAACCAAAATATTTCAACGGAAATGAAAATATATCAAACTATGTATAACGAGGGAAAAACAGGGTTTTGACAGAACTTTATGGTATTAAGTGCATATATTAGAAGAGAAGAGGGATCTAAAAATATATAACCTAAACCTCCTCATCAAGAAACTAGTGAAAAAAAAAGAAATTTAAGACTAAAACAAGCAGAAGACAATAAGTAATAAAAATTAAAGCAGAAATCAACACAATTGAAAACACAACAGTACTAACAACAAAAAGAGAAAATCAACAAAACCAAGATCTGCTTGTATGAAATAATGAATGAAATCAATAAATGCATAGATAGGCTAAGAAAAAAAGAGAAGACACAAAGTAGCAAAATCAGAAAGGAAATAATTCATTGGTACTGATCTACTAATCCCATGAATATTAAAGGGACAATAAATGACTCTCTTAAAATCTCATATTAGAGTTGCTAAAATTAGATGAAAAAATGCTGGTGAGAATGTAGAACAACAGGAAATCTCATTCATTGCTGTTGAAAATTAAAAATGGTGCATATTTTTTAAAAAGGGGGAGGTGCCTGGGTGGCTCAGTCAGTTAAGTATCCGGTTCCTGATTTCCCCTCAGGTCATGATCTCATGGTTCATGGGATCAAGCCCCACAATGGGCTGCCTCTGACAGGGCGGAGTTTGCTTGGGATTCTCTCTCCCTCTGCCCCTTTCCTCCTCAGAATAAATAATTAAACATTAAAAAAAAAATACAGCTGGCATATCTCCTTTGAAAGTTTGGCAATTTATCAGTGATAAAAAGAAATGATCTGGCATGACACAAAAACACATGGGTGAATCTTAAGTATACTTTGCTAAGTGAAAGAAGCCAGTGTAAAAGTCTATATATCATATGATATTCTGTAAAAGACAAAATTACAGAGATGGTAAAAAATCAGTGGTTATTAGGACTTTAGGGGAGAAAGAAAAGGTTAAATAGGTAAAACACAAATGTTTTTTAGGGTGGTGAAACGATTTTTTATGATACTGTAATGGTAAATACATGACTATGAATTTGCCAAAAAACATAGAACTTTTCCACACAGAGTGAGCTTTAATGTATGCAAGTTTAAATAAATATCATTTTGGATATCAGGAGTTAGCAGGATGGAACAAGAATTGACAAACAATATAACTGTATCACAAATACGTGAAAAAAAACCTCACTGAGATTCAGGATGGGATAAGGGGTGAGCGGGGGAAAGTGCTGGACAAAGTCAGTTTGGAATTCATTGGAGACTGTAAGATTAAAGGTAAAGGCAACTTTACTAAGCACTGTACTCTTAGTTAATAAAGTTGTTACCCACAGGACTATGTGGCCACCATCCTATTGCTGTCACATGTATCAAACTGAACAATCAATAAATGTAGGTTAATTATGGGAGGCAAATGAGTCACTGTTGGATTGACAGATTACATATAAGCAAATGCTATATGAGGCTAGAACGATCCATGTTTAAGGGACTAGAGTTGTAGTCATCAGTATTAACTCATGTTTTGTTTAATATGCATATAGATGGCTACATATAGAAATACTTATGGATATGTGAATTTGCAGGAGTTGGTAGACACATATATATTTCCCTTTGCATTGTCAGCTGAGTCTGATTAGAAACAAATCTAGACGTTAATAACACACCTAGTAATGAACACACCTAGTGCCCGGATACTGTTTTTTACTACTATTCTTCAGTGGAAAACAAACAAAACGAAACAAGATTCCTTGGAGAAAGTCTAGAATGGGACGAGAAATAATACAAGATGAGCCTGGAGCACTTGTAGTGTCAGAAACTAAGGAAGTATAAACACATATACGTACACGAAATGATCGAAATTTGTCAAAGGGATGCTAGAGTCAACTGAAAGAGCTATCAGTGGCCAAAACCAGAGAAATTTGAACAAGAAAATAAATGAAATCATATTGGATTGTAATCCTAGCTATAATATAAATCTCTAACTTCTATAAACAATTGAGCAAATAAATAAATGAAGGAGAATAGGCAAATCTCACATACAGAATTCTAATTTATGTACACACTCTGCTCTAAAGGAGATTGAAGCATAACCCCCCACTCCAGAAGTGTGGGCTAGCCATAGTGATTTCCTCCCAAAAGGACTGATTTGAGAAAGAAAAAACCATGACTTTACAATGGAGAAACCTGAGAAACATTATCTCAGTCAGGTGATCAAGATTAATATCCTCAGTGCTAAGTCAGATTGACAGTATGTTCCTTGGTATGATGATAGTAGGCACACTGAAGTGATAAAAATGACACTTTACTTCTGTGGACTTCCTTACAGGAACACGTAACGTTCGTCTAATTATGAGGAAAATATCAGACAGATCTCGATGGAAGGACATTCAACAAAATACCTGGCCAGTACTCCTCAGAACTGTCAAGGTCATCAAAAACAAGGTAAGTCTGAGAAACTATCACAGGCAAGAGCTGCCTAAGGAGACATGAGGACTAAATGCAGTGTGGTATCCTGAATGGGATCGTGTTGTTGTTGTTGTTGCTTTAGCTTTAGTGTTTTTGTGTGCATGTGTGTGTTTTTTTCTTTTCAAATGTCAATGTGATCTTAGGACAAAAAGAGACTCAGGTGAAAATCAAGGAAATCTGAATTAAGCATGGGCTTTTGTTAATAATAACGTATCTATATTGGTTCATTAGTTGAACAAATGAACCCTCATGTTAGATGATGATAATAGGGGAAACTGGGTATGGGCAATATGGGAAATCTCTTTTACCTTCATACTCTTTCTGTAACTCTAAAGTGTTTGTAAAATAAAGACTTTATTTCAAAAATATATTTGATTTTATACCTTCCTTAAATCACTTTTTAACATATCCAAAAGAGTTCAGACAAATGTAAGTGAAGGAAAATTTCCACTTTTCACTGGGAGTCAATTCTTCTGGAACCTCTGTTTCTGCACCTCTTGTCAACAGGGAACTGGTTTTCCTTTATTCCACACTATCTTTTCAAGGATGTTTGTATAAGGAACAGTTTTTGAAGATTGGAGATAGTGTCTGCCTCCTAAGAAAAGTGCAGGCAAGTGTATTACTCACTTTTAAAGCTTTGGCCTAAATTCAGAATTATTTTGTAACCTAACCTACTGTGCATGCAGGTCTTAATCTGATCCCATTGACATTGCCTAGTGTGATTTCAAGGCAAGGGGTTCGGAAGCAATGGTTCTGATGCTCATACTGCTCGCTGGACCGTGAGTGAGAATGTCATTTGGCTCTGACCCAATGATGGCATGTCTACCATCAGCCTTTCTAAAACGGTAGCAGTTTAATTTGTTAGCTTTCAAGTGGGACAAAATCTCAAACTCTTCACAGTTCTTAATGATCTTTATATCTGAATATGACCGTGGAATTGTTTTCACTTGTGAGTAAACTCCAAAATGTGTAGGAATTTTATCTTTAATGTTTATTCTGGCTGGAACTTTCTGCTAAATATAAACGTTTTCCCTTTTCCTTACTGTTTTCCATTTCATTTTACTTTTTATTTTTATCACAAATTCATCAATCCACTCCTGTGAACTATTTTATATATGCATTATTCCCCCCTGTGATCATCAAAATAAACAGAAGAGGCATTAGCCTCTTGCACACCAATTTAAACATATTTCTTAAATTCTTTGCTAGTTGGTAAATAGCTTTTCTCCCAAAACTTTTCTCCCCAATCTATTCCCACTGCTCCTGACACTCCGGTACCTTGCCGAGATTCACATACCCTATTGCAGCAACTAAAGGGTTAACGTTTCTTCCAGCCCAAGATCAGGGAATGGTTTGAGGAACTACTGGCCTCCTGTGTCCATAAGTTCAAATTCTTGAAAAATAATAGTTAAATTTTTAAGGTAACAACCGATAATATCCACATTGTATTGGCAATGAGTCTGAGGATCAGAAAGGTAGGTAACTTACACAAAGTTGCTTGGCATATATATTCTGAGGCCAGGAGTTAAATGGATAACTGGTTGACTCAAAAGACTTCACTTAGTCTTCCATGCCCTTTGCCTCTATTATTCTAAGCAAATATGTTCCCTTTTTAGTCTTTCAAATGAGACATACTTATTTGCTTTACTTGATTCATATCTGCAACTGTATCTATCCATATTAAATGACTCAAAATCCTCATTACGAAGAAGTCCTAAGTGCTAACACAATAGGATATAGGCTTAATGTATGATGAGCAGTAAAATATGCTAGGAAGTGAAGCAAAAAGTACAGATCTCAAAGTCCTTCATATACCAGAAAAACTGAATTTCATCTACCATGGGTCACAGTCCTTTTTCCTAACTTCATTTGGTCTAGGAAACAAATATCTGGGCAAAATGACAACACTACTGAGACTCAATGCATAATCAAGACTTAGTAAAAATTTAAGTACATTTGAGCCACAAAGTATTTGCTACTAGCGTGAAAAATTTAGCATTTGTTTCTTTTTATTAAAAAAAAAAAAAAAACATACTTATAACAAAGTTCCTTTTCCTTACACACTAGAATATCTTGGAAAAGATTTCATTTGAAATTATTATAGTTTTTCTTCTTCTACTTTCCACTTCCTAATGGAATTTTGCATAGATTAGCTGCAAACAGCGTTTGGTAGAAAAGGCCTTTGATAACCTCTTCCGCAGCCAGATATGTTCATGTAAATCTATGAAAATCGAATGACAGAGTGAATGTTTGTGTTCTCTTTCTACTCGTAGAGGGTTGGAGGGTAGATGTCTGGAGATTCGAAAAAGCAAAATTGAGTTCCAGATATAAAAGTCCAGGACACCAATTTTAAACTAGAAATTAAGGTATTAAAAGAGGTTATTTAATCTCGAATTTGCAAAACTACCCAATGAAAATTAATGATTTTAATAGGATTGGAAAAAGAGGAGAGTAGGAAGCAAATATCTTTGGCAAATTCTCTTAGAAATTACATCCTGATCACAACCCTTACCAAATATTCAGAAATATATGTATGAATTAAAAAACAGTAGCACTTAAAAAAAAACATTTTTCATGTGGTGAAATGTATTTGTTTCTGTACTAACGAACTGAATTGCTGACTTTTCAAATATGTGAATAAGCATTGTGCCACCAATTCATATTTAAAAGACTGAGCCACGGGGCGCCTGGGTGGCTCAGTTGGTTAAGCATGGGACTTCATCTCAGGTCATGATCTCGCAGTTCATGAGTTCAAGCCCCGCATGAGGCTCTGTGCTGTCAGCTCAGCACCTGGAGCCTGCTTCAGATTCTGTGTCCCCTCTCTCTGCCCATCCCATGTTCATGCTCTGTCTCTCTCTCTGTTTCTCAAAAATACATAAACATTAAAAAAAAAATTTAAAGACTGAGCCATAACCCTCACCTAAAGACTCAACTCATTCGTTTATTGCTTTGAAGGGCTGGTCACAGGGAAAACAGCAGCAAGAGTTTTCAACATAGGTTATTATATGAAATAACGAATTTAAGCCTTCTCAGACTCAGTTACCAGCTGGTCAATGAGACCACATGTTTAGTTGGATAATGAGAAGAATGGCACTCTAGTTTAGAATCAACAGCTACACTGAAATCTAACCTTTACCACCAATGTCGATAAAGCTCAGAATCTCTCTATTTCCTGTCAAAATCCTTAAATTGGTTTGTATGATTTGTCCGAATACATGTATTTCTTCTTAGCAAAAACAAAAACAAAGATGATTGTATTAATCTCAAATGAAGAATCTTTTCAAAGAAGATGTGTCGCATCATTTTTTAACAGGGTGTGTTTTTCAAAACATTTTATCATAGTTCAAACTTGGATTCATACTCTAGCTAGGCTATGTAGACAGGGGAACAAAGGATAGCATATTTTCTTATTTTTAAGAAGCAAAGACCTTTTTTTGTTACTAGTATTAAGGTTTTCGAAAATTGCTATGGTTGCTAAAAAAATGCTGTTGACTTACTAAAATGTGATTAATTCAGGTGGCTTTCAGCTTGTCCACCTATGGTTAACATATAAGATACATGCCTAATAGGTAAAAGATGATCAGTAATGCTTAAATTTCTAGGACCATTTCTGTGGATTTTTGACCTTCAGTGTTACTGGAGCAATGCCTCATAATCTTTAAAGCGCATGCAAACTGCCTGGGGATCTTGTAAGAGCAGAGGTTCTGATATAGGAGATCTGGGATGGGACCCATGATTCTGCTTTAGTACTGATGGTGCAAATCCATATATCACAGTGTAGGCAGCAAAGTACTAGCGAATGCATCTGGAAACTCTGGTTTTCATGTAATACTCTGAACCCAGTAGATCTCTTTTTGAACAAGAGTGATTATTCATCCCCTGTGATATGAGTTCATTTTCCTGCTTGATGAGATACCAGGAAAGCTTTATCACAAATATTGCAAATGTGGGGGCGCCTGGGTGGCTCAGTAGGTTAACCATCCGACTTCAGCTCAGGTCATGATCTCACAGTTTGTGAGTTCGAGCCCCACATTGAGCTCTATGCGGACATCTCGGAGCCTGAAGCCTGCCTTGGATTCTGTGTGTGTGTCTCTCTCTGTTCCTCCCCGACTTGGCACTCTGTCTCTCTCTCAAAAATAAAGATTAAAAAAAAAATTAAAAAAAAAACAAATATTGCAAATGCGCATGTGGATTCTAAAATCATGACTTGTAGCACCAAACTTAGTGATTTAAGATAGGTCTTAATATTTATTTTTATATGCATACATATATATGTATATATATTTGTTCATACTGATATTCAACAGTATGACATGTCAACTGATAGTCAACAGTTCATACTGATATTCCAACAGCAAAGGGTTCATTCTCAGCTTCCCCCTTTTCTTAGTCTAACTTTCTTTCTCAAAAAAGAGAAGCCTGGTTCTTACCATACAAATTATTTACTGATTTGCTCAGTCCTAGAGTTCACACAAAGTGGTTTCAAAATTGCTAATCCATACTACTGTGATAAACACCTACTCACCAGAATACAATATTTATAATTCGATTTGTCTTTTGTCTTCAGTTACATAGTTAACATGCTATGCTCCAAGGTTATCAAGTTCATTCTTTCTGAGTACCACCCTTTCTTACCCTATGTTGTGGGTGATAGTCACTTGAAATACACTTAAGTTTGTTTCCGTTTATGTTCCATATTTTTTCTTTTACATCCTCCAATTTTTGGTGATTTTATGGATTTATTTGTTAATTATGTAAAACACTGACATCGTTCTAAAAATCAGAACTTTATAAAAATTTACACTCAGTAAAGTGTCACATTCCCAAGTCTTTCACTCTATTCCCTTCCACCTTTCCTACTCTTACTTCTTCCTATGGGGAACCGATCTCAATCATATTGGCTTATCTTGTCTATGTTTCTTTTGTGTGAAAACGAGCACAATCTATGTCCCAGAGCAATTTGTTAAAAATTTTATCTAGGGGATGACAATTTTATCATTTAGTAAACTTTCATGTCTATCAGTTTGAGTTCTGAACTTTCTATTTTATTCCACCGATATGTTTGTCTAGTTATGTATCAGTTTCATATGTTTCAATTATAGAAGCTTTATAGTATGCTTGCTATTTGGTAGGAATCAGCTTCCTTATAATCTTTTATGGGAAAAGCTAGCATATTGAAGATACTATTTTGGTCTTTTTCTTCCTTCATTTAATAATATATGCTGGAAATCACTCCGTATCGATTTAAAAACAATCTTTGTCATTTTTTCAGTGTAATAGTATTCCCACAATTCAATCAATTGCTTTGTTTTATATGAATGCTTTGTTTTCAATATTTTTTTTTTCTTTTTTCAACGTTTTATTTTATTTTTGGGACAGAGAGAGACAGAGCATGAACGGGCGAGGGGCAGAGAGAGAGGGAGACACAGAATCGGAAACAGGCTCCAGGCTCTGAGCCATCAGCCCAGAGCCCGACGCGGGGCTCGAACTCACGGACCGCGAGATCGTGACCTGGCTGAAGTCGGACGCCTAACCAACTGCGCCACCCAGGCGCCCCTGTTTTCAATATTTTGAAACTATAAACAATACAGTGAACAACCTTGGCATATGCATTCCATATTTTTTGGAAAAGTATCTTCCAGATAAACTACTAAAGGTGAAATTACTTTGCTAAAAGGTAAGTGCTTAAATAGTTTTGTTATATATTTCCAATTTTCCTTTTAAAATGGTTTACCTATTTACTTTCCCCCAGCAGTAAACGGGAGTACCACTTTTCCTGTACAGCCTCACTAAGAGAATGTGTTGTCAGACTTTTTAATTTTCACCAATGTGATAAATGAGAAATGGTATTTGAGTGTAGTTTAATTTGTATTTCTTTAATTTATAAGTGAGGATGAATATCTTGTCGTGGACTTAAAATACTACATATCCATGAATTATCTGTTCATATCCTTGCCCACTTTTCTATTCGCCTTTTGGACTTTTTCCTCTCACGTTTTAACAATTTGAGAAGTGCATTTATAACTCAAAGTGTTTCCAAGTGCATCCAGCATTTACTTTCTGCTGTGCATGTTAAATCTTCACTGTCCATGTGCGCTGGTTCTCTCTCCCGGCGAGGAAGGAATGTCTAAAGAGCAGTAAGTTCCCAGGGTTCTAAAGGCCTTGTCTGGGAACTGACACAAACACTTGCCACATATTATATTGGTCAAAGCAAGTCAAAGATTCAACAAAAATTCAAAGTATCGGTAGTGAAGCATCCTTCACTCCATGACTGGAACAGATTTCTGTTCAGCAAGCAGATACAATCAAGATCAACGAGCTGGATCACTTTTGCAAAACATCTACCATAAACAATCTTGAAAGAAACATGATGAGAGAAAATAACAGATTGGGTGATTCTAATTTATATTGGGGAATAATTTAAGACATTTCCAAGGAAGAATCTTTGAAGATATAAAATTTAAGTAAGAACCAGAATAATTAAGAGAATAGCAGGCGGGCATAGGAACCCAAGGCAGCAATGATTGTAGCGCTAACAACCTGATGGGTTAATTAGAACAGAACCTATGTAAGGCCTGTTTGCACACTAATCACTTCACACACAATTCTCTGTAACACAAACGTCATAACAATCCTATGAAAAAGGAATGACAGCACTCTCTTTATGAATGGAAAACTGTGTTCTTGTCTAAGGAGGTTACAAGCTTGACCCCATATAGAATTGGAATTTTAAATCAAGGCCTTAACTTGCTAAACCCTAGTTTGAATACCTCTGTATAAGGAAATATCTATTTCGAGCAATGTTTCTTCCAGAGACTATTGTACAGTTCTAACATGTCTTGCAAAATGTGTGAATGATTTTCTTTTAATTTTTTTTTTCAATGTTTATTTATTTTTGGGACAGAGAGAGACAGAGCATGAACAGGGGAGGGGCAGAGAGAGAGGGAGACACAGAATCGGAAACAGGCTCCAGGCTCTGAGCCATCAGCCCAGAGCCCGACGCGGGGCTCGAACTCACGGACCGCGAGATCGTGACCTGGCTGAAGTCGGACGCTTAACCGACTACGCCACCCAGGCGCCCCATGTGAATGATTTTCTAAACAGCATATTACATAATTGTTCATAGTAAAGATTGTCTTAGGTGCATGATTATACTGAAAAATCCTCCTCAACTAACTCTCTACTTAGAGGAAGAATCCATGGGATCATACCCAGTAGTTAGAGTTGATCTGGTATATTTTTCTACCAGTGGCTTTCTACCCCAGCTAAATATTTTAAGCATGTAGGGACTAGTTTTAAATAATCTAGTTGGAAGAGGCCAAAGTGAGACATATTAAATTAGAAATTCTAGGGTTGGATCCCAGGAACAGGTATTGATTTTTAAAGCTCCCGGAATATCTAAACGGGCATTCACAGTTGAGACTCTGATCTAGTTTTTGGAGGAGATGGCTTTTAAGCAAGGCCATCAGCAAGCCAACTTGCTGACATTATATGGATTAAAATAATCATGTTCTAAATAGGTTCTTACTTACTATAGCAAGATACCCAATATTTTGAATTGTACAGACAGAAATGTCCATGCTTCTCAACTTTCTGTAGTGGAAGGTATATAATAGTGATTGAGAAAAATCAATGGCTTTGGAAACTTAATAGTCAGCACTAGAACTTCTAAGTATTAAGTGGGATGAATTAGCTCTTTCTTCTAATATGGAATATCATTTTTGTTTCATTATGGTGTTACGCTATTAGAGCTTATTCTATTAGAGCAATAAAGAGAAAGTTTTTCAGAATTAGTAATAAGTCTAAATTTTTGAAAAATAGCCTTTAATTCACTTTCAGTTGCTCAGTACATTACACTATCAAAGTTTTTTTTTTTTTTTTTCCATATTCCTAAGGAGGACTGCTTGGATAAAAAGATGCCTCTTGTAATTCTCACATTAATTATTTATCTGTAAATTTAAAGAAGAAAATAGTATTTGGAAAGTGTTTGCTATTTTGAATGATGATCTATCCTGATCTCTTTTGTACATTTTAATTGTTTAGAAAATTGTTTTTTATTCTTTTGTTATGATGAGTGAAAATTTATCTTAATGGCTTTAAATACGTTGGTTTTTAGGTAATTTTAAACATGTTAGAAATAAATATTTTCTTTTTGTTTTTTTTTTTTAAGTGTTCCTGGGGTTTAATTCCTCACCTACCCAGAACTAAAATAAATCATGTAACTACTGAGGATGATGTTGTATAGAGAAGCTGCCTATATAAGCATAAGTGTAATTATCTTCACAATAGTGTAAGAATTAGGGAAAATCTTCCTCAGAAGGAGTAGCAGCCCATTGTCCATGTTTGATATTTGATAGTCTTAAAAAGAGGTTTGTTAGGACCTTCAATTTATGTAACTTTATGAATTAATTCAGAAATAGTATCATAGGGAGGTCTAAGTGTAGTTTCTCATTTACCCATTTAACAAACACCTAATCATCATCTACTATATGCAGGAGACTATATTAGGTTATGTTTCTTATTTGAAAGAAGTTAATTTGAGATCGATAAGTTTTTACAAAAGGAAACTTGGATCATGTTGTCATTCATGACTAAATGATGCTAATATGTATGAGTTTGGGTCAGTAAGCAATAAAATCTTTTCTGGCTTAAGTTAAATTATTGATTAGTGTGCTCTGAATGAAGCTAAAACACCATTTTCACTAGTTTACTTAGATCAGCATAACATTATATTTTAACATTAAATTTTTATTCAGCAAAATTACATTAAATTTATCTAAATCACAACTTTGAGAGTTAACAAATTGACAGAGATTGGTAAACTAGCTTAATGAAAGAAACATGATTTGAGACTTAATTGTTTTTAGAATGGCTACAGTTTTCTCAAGAAGGCCTAATAATCTTTTCAATCAGAAACCTATTGTCACAGTTTCTTTTCCCTTTTTCCAAAGAAAAGAGCCCATCCCTAAATAAACATCTCTCACAGAAACCAGAATGCCATCTACTGGCAGCCGCCAAAATTTTAACTTTTAAACAAAACAATTTATGCTTAATCAATTTAAAATATAATATATATTTTTAATGAAGAAATGCCTAGAGTTTGAAATGAACACCTAAGTTAAATGTTCGTATGTTTAAAAGTTGGGGTATTTTCTGGAGACACTCCACATTTGTTTCCATCACAGGAAAAACACTGTCATGGAAAATATAAATAATGTAAGTATCAACTAGCTAATGTGATCCCAATTTTCTTACTAATTTGAAGGGGTAACACTCCCTTAAAGAAAAATTGTATTCAGAATGGAAAAATATTGTTTAATATTTCTAGATATTATTAGTCACACTTTTACTTCTTACCTTAATGTTTCATTCCAAAGAATATTGATGGAAATGGTATACAGCATAGATATGAGAATTTCATTGAAAACCGATTTTGTGATAAAGGACTGCAGTAAAAACAAAGTGAAATTCTCCCATAGTTAGTTGTAGCATTAATTGACATAATCAGGTTTTTTTTAAGGAAAAGCTTGAAAAACACATAGTTACCAAATATATAATCATTATTTTTAAATAGGTAAACCTGATATTGAATTTATATCTAAAAGGTCATAAATGTGTACCTGTATCTGTATCTATATATAGTGTATATATGCATGTATATATACCAGAGGTTTCGTTCAATTGATTCTACAATAAAAGAAAGTAATGAACATGGAAAATCAACTTTAGATTTTAAAGCACCAATAAGCTCTTTCAAAAATAACCCATGCATCATTTTAATGGTTTACTACAAGCATATTCTTATCTTTTTGTTGTTCTTTCAAGAATAATTGTACACACTTACAGGATTTAATTCCCAGAGTAGAATTCACATAGTGATTGTGAAAGCTTTGAGAATGGATGCATACCATAATCTGTCTCCTAAGGCACCCATTCCCCCTACATTCTGCAGAGGACTTGTTTCCTCAGTCATCAGTAGGAAGCTCTATAAGGGAAGCCCAAAGGCAGCCTTGCCCTCCTACAAATGTGCATAATTCACGCATAACAATGCACTTCAGGAAATCTTGAAATCTTATCATGTCTTTTTCATTTAAAGTACCAGAGGAGTACTTAAAAAGTAAGTCCTATCAGTCCAGAAAGGCATTTTTAAAAGGCCATTATAAACGAAGTTCTCAGAACTCTGGCTCCAGCGAAGACATAAAGGTTAAAAATTGCCCAGGCAGCCCTACTCTATGATCGTCTTATTTTAAATGCAGATTGTCAGCAACTTTGAACTATGTATGTTCGTGAAAAAGTTCAGAGAAATGAAAAGATACGGTAGTAAGAACAAGAGCATTTTCTCGCACAGAAATTTGAGAAAGAGCACAACATATTGAATAAATCAGCCTTGGGATTGTGAGAATTCTTGTTCAAGACAAAGAAGATAGTATTATTCTCCATTTGCCCACATACATTAATATTTGTTTGATGTTGTTCATTTAAATATTCTAGCTCCCAGAGAAAGTATTGTTTAGTGACATACTCAAATTTTGAATGACCCATATAAAGTTATTCTTTAAAAAAGATTTTTATAAGCCGCTTTCAAAATTGTGAAAGAGATGCTGAAAATTAATCCATAAAGAAAATTCAAATTAACTTATGCATGTACACAGATACATGTATGATCTCGTATTGCCTAAACAAACAAACAAACAAAAATATTATAAAGAAACCAGACTATCTTGCCCTCGTAAGAGACACTGTACTAATTTAGATCACTGGACAATTTTTATAAATGAATTAAAATGTTACATATCATCTGCTCTCCTTTCCATCCTGGAAAAATTGTGAGGTAGCCGACTGTTTTGAAATAAATTTCCCTGCAGTTGCTATAGTGATGACAATAAAGCTCTTGCTTCTATTTGTGTGATAAAAGTTCTTAGCAGAATACTTGAAAAGGTAAGCTAATCGAAATGAAGAACTGTTAGTTCTCTTTTTCAAGGCAGCCTCCTTGAAGGTAGTTCACAATTACAAGACTCAACCATTGTCGACAATTTTATTATATGTACATTTTCATAATCTTTCTCAATGTAGTACCAAAAAATTATATAGCAGAAATGAGCCCTCTTTTTTCTTGTTACAGGTCAAAGTCATTGGACAAAAGATATTTAAGTTAATTCTGGATATTTTGTGTGAAAATCAATGATTGAATCAAAGATACTGCTCCATTAGCTATTTTTGTCCATTACAAAGCTTTATTTTTTGAACAATACAATGATTGTATGATATTTTGCTTCAATAGTACATGTTGTTCAAGTCTCATTTCATCTCACTGTTGATGCAAACCAAAGAGCTCAAAAGCAGACAGTTACTTGTCAAACTGGATGAATCATCAAAGACGGGTCACGGATAAAGCAGCATGACTTAGATACATGTCCTACCACATCGATGTAAAAGACTAATAGTATTTACCTTAAAGCGTTTGAGAAATTTAAATGGCTTTAAAAATTATTAGTTCAGAGAGAAAATATGCAAAACAGCTCACACAAGTTTAGAAGGTATTTTATGTCCTTTTGATAAATAAGCAGAAATGTTTCTTCTCTCAAAATCCAAATAGTTAAAAATAGGAATCACAGTTCAAGGGTGTATTTTACTAAAATACTTACCACACTTCTTAATCGTGGCAATATTATAAGTATGCACAGCGTTTGTGTGCTAACTAGGACGTGTGGGTATTTGATTCATAACCATGCATATTCTTTTATATTTTCATTAGCCCTTAAGAATTAAATATTGATATAAATAATAATTACTATAAATATTAATTGATTGCAATAAGCTATATTCTAAGTGGTTTACATTACTTTTCTATTACCATGTAACAAATCATCACAATATTAGTGACCTAAAACAACACCCCTTTGTCACTGAGTCCAGGCATTGAGTGATGGCCTCAGTATTCATCATCCACTGGTCCTTGTCAGAATCCACCGATTCTAAGGCTGAAATCAAGGTGTCGGCCAAACAGAGTTCTCATTGGATGCTCTCAGGTAGGATCCCTTTCAAGTTCATTCAGGTTATGGGAAGAATTCAACCTCTTGTGGTGTCGGTAGGAAAGAACGTGCTTCCTCATGGACTATTTTTTGGGAGCCCACTGTGCTCATAGAGGCTGTTTGCTTTCCTTTATCTTCCTTTATCTTCACAGCCAGTACTGGAGAATCTCTGTATCTGCAGAATCTTTCCCAAGCTCTGAATTTCTGACTTCAGGAAAAGCCCAGTCCTTTATAACAAAAAAAAAAAAAATTTAATGTTTATTTTCGAGAGACAGACAGAGCATGAGCGGGGGAAGGGAAAAGGGAGAGGGAGACAGAATCCGATAGAAGCAGGCTTCAGACTCTGAGCTGTCAGCAGAGAGCTTGACTGCGGGGCTGAAACCCAGGAACCCTGAGATCATGACCTGAGCCAAAGCGGGGCGCTCCAACGACTGAGCCACCCAGGCACCCCAAGCCCAGTCCTTGTTAAAGGCTCAGCTGATTAGTTCAGGCTCACCCCAGATAATCTCCTTTTTTCAAATTCCACTGTGGCATATAATTAATCTAATTATGGGAGTAAAATCCATGATACTCACAGCCTTAGGCTCTACATACTAGAGGGTGGATGTTTGGCGGAGGGGTGGGGGCAGGATGGATCTTAGAATTCTTCCATTATGTGATACAAATGTATTTGGTTATTCCGTGAAACTGAGGGGGTTTTGTTTGTTGTTCATCTTAATAGACTCCAGATAGATTGCCCATAATAAAGTACTGTCTAAGAAATTAGCTTTAAAAATCATTTGTAACTTCTTTCTAAGAGAAGGTAAGTGCACTGATACTGCAAGTTGTTAGTATTCATACAGCATTATGTAAAAGGCAGGTGGTAAATAGAGCTCTCTCTTCCTTTCCAAATTGCCAACAATAAAAGATAATCATAACGCAGAATCAAATTCGCTTAAAGACGACTCAAGTTGTTTAAAGAAGCTCAGTGGTCAAGAATTCTAACTCATGTCCATTTTCTTAGTTTTTTTTTTTTCTTTACTGGTAGACACTTGATCAGAAAACTGAATATTATCTAAATAGCTGTATATATATATTTTTTTCATACATATATATGTACTTTCATATATATATATATATATATATGTATGAAACTTCGAGTGAAGTTTCTGTTAATATCAGAGAACGCCTAAACTGAGACAATTTCATCATTTACATAAAAGTCCTATTACATTTACTGGTGGTTTTAAACCATGCAACCAACAGTCTAAGTCATCTTGGTGACAAAAAACAACTGTGTGCAAATTTCTGATGATAAAGTTAATAATTTATTTTACTTTGGGCATTTTAAAATAGAAATTGAAATTTAAAAGAGGTATTTCCCAAAGTAGTACATGTTTATAGGTCAGAGATGTGAAGCCATAACCTGACCAATGACATTCAGGTCATGAGTAAACATATGGTCTGCCACAGTGACTCAATTAACCATCCATCAATGTAATTGCATAATACATCAGAAGAGGTAGTCTCCCACCATTGATGGTCAGCATTTATATTAAATTTAACAGGAAAAAGCATCACTTTGCTATAGCTTATTGGGCTATATCATATGAAATCTTCTAAAGTAATGCATTTGACATTGTATTTATAGTTTTTGTTTTCTGGAAGAAATTTTTGACAAACTGAGCTTTGGGCTACTGTTAAGGAATGATTCTTCATATAATAAGCTGGTATAGGTGAAAAGCACACTTACAAGACAATTGTAGTACTTTAATCAATTCTAATCATGTTAATATTGAAGTAAGAAGATGTACCATTTACACATTGAATAAATTGTGTATAAATTTAACATATTAAAAACTTTTTTTTTTTTTTTTTTTTTTTTTTTTTTTTTTTTTAAATTTTATTTATTTATGGGACAGAGAGAGACAGAGCATGAACGGGGGAGGGGCAGAGAGAGAGGGAGACACAGAAACGGAAACAGGCTCCAGGCTCTGAGCCATCAGCCCAGAGCCTGATGCGGGGCTCGAACTCACGGACCGCGAGATCGTGACCTGGCTGAAGTCGGACGCTTAACCGACTGCGCCACCCAGGCGCCCCTGCATATTAAAAACTTCTAAGAAAAGCTGTGGCTGAACTGAATAATATAACTTTTTAGACATTGAATCTTTCTTTAATACTACACATGAGAAAATAATGACAATACTTTATTAGCGATATTTAAAAAAAAAAATTGTGTATGGAACTTAACCCAGATTGGAAGAATGATAGTAAAGGAGTTTGAAATTATGAACAAATGAACATTGGGTTAAGTTTATATTTCATAATTAAGCTGAGTTAAGAAATGCCACGTTCCTATCTGACATCCAACTCCTTCATTTAAGGTTCACATTCTAAGGAATGGTTCCACTAACATTATGCAAATTTGCCCATAAGCCTTAGTGTAAAGCAGGGGAGGGGGGGGCGGGGAGAGACTGGAGGGGATGTTTTATTCAATCAGTAAGTAGATTTGCATTACCTTTGGAGAAAGGAAGTGATCATTGTCCAGAGTCTTACTCCTATAAGATTCTTGATATGGAACAAAATTCATGCTGCTAGATTATTTTTCTACTTTTCCAGGATTTGAAATTCCTCTGGTGTGACTCAATTTTTCTGACCTACAGTTGTTTGATATAAAATCTTACTAGATATCTGGTTCTCTTTATTTTTCTGGAACTGGCCCACCATTTTAGAATAAAGTATAATATCGAACACAAGAAGAATAAAATATTAGCAATGTGTACCTTCTAACAAAACAAAAGCTGTATGTGGTTACTAATTGCCAGTTGTATTCGGTAACAGCCTAAAAAACACCAAAAGGACAGGTCAAGAAGACAAGGCTTCAAAAATTGTGTATACTATAGAAACTAAACTACTGGGGCTGTCAGCACTGATGAGGATGGTTAAATTTTTTGAAAAAGAAACCAGACACTGCAATGAAAGGTATTTTCCATTACTAAAATTAACTTGAAAAGCCAACATCTACACGAACACTATTTACCCAGTTGGTCTCAAATATAAACTATTCTCTGTTTGGAAATTATCAGCTCTCCTTATTATTTAGATTTGCATTACTAACAAGTCTATATAGACGACTGATAATTCTTTAGTGTCAACTGTACTCTGTTTTTCAAGATACAGAGATTTAATTAAAAATAATGTGCTTCTTGGGGAGCTTGGGTAGTTCAATCATTTAAGCATCCGACTTTGGCTCAGGTCATGATCTCACAGTTCGTGGGTTCGAGCCCCACATCGGGCTCTGTGCTGACAGCTCAGAGCCTGGAACCTGCTTCAGATTCTGTGTTTCCCTCTCTCTCTGCCCCTTCCCTACTCATTCTCTTTCTCTCTCTCTCTCTCTCTCTCTTTCTCTAAAATAAATAAACATTAAAAAAATAATAATGTCCTTCTAGACTTTCATGTTCCTGAGGAAACACTTTGCCACAGCTTCACTGCTTTAAAAGAAAGTCAAGAGGATGCGGAGATTATTCTTGCCCATCAAAATCTCTGACATGTTGTATTTGTCATACTATGTGGGAGCAATACCTATGACGTTCTGCTCACACAAAAGATAGCCAGTAGGTTCAATGCCAGTGACAATGCCATTCAAAGACTTTTAACTGGAAAATTTCCACTTGAAAATTGTGAACTGAAACTGGCTTGTTTTTACCATTATGGATGGGTTTGCAGGCAACCTTGGTTTATGCAATTGCACTAAAGCAATAAAATTCTTGTAAAATAGCTCTGTCTGATGTTACTTCACACTTTCATCTGCTAAAGAAAGAAAGGCAAAAGATAGATAAGGATTTCCATAATAAAATAAAATCTGTCTGTTGTAATAAAATACCTTTACATTTCATTTTGAACAGATGACCTCACTTTTCACTTGAGTGAATACAAGAAGGTCACCGTAGTTTAATTTTTGCAGCCCCCTTTATTCCACCTCCAAGCATATTTATACCTTCACCCCACTTTTAGTCCTTTTTTTCTTAGTGGAGAGGCCACTAGTTTTTAACCTGGGGATTGGGTGGACGCTGTTCTTGGGATTTGGAGGCAAGCTGGATCAGAATCACCAGGACTGTAATAGATTATAATCTGTAATATAAATATAATAATTGTGGAGAGACTGACGTTTCAGGCCCAAATCAAGTTATCAGGTGAGAATAATTACCATGGAGAGCTTCTGCTTTGCATGAAATTATGCTACTTTATCTTCAATATCAGTACTTATTAGAAAAATGCAAATTAAATAAAAACCGAGTTACTAATAGAATGGTTATAAAATAAAAATTAAAACTAGCAGCCAAGTGCTGGCAAGGATGTGGAGCAACTTGAAATCCTACATTGCTGGTGAAAATGCAAAATGATATAATCAGTTCAGAAAACAGTTTGGTGGTTTTGCATCCACACAAAAACCTACCTGGATATGTTTATAGCAGCTTTATTTGTAATAGCACAAAACTGGAAACAACCTAAATGTCTCTCAGGGGAGGAAAGGAAAAATAGAATGTGGTACATTTATATAAAGGGATGTTACTCAGCAATGAAAAAAAACTGAGTACTGAAACATGCAACAATGCAGGTGAGCAAATGCATTCGTGAAAGAAGTCGGTGGAAGGCTATAAGTTCTACTATTCCTTTTATTTATTTATTTTTTTTAATTTTTTTTTCAACGTTTATTTATTTTTTGGGGACAGAGAGAGACAGAGCATAAACGGGGGAGGGGCAGAGAGAGAGGGAGACACAGAATCGGAAACAGGCTCCAGGCTCTGAGCCATCAGCCCAGAGCCCGACGCGGGGCTCGAACTCACGGACCGCGAGATCGTGACCTGGCTGAAGTCGGACGCTTAACCGACTGCGCCACCCAGGCGCCCCAAGTTCTACTATTCCTTTTATATGAAATTCCAAAAATGGCAAAATTATAAAAATGGAAGACATATTATAAGTTGCCAAGTGTTAAGAGTGAAAGAAGGGTCTACATACAAGGAGTAGCACAAGGGAGAGAGTGACGGAATTTTACCATAGTTTGATTATAGTGGTGTATTTATCAAACTTCATAGAATGGTTCATCCAACAGTGTGAATTTGAATGCATGTGAATCTTAAAATCTGAATAACTTATACTTTGCAAATTTTAATTTTGAACAACTAGGAAGGTTCCACAGTGTGATAATATGCCTTACTTCTCTAAAGCTGTAGAGACCTTAGGTGTAGATACCAGAACATGATGAGTGATGAAAATTCTTGGAAGTGGCAGTTCTTGGGGGACAAAGTCTTTGTCAGGGAAAGTACAACATAACCCTGGAACATATTGTTGTGACAAAAATTTTTAAAGTGCTAAAACAATGATGAGACATACCAAAAAGAGGCAAAAGTAAGTTTGATGGGGTGTCCACTTACAAAATCTGGGATAATTTGAACATTGAAATACATTTGAACATTAAGATACACAACAATAAGAATGGTTTATAACCCATTGAATAAAATATGAATCCATGAAGGAGGGAGGGAGAGAGGGAGGGAGTGAGAGACAGAGAGAGAGAAAGAGAAAGAAAAAAAAAAAGAAGGAAGGAAAGAGAGAGGGAAGGCGGAGAGAAAGAAAAGAAAGAGAAGAAAGAAAGAAAGAAAGAAAGAGAAAAAGAAAGGAAGGAAGGAAGAAAGAAAAAAAGAAAGAAAGGAAGAAAGGAAAAAGAAAGATTTGTCTTTACAACTGGGTGCCAACAAGTACATATAAGAGAAATTATGGAATTAAAATTAGAAAATAATTATTCGGCAACCATCATAATAAACCTCAATAGATATTAAGACTAGTGGGGTAAGCTTTTTTATAAATAAGATATTTACATAGTTTCAAAAAACTTTCCCACAAAATACTTATTAATTACAAAGAGGCAAAAACAATAACTATACAATGAAGAACCCAGGCAGACACAACTTTAATCAAATGATTAAAGTTAACATTACAATGAGACAAATCAAAATCCTGTATTACCTGATAAGAAGTAATAAAAGGAAAAGCTCTCTATGATTCTTGCCCAGTACCTAACATGAATTTAATCATGAGGAAAAATCAGGCAAACCTAAATTAAGGGACATTCTCCAAAATAACTAGTCTATAATATTTAAACATGTCAAGGTTGTAAGTCAGGGAAAGAGTGACAATTCCAGTCTAAAGAAGGTTGAAAAAACATGGCAACTAAAGGCAACACATGATCCTAGATTGGAAATTTTTTTTTTTTTTGGAAATTTTGCTATGAAAAAATTATGGTGATAATTGACAAAAAAAGAATGGGTCACTATATTGATAAAGTAATGTACCCATATACTAATGTATCTATGTATCAATATTACTATTGGTATAGTAATACATCAATATTTATTTCTCAGCATTGATGATTATATTGTGGTTACGTAGGAGAATATCTTTGCTGGAATTCTCACTTAAGTATTTGTGGGTAATAGAGTGTCATGTCAGCAACTTACCTCAATTAATTAAAAAGTGTATTTTTTTAAAATAATTTTGCAAAAAAAACCCATATTTGCAAAAAAATTTTTTTTAATTTGCAAAAAAAAAAAAAAAAAACCCATCAGAATTGTCTTCTGATGAAGGGAGTGAGAAAAGTATTTTTTCCCCTAACTTACCATCTTTTATTGTTTAAAGAGTTGCACAATGAATACTAACTCTCTTATACTTCCAGCTTGTATGTCATGTGAACAGAATGGGCTCCTTCTCATTTGACACTATAGAATCAGCAGAGAGTTCTCAGGAGAAGTTAAATGAACACAACAGAGGCTTGAGGTGGTATCAACTAGGAGATTACAAAATTGTGCTGACCTAGTTTGCACAGAAGTGGCTTGGAAGAAACAGCTGAGGTCGAGTATTAGAAGTGATGTGAAAGAAGTGATCAATGCAGTATACTCCCGGCATCATTCAAATCCCTCATGCCTTCCTTATCTGGCTATCCTATTATACGGAGCCTCATTCTTTGTGAGTAAGGGGGGAGGTACAAGTTCAGTTCATCACAGTGTCAGTTCAGATGTTGGCCAAATACAATCTCTGCAAAATGGTAATACAGAAGAGTTAGTGAAAAAGCTACAGTGGCCAAAGCTACTGGAGATATTTGGACAATATTTATTGTTTACTGCAGAAGGTTATATCCTTGCTCAGGAACCCAGTTTATACTTCTACTATCCAAGCTTGCCACATGGCATCCTTATCCAACAGAGATACTACTAACACCATTGGACTGATTTGATCATATTGCCTATGTGGTGGGGAAGGTTGTGCTTTATACGGGGCTCTATTTGAAACTTCTAGCTTTCTCAGTCACCTAACAAATGGGGTGAATCAGTCGTTGCCTTCAAAATGCTCAGAATTCCACCAAACACTGTGCCTCTTTATAGCAGTTATGAATTGCTAAAGAAATTGAAAAAAAAAAAAAAAAAAAGATGAAGGGGATGTCCGAGGATGGAAGCCTCACATCTTTAAACTCCTAAAATGTTCAATGTTTTTTCTGACAGTTTAATATTCCACCACCTCACTCATGCCTTGTGGTTTAGTAGGACATCAAGCATACTTTCTAATCCTTGCTCACCTGGTCCAACTGAAATTATGTGAAAATATACTGTGAATCAATATGATGCTATGGCATCTGAAGAGTGTCAATCATCAGAGCCTTCCTCAAACTGGTTACTACAAGAGTGGATGAAATCAAAGAAAGATGAGACCAATAGGTTCTGAAGTGATACACACACATGGTGTCTGAAACAAGCCAGTAGCCAATAACAGAATCTGAAGAAGGGAGCATATGAATTTTCTATTGCTGTCATCCACAAAATTTAGTTGCTTAAAACAACCTCTGTTTATGATCTTATAAAGTCTTTGCTTAGGGTCTAGTTTTGCCTCCTTGAAGTGGTTCTATACGGCTTTGGCTCAGTCACCTTGGTCTTTGGATCTACCCTCTGGCTTTTCTTCCTTTTCATAAGAAAAAGGGGTGCCTACGTGGCTCAGTTGGTTAAGCGTCCGACTTCAGCTCAGGTCATGATCTCATAGTTCATGAGTTCGAACCCCGTGTCGGGCTCTGTGCTGACAGCTTGGAGCCTGGAGCCTGCTTCAGATTCTGTGTCTCCCTCTCTCTCTGCTCCTCCCCAGCTCACGCTCTGTCTCTCTCTCTCAAAAAATAAATAAACATTTTTCTAAAAAAATTTTTAATGAAAAAAAGGTGTATATTTACAACAGAGTACCCTTTCTCAATCTTCTTCCTTCTCATGGACTAGGCTTTTTATCTTTTTAAATTATGTCAACATTTATTTATTTTTATTTTTTTTAAAGTTTATTTATTTTTGAGAGAGAGAGAGACAGATCATGAGCAGGGAAAGGGCAGAGAGAGAGGGAGACACAGAATCAGAAGCAGGGTCCAGGCTCTGAGCTGTCAGTGCAGAGCCTGACGTGGGGCTCGAACTCGTGAAACGTGAGACCATGACCTGAGCTGAAGTCAGACACTCCACCAAGTGAGCCACCCATAATTGGCGCCCCAATTATGTCAACACTTTTAATGCAAGCCAGTAGCGGTTCCTTTAATACAGCTGTCTTAAAACTGTGTGACTGAATGTGGTGTAGACATGTTTAAGATTCTAAGAAACCCCTTCATTAATTCTCTGAGGCACAGCTTTACCTTTTCCTGAGGTCTCAGAAAGTATTCTTCACTCCCATCCTAGGCTTGATGTTTACTGTGAGGGCATGAGTTCCAAGAAGTACCCAGAAGTCGATCTTTACCCAAGCTAATTTCTAATTTTGAAAGTCTTTTGCCAGGAATCATTTTTTTTTTAACACAAAACAAGTCATACCTTCTTTATATTTCCTCTATGTTTTGCTTGAATATTGAGAAGTTATTTTTTTGTTTTGTTTTTGTGTTTTGTTTTTTAGCCCATCTAACTTCTCTCATATTTTAGGACAGGTAGACACACATATCTAGCTTCCACTTCGATATTATTTGTAGAAATCTTCTCAGAGCTAATACTTCTTTCACTTTGCTGAAGGTGACAATCACACTAATCGTTCTGTAGTACAGAACTTGAGTCCTCTTTACCCCAGTGTCTGATAACAATTTCCTTTATGCTCTTCAGGCCTCCACCTGTCACCTGGTCTTTAAGCATATGCCATGTAACTATTGTGTGATGATAGAATCTTACTTCTGGGTACCAATTTCTGCTTCAGTTATCTGTTGCTGTATAAGAAGACCTTAAAATCTAATGGCTTAAAACACTAAGTATGTATTTGTTCATGATTCTTTAATATTCACTGGGTATGATTAGAACAGTTTCACAGTGTCTCACATAATATCTACTAGGGCTGGCTGTCCATAAGGGTATATTCTCTCATATCTGGTGTTAGCTGGGATAGCTAGAATGGCTAGAGCCAGGCTGAGCTTCCCTATCTCTCTCCCCAGATGGCCTTTCCCTATCTGCCTCAAACTTTGGCAACTGGGTTCCAAAACGGAGTACTCCAAGAAGAAGAGCCTTAATGTGTAAGTGCTACTGAGCTTCTACTTGCATTTTGCTTCTAATGTCTCACTGACCAAAGTTAATCACATCAGCCCATCTCTGAGGATCCTCTGAATTGAGTTGGGAGAGACAGTTCCTCTTCTTGGAGTGCATTTGGAAGAGGCAGCACCACCTGCCCTGGGACAAAAGAGCTGGCGGGCACCACTGAGCTACCCTATTCCCCAAAGACAAGCAGAGTCACCTGCTGAGGGCAGTTAACCTGTATGCCAGCTCTTTGCTGCACTTCATCATAAACTCCAAGCCCCTGTGCAGTTGTGTGACTGCTTTTCTGGGACAAACTGGTAACAGCCACAACACGGTGAGATCCTCCCCCACAGGATCAGCTTAGGACCAGATGACACTATGTCCCCAAAACTTGGAGTTTTGAAACCTAGCTGCATGTCTGAGATAAAAACACAGGAACACTGCACCACCCCTTAGGCAGATGGATGGAGTGGTGTCACTTCAGTGAGCAGCACAGCACATACAGTGGAGGCTTGAGTTGCTTACACCAAGCCTCGCCCTTCTGTGCTCTGCAGGTGCCTTTTTTAACGGGGTGAGTGTGATTGAAAGCCAGCACAACAACAGGCCTCTCCTCAAAAGACCAGCACAAACCCCTCACATGCCCCAGGTCTACTGACCATAGAGTGTTGCAGACTTCAGCTCTAGAGGAAATAAGACCAGGCACAGGCTTTTCTAACACATAAAAGACAGAGACCTGGACAACATTCAAAGACAGAAGAACCCATCCCAAAAGAAAGAACAAGAAGAGGTCATGGCCAGAGAGCTAACCAAAAGAGATAAGTAATATGCCTGAACCAGAATTTAAAAAAAACAATTATAAGGATACCAGCTGGGCTTGAGAAAAGGACTGAAGAAACCAGAAAGACACTTACCACAGAGATAAGAGACCTAAAAACTAAACAGTCTGATTGAAGATTAAAAAGATTAAATAAATGCTCTAGCTGAGGTTCAAACCTGATTGTATGTAATGACCACAAGGATGGAAGACACAAAGGAATCAATAAGTGATAGAGAAGATAAAATTATGAAAAATAATGGCACTGAAAAGAAGAGGGAAAGAAAAATATTAGATCACAAATGTAGACTTAGGGAACTCAGTATCTCTATAAAGTATAATAACATTTGTGTCAAAAGAGTCCCAGAAGAAGAAGAGAAGGAAAAAGGGGCAGAAGGTTTATTTGAACAAATTATAGCTGAAAACGTCCTTAATCTGGGGAAAGAAACAGACATCCAAATCCAGGGGGCACAGAGAACTGCCATCAAAATCAATAAAAGCAGGCCAGCACCAAGGCATAGCATAGTAAAATTTTACACAGATAAGGAAAGAATCCTGACAGCAGCAATGGAAAAGAAATCCTTAACTTACAAGGGAAGACTCATAAGGCTGGCTGCAGACTTATCAACAGAAACTTGGCAGGCCAAAAGGGGAGAGGCATGATATATTCAACATGCTGAATGGGAAAAATATGCAGCCATGAATACTTTATCCAGGAAGGCTGTCATCCAGAATAGAAGGATAGATAAAGTTGCCCAGAAAAGCAAAAACTAAAGGAGTTCGTGGCCACTAAACCAGCCCTGCAAGAAATATTGAGAGAAACTCCTTGAGTGGGAAAAAAAACCAAAAGCAATAAAGACTAGAAAGGAACAGAGAAACTCTCCAGAAACAATTTTACAGGTAATGCAATGGCACTAAATTAATATCTATCAATAATCACTCTGAATGTAAATGGACTAAATGCTCCAATCAAAAGACATAGGGAATCAGAATGGATAAAACAAACAACAACAACAACAAAAAACAAGATCCATCTATAGGCTGCCTACAAGAGACTCATTATAGACCCAAAGATACATCCAGATTTAAAGTAAGAGGATGGAGAACCATCTATCATGCTAATGGTCGTCAAAAGAAAGCCGGAGTAGCCATACTTATATCAGGCAAACGGAATTTTAAACCAAATACTGTAACAAGAGATGAAGAAGGGCACTACATCATAATAAAGGGATCTAACAAGATCTAACAACTATAAGATTTTATGCTCCTAACTTGAAGAACCCAAATATAAATCAATTAGTAACAAACATAAAGAAACTCACTGTTAACAATATAATAATAGTAGGAGACTTTAACATCCCACTTACAACAATGGACAAGATCGTCTAAGCAGAAAATCATTAAGGAAACAATGGCTTTGAATGACACACTGGACCAGATGGACTTAATATATTTAATAATATATTTATAGAATATGTATAAGATGTGTTTGTTTTTTTTCCTGTTAGAATGTGAACATTTGGAGTACATGTTTATTACATCTCTAGAGGCCTGTTACTGTGTCAGGGTTAAAACTGTTTCTACAGTAAATGAAAGGTTAAGAATGTTGAGAATAATTAAAACCATTTCCATATTCCAGAGTAACTGATAACGGTAATTCCCATGCAACTGATAACTGTACAAATGAGGCCAACCAATTCACCAAAACCAAATCATTTAAGGCCAAAATTTAGTGTGAATTGGTCTTTCACTAAATTGGACATTTATCAATTTGCTTTTAGGCAAATTGGCATCCTATGAATTGATTCTTGGTAAATTTCCTAATGCTCTCTCTGTTTAATGGCCTTAGAAGAGTCAACCTGTATAATTGAAGCACTTGATTCTGGGTGGTTTGCTTTGTAGGAAGGGCAAATTAATCTGCATAAAATTGACTTCTTTACAGTTATTTTTGTCAGGATAACAAATAATATTACCTTTTATTTTCTTCAATGTTTTAGATTTCAAAAGCCTGGTCGGTCTAATTAATTCTATCTTTAAAAGGAAAGAAAAACAAAAAACAACTTTATCTAAATACTAAAACCATTTTAAAGTCATCCAGGAGTTTGAGGAAGCCTTACAAGGTACGTGAGCATGATACTTTGCTCCTGCTCCCACTTCTATTCAAAGCATTTCTTTTCATG
Organism: Puma concolor; assembly: GCF_028749965.1. Taxonomy (NCBI): domain Eukaryota; kingdom Metazoa; phylum Chordata; class Mammalia; order Carnivora; family Felidae; genus Puma; species Puma concolor. The sequence goes on from NC_141684.1 coordinate 58,562,831, forward strand.
TGTTAATTCAATAGAAAAGAGACTGGGCTTCAAGTCTGTCTCTCTAGTATGTACTACATACTGGGAATGTGATAAATGTATTTATTCATTTTAACCAAATTCTACCACAACAAAACAATTTAGAGGCCCCATGGAGTCTATTATAATGGGATTTTACCTGTACTTTGATTGAATTAAAGAATCCTATATAGAAATCAGCTATTTAAACATCATCCACAAGGACTTGAATCATAACGTTTTTCTCTGAAGGAGCACATTATTTACCAGTTTTGGACAGAGGCTAATTAATCCACATTTTGGATGGTACCACTGCTGGCTTATGACAATGTGCTCTGCAACCCTCCACTCACATAATTCTCTCCCATAGAAAACCTGCATGAAATTTTCTAAGCAGGAATCCACATGAATTTCTTGGAAGTAGCTCAGACTTTTCATTACGCTTCTGATGTTTATAGGGGGATTATTTTCCCACATTAAATAATATCACTTATTTAAAATCAGAAATCTGTTTTCACAATTTTATCTTATCCATTTACCTTTCTTCCCAAAATGTGTTTTAATATAGATGGTAAATACAGCTTGATTACTTTATATACTCATAACATCGACTGAAATAGGATATAATGACAAGCAATAATCACCAGAAAGCCATCTCATTACGATTATTTTAGCATTTGATAGAGGTTTTGCCTAAGGCGAAGCCAGGAGCTTCATTTATTTCAAAGAGATAAAAACAAGGAAATATGCACATTTGGCATTAAATATGATTATGCAATCAAGGTCTATGAAAGGTAGAGAAGAAATTTATATTCACATGTACATCCTTTCTGACCTTTGAGACTTCCTAGTGACCACAGGGACACTGTCAGCCTACCTATTCTGCAAGTCTAACTGCAGCCCCAGTCTGAAGAGCCAAGGATTGCACACATCTTTGTAATAACATCAGATTTCCATGTGACAAGACATTTGCTATTATATGTTATTTTTTTAATTGCAAGGCTGATGAGTTTAAGTCAACATATTTCTTTCCCGCTCCTTCTGCTTGTCAGCTGTAGCTGGATTGATAAAATGCAAATGAACAAATCATTAACGAGTACTGGTTATGAATCTCTCAGGCAGTTCAGGACCCTATCAAATCCTGCACCTATTACTTTGTGTGATTGATGTACTATTGTAAGTGATTGTTCCTGATCTTATTAAATCTTATTGATTTTTTCCCAGTTTCTATTTTATGCAGGGCCAGGCTTGGACTATTATGAATGTTGCTGAACACTGTTAATCAAGCTTACACAGCTATTTTGATGGCAAACAATTAGAACTCTGCAGCTCTACCTTGCAATTAGCTTCAGGGATATGGACCTCAGCACCATAATAATGAAAGAGACCGCCTTCAAGCACGGTAATGAGATTTACAATTATGACCCCAAATAACCCCTGAATATAACCAATCTGCAAATTTGGATGTGTTTATCAATAATTTCTCCATTTTTGTGAAAATGAATTTGAGAATTTTTCTCAAAAATATTCTTTCCTAGCAGAATCATCCTTGTAATATATTATACCCATGTAATATATTACAAACGAAGCTTAAGGGTTTTGATTATATAAAATTGCTGTTATAAACACTTTATATGATAGCTGACTTAAAAATGCATAAGCGGATTAAAAATAATTCAAATAATTTCTCAAATAGGTGCATGAAATTTATATTTTCCAAATATGACAGTAGAATTCGTTAAAGGAGGTATGGAACATAAGTATCATTTGCTTTTATTTTCGCTAGTAGATTTATTTATTTAACCGATTTTTATTAGGCATCTACTATGTGAATAGTACTGCAGTTGAATCTACGAATCACACAAAGATGACTTAACTCTACTTCTTTCTACACTGTTCTTATATAATATCATAAATGTTTAAATTAATATGTCAAGAGTATCCATGTCCGTGTAATTCTATTTAAGTCTATCAGGGGGAATCTCATGGATAAATTTTATTCCAAACCTCTACATTCCTTAGGTACAAATTCTTTTTTTACTCCTTATTCCTAGCAAAAGACATTATTTCCTTCTTTATTTAGAATGTAGTATCTGGTGAGATTTTTCTTATTCAACCACATCTTTTCCCTCTTGTCACTTAGGGAGAAATGCTGTCTTTACCTATTTCTTCAGCAATGATTTTATTCCCACACCCTCTCGACTTCTTATTTGCCTCATTGCATTAATTTTGTTTCTAGTTTGTACTTGCTCTCTTTCCACTGACACTTTTTTTCTTTGAGAAACACAGGTTACCCACTCCCTGGAGCAAAGCAACTAATTAACTAGCCATCCCAACTTATATTTGAGGCTGATGTTATGTAACTCTACAATATCTTTCACTTTTCTTTCAAAATTCTGCATCTAGTGTTTGATGACTGTGGTCTCCACTGTAAGGCATATGGCATTTTGAAGAACAGCTCTGTTGGCAAAGGCTAAAAATAAACCATTAAACTTCCAGAGTGTTTAATAGCACGAAAAGTGTTAAGACAGACCTCACCCATCCTGAAGCCTCACTATATGTCAGGCGTGGGGTGAGGTTGATACAAGGTCAGAGCTGTGATAAGAGTCAGGGATATTAGTTGCCAACAATTACTAACTCCTGGCCCATTATAGCCTGGCCTGCCGTGACTCCCGGTTAAACAAACAGCCATTCTGATTGTAACTTCCTTATTTTTCTTAGTGGTATCTTGCAATGAGAAGTAGAAAGAGCAACATAGTAGCTTTAAGGTCAGAAAATAGCAAATTTGGAGTCTTGTTTAAAACCACTTATGAGTTATGTAACATTAAAAAAATTACCCAAATCCTTCTGAGCCTCAGCTTCTTCATTTGATATTTAGAACTCACGGGGGGCAATTTTTAAGGATTGGAAATAATGTATTAGAATAATGTATTGCATTGCACATGATCATAAATTGCCTACCTCACTTATGACATCTTCCCAGAGAATATGTCTCTACCAGCACTACTTGGAAAGAAATAGGCTTCATAACTTCCTACTCTCCTAACTATTGTTGATTTTAATTAGACGAGGGAGAGACATTTGACCCTTGCCTAAGCCGAAGAGAAATTCTCTTTCTCTCTGCCTTTGTCTCTGTCTCTGTCTTTCTGTCCCTCTACCACTTGCTCATTCTTGCTCACCCTCTCAATCTCTATCTCTCCCATTTTTACTAACACAAGAAGAGTTTATCAGCACTTAAGAGTGACATGCTATTCTATTAAATGAAAATCAGAGTTTTTATCAATGCAAGACAAAGGGAAATGCAGGCTGAAATTATAGAGAATCATTGGGACAGCCTGCAGATACAGAGCAGAAAATGATGCAGATGTGCTTATAAAAATAGGTTAAGATACCCACGGGTGGGAAGTGATGAAGAGATGAAGACAAAGCGGGATGGGAGAGAGACAGAAAGAGAGAGAGGGCAAGAGAGATGGATTTAACACACATGCACATGCAAGCAAGCCCTGTCCTGGTTCTTGACGATCTCGTTGCTATAAAATCTGGCTATGTTTGAAGGTCATGAAAACTTATAAACTTAACCCTTCCTTACATTTTTGTTGCTGTCGCCCTTTGTTTGCTTGCTTGAGCTAATCTTAGCCAATCTTTGTCCAATAAATGGTAGCTTCTGTTATTTATTCATTCAAGGGGGGTTTATGATGACCTATTCTATGCTCAGAGAACAATAGTCAAGAAATCAAAAACCCTGCCTTTTGAAGTTTTCCTTGAACTTCCTCTTTTACAAGTCTTCCTCTCTTAACACTTTGGAGTAACTTGTCACTTAACTGTTTGAAATTCCGTATGCAGCTCATCAATGAATCCTGGGACTCTTACTGGTTGGTATTGCCTATTCTTTCCGCTGACTCTGCCTTGGCCCAGCACCTGGTGGTAGCACACACACCTACGGCCCAGGCCATCTTATCTCTTTTGTCTTATCTTTCCAGACTGTTCTACAAACTTACAGACATATCATAGAGCCAAACGTTAACTGTGTTATTTCCTTGTTTAGAAAAAAATTGATGATGGAGTGTTCTTACCACAGTAAAATAAAATTTAAAAGAAATTGATGATTTTTCATTTACCCATGGCTAAATCCAAACTCCTTTAGCCATATGTTAAAAGCTCACTAGCATCAACCAATTTTTCCAACTAGATTTTCTACCAACTTGTAAATCAATTTCTCTACATTATTAATACTTTATATAATTTTATACTTGCATCTCTTATTTGTGTTTACATTCTATTTCTCTCCTAAAGTGAAATACTTCTTGCTTGTCTGAATTTTTACTTCAGGAAATGTTTTAAGACTGTGCAATAATACTTTCTGAGTTTGAATCTTGGTCTTCTCCTTTTTTCAGTTATGTAGTATTGAGGGAGGTATTTAACCAACCTGTGCCCTTATTGTTTTATCTACTTAAAATAGCACTTATCTCATAAAGATTTTCACTCAAATTTTTTAGAATTGTAGTAAACAGCCTCTAAGATGGATTCCAGTGATCCTTGGTTTTCTGGTTTTCACACACTTGTGTAATGCCACACTTTTGATTATGACAACTTCCTAACTTGTTTCTAATGTATAAAATATGGCAGCAGTGATGGATGTCTCTTCTGAGATTGTTACAAATGACTGTGGCTTCCATCTTGGGCACTCTTTCTTGCTTTCCTTTGAAATGTTCACCTTGGAGAAAGCCAGCTATTATGTCATGAGGTAGCCCTACAGAGATTTTCACTTGAGTGAACTTGTAAGGAGAACTTCTGAGGTCTGCTAACAACCAAATGAGTTTGGATGAGTTCAGCCCCCATCAATCCTTAAAATTACTGCAGCATTGACTGAATGATAGCTTGACTACAACCTTATGAAACATCTGGACCCAGAAGCCCCAGCTAAGCTATGCCTGGACTCCTGACCCACAAAACTTATAAGATAATAAATGTTTGTAGTTTTAAACTGTTAATTTGGGACATAATTTGTCATCCAGCAATAGATGACTCAAAGAAGAATTAAATAAGGTAATGAAAATTCATAGAAAGAGTTTAAGTACCAAAAAAAAAGTTAACTGCTAATTGTATTGCTAATAATATGGGCCACATTCACCCTTCTCTCTTCTGAATTTTCGTAGGGTAAATACATTACAATCTATAGCAATCCTATGATTATAATTTGGCACCCTAGATTGTTAAATAAATTTTATTTAATTCTCTCTCTCTCTCACTATATATATATATATATATATATATATATATGTATATATCTTTTGGCAAATTGATATCTATCTATCTATCTATCTATCTTTTGGCAAACACCATCTCTGGAAGATAAAAATTGTGTTTCCACCCTTTGCACCCCAGTACTTCCAAGCATTTCTGTCACCAAATTTTGTCAACTAACTATCTGCTATGGCCTGTCAAACAGAATCCACACTGTGCATGATCTGGAATTCTAGAATGTGCTTGAGAAACTCCTGGGCCAATTCCTTGGGGGTGAAATTCATGGCATTGACACACGGTAATTCCTCATGGAGAGGGATGTGTTGGGGACTTCATGACTTCTAGAGTGGCCCTGAAGAAGGTGCTAGTGCACATCATTAAGAGTCTTGCATCGAGTTTCAGGTTACACTTAAATGTGCCATGCTTTACAGGAATTTAAAAAATAAATAAATAAATAAATAAAATACACACACACACACGCATACACACACACACACCTATATGAATGTAGATGCACATATATGTATGTCTTTGAAGTCAAGACTCTTTTGGCTTTATTTTTTCCACACACTGTGTTAAGCCTATACAAAATGTGAATTTATTGCATGATGAATAAATTGATGCCAGATAGAATGACACACTTTGATCCATTAGACTTGCTTTAAGAAAACTCTGCAAGCTGCAGAACTGGTATTTCTGGAATCCATTTAGGGGTGACTGTGAATTGGGTCAAAGGGAATTAAACAGATGGAATTATCTGGTTTCATTTGAGTGAGCTGAGAAAATAGAGATAGCATAGCTTGGTTTCCATAGTCAGCAGCATATAACCTTTCATTTAATATTGGACCAAATATAGATAATCAAGACCAATTTATATTATCAAAAGTCATTTCAAATGCTAGTAAATACTAAACCCACATAGCACTAGCCTTGAAAGCTTATGTTGTGGAAGAAGAAATTCGAATTGCTTTGTCTGTGCTTTAAATATTGTCAAACAACTAGCATATTTGTTTATATGCCTTTTTTCATCACTTCCATTAGTGTAAATATTACATGGTTGCACAAATTAAACTGATACAGACATTCAGTTAGAAACCTGGAGGCAAGTTTCTGACCTAAAAAGCACGCAGATTTGGTAGACTGACAGATCTGGGCTTAAATCCAGTTTTAGTCACTTGCTAAATTTGTGCCTTTGAGCAAATTATATAAATTTTCTTAATCTCAGTTTCTCATTGTCTAAAATGGGGTAATATTTGCCTCACAGAATTATTTGGTGATTAAATCAGATCATATAGTACCTTCTACACAGAAATCATCAGTCCCTTGTCCATACTGTTTTAAAGCATGTTTATATAAATGGTTACATTAAAAAAAAAAGAAATTTACTAATTAGAAAATACTACAAAAATATCGAAGTTAAAAATGATGCCTGATGTCCAACTAATTTTCTTTGACTGTTCCATGGTGGCAGACCTCGACCAGTACAATGTTACAGTGTCAGGAATAATAGCAGCCAATTTGCCAAAAGGACTATGAATGTAGTCTTTGCTCATCATACTTCTAAGTCTCAGAACTGTCAAATTACCCAAAGGAATTTTACAAGAGAAATTATTTTAATCATTTCTGAGGATGTAAGAAGTTACTTAGATTTTCCTCCTTGCTATTAAGTTTTCCTATGTCCCAAGTATATGAATATTGAATGCCCTCTATTTTTATTTTCTTGTTTTTAAATTGTCTCTCAAAATGACTTGGAGACTTACTGAACAACATAAGTTAAATGACACTTTAAAATATTAGGTTGAACAATACTGAAACAACTTTAAATCGAGTGGTTTCTGCATAAATTTATATTAGTGTTTTGAAATGGAGATTTAGGAAATAATCTAAATAATTGATTCAAAATAAATCATTTTTTTTCTGCTGTCTTTGTAATCACTCCCTTGCAATTGACTTTAAGTTTCTTGCATTTCTCTCCCCCTCTGTCATTTCCCGACAAGGCCATGACACTAGTTAAAAGTTAAGCCCAAATATTCACCTACTTTACACCTAGCATAGGGTTGCTGACAGGGAGAAAAGCCTTCAAATGCTGAGTAACCTTACTGCATGACCGTAAATATCAAATGACTATAGGATGGAAACTGACTGCCTTATCACACTAACTTAACATATTAGTACTCCCTTATATAAAGATAACCATTTCATATCAACTTTTTTACTCAGACCTTCAAAATGTTCCCCCAGCTTCCGGTGGCTCACCTATAATCCATAACTACCACATACACATGAGCATATAACCCAGAGACAGAGAGTAGCACACAAACTCTCAGCTGATATCCTAGGTTTGAGAACACCTTAATCTTCTTCCCGCCAAATCTACTTTCTGTTCAGTTATACTGGGTAAAGTGTGCCCACTCATATCCAAAGTCAAACCCTTTCTTGTAGGTCTGGATCTCAGTTCCCTCTCACATTCTTAAGGATTTTGCTCTTGCAATCGTAATTTATCTCTTGAATTATTAATTTTCTTTTTTATTTCATTTTGTCCTTAGCATACAAACATAATTCTAGTATATTCCATCCTAAAGATTCCACTCTTAATCTCATATCTTATATGTTGACTCTCACTCACAGAAATTATTTCAACAGGGTTGTTTATATTCACTCTCTCCAAACTGTATGCCATTTTCTTTTTTCAACTTATCCAGTGATGTGTCAGTGCCTACTCTTTTGGTGAAATTGGTCTCACCCAAGTCATACAACGAACTTGTGTGCTGCAAAATCTAATAGTTACTTTTTTGTTCTTGGCTTCCTCCCATTCTTAATAACTTCCAACATAATTGTTCAGTCTTTCCTTCTTGAAATATTCTCTTGAGTTCTCTTGAAATATTCTCTTGAATTCTCTTGAAATATTCTGTTGAATATTCTCCCTGCTTGCCCATACTGATACTGTTCTTTTCCATTTCCTCTGCTGGCTGTCCTCCTTTGTTCAAACTATATGTCTTGTTGGCTCCCGGGTTTCATGTAGGCCCTTTTTGGTCTCTATATTGAATCTCTGCCTAAGTAACACCATTCCATACTAGACAATTTTATAAGTACTCTGATAAGTAATTTTATAAGAAGTATGAACAGTAGAGTGAGGATATAATCATAAAACAGATTTTTCTCCAATTATGCCTTCAAATATGAACTATTGGATACCCTGTAGTAGTGTCTAGGGCAGTGGACATACCTTTCCAGTCACTCTCAGCTGTCATACTTTCAGCCAAATTAACTTTAAAATTGAATCTCATATCCGATTTTATTATTTTTGTCTATCTGTCGTAAAATGCCTGAGGTGAAAGATACATCTAGTCGCACTTCAGTGCGGCTCTCAGGAAACATGGAATGTGCCTAGCACCTATTATTTCAACTTTGGACCTTTAGTCATTTATCTGGACTGCAGGATAGGAAAGCACAGGGCATCCTGCTACACATGGATGGCCCTGAAGTAAGAACCAGATGCCAGATACAGTTCCATGATAGAAACCCCCACGTTGAGATGGGCCTGGAGCGAGAAGAAGTACACGTTCGGGCAAGGGTTGCTGGTTTCTCGAGGCTTGGTGATTAAGCTCTTTTGGATAGTTGAGGTCCATAATGAATTTAACCCCAGAATTAAGGTTATGTGCGATTATATACTATTATGTCTTATGTAATATCAATGAATTACTGTACCTGCTTAATATTCATTCAATATCCAACTGCCTTCCTGACATTTCCCCTTGGCTTTGAAATGGGGGTCAAGATAGAACTCTTAATTTCCCAGTCCCTCCCACACACTTGTTTCTCTATCAGTCTTTCATATCTCATTACATGTCACTATTATCTATCAAATTGGTCATGACGAAAACATGAGTTCTCTTTGATTCTTCTTTACCCTTCACCCCACCCTTCCTCCAACCCAACAAGTCTGTCATCTTCATTTTTAAATATGCATTTCACACTCATGCATCTTGTTTAGATCTCCAAGGTTACCAGCTTAGTCCACAGCACCATTCTTTGCATAACTGTTGTAATAGCCCACTAACTGGTCTCCCACTGCCATTCTTGTTCCTGGAATCCATTTTCTGCATTCTAGAAACAGTAATCTCTTCAGTGTGAATCTGTCACTCCCCTCTCATAAGCTTCAATGGTTGCCTGCTGCATTCTGAACAAAATGAAAACTCCTCACCATCCCCTAAAAGGCCTTCCATGAGCCAGTCTCACAGTCATCTTTATGTTGTTTGAAAATAACATCTTTATGTTGTTTTAACTTGGAGCCATAGTACCTGCCAGCCTCTCTCCCTGCAATACTCTATGACTGTGTGTATTCATAGCAGTCCCTCTCTATCTCTCTGTCTCTCTCTCTTTTCTCTCTGTAATTTAGGTCTCAGCTTAAATACGTCTACTCTGTGAAAACTTCCTGACCACTTAATCTGTATTAGGTTCTGCTATCTCATCATTCTTTTTCATATGATATAGTTTTAATTCTCTTGTCACTTGTCACTACCTGAAGTCATCTTCTTCATTTATTTGTTTAATTTGTCATTATCTGTTTGGCACAGATAACGCTTTGCATCCACAATTTCCATTTTCTTTTCTTCCTGGGCACATAGACTGTTTTTCCTACGTTCCTGGCAGCCAGGTGTGGCAGTGTGGTTAGTTACAGCCCTGGAATGTAGGCAGAAGTTACCTGTTCTGCTTTCATGCCCGGCCTTTAAAACATCTACAGACCCTCCAGGATCCTTCTCGCTTCATCACTCAGACTATTGTGAACAATCTGGTGACAGACATTGAGAAGCCACCAGCAAGGAGGAGCCATGATTTCTTGTTCAACATATGGAGTACTAAATCCAAATACACATTTGGACTGCAATGTGAGTGAAAAAATAGCCTTTAACACCTTAAGTCATTGATTTTAAAGTTGTTGACTGTAGCAATTAGCCTACTTTGACTAATATATCTTTCCTGTTCATTGCTATACTCACAGTATCTTTAACAGAAGTGCACTAAAAATATTAAGCAAATGAATGAATGATTGGATGTTTAGTAATTTAATGTGCTTTAAATACATATCCATGCATCGCATATGTAACTAAGAAATTTTCAAGCATAGACCTCTTTAATGATTGGAATATTTTTCTAGTAGCAGGTTAAGACTAGTTAGAAAGGCTTAGATAAAGGTAATATTTGGATAGAATCATTATTGATTTGAAAATCAACCCTAAATTCTTTGACTCTGAAACACTGTAGGAATGTCTTTAACAGAAACTAATGGGGGAGATACTTAATTCTGCTTTTTGTAACCAAGAAAAAGATATTTCCATTAATAGCAAACTATGAGACTTATTAGAGTATAGAAAATACTCCACTGACAGACTTTGTCTTTCTTTAAATATTGGTTCAAATGAAAATCGATGTCTTTTTTATTTGAAGTTTGGTAGTTAAAAAGCCAAGCTTAGGATACAGTATTTTAAGAGCTATAGAAAATCACAAAAGCCAATGTTTTACTAAGTTGGTAGCTATAACTGGATAATAAGTTATATGTAATAATAACTGGATAATATCCCAATGTTATAGTGATAGAAGGTTAATCTGAAACTAAGATCCTGATCCCTTATTTCTTAGTCACTGTTCATTTCCTGACACTTGATTTTGAAAATTCAGGGTTTTGTTTGTTTGTTTGCATACAGTGACTACTTTGGGCTTTTTCTCTTAGATTTGTTTGATTACACTGAAAGAATCCTCTATCAGTACTTGGAAAATGACACAAAAGCTAAATTATGAATTATTGAAATAAACTTCAATGCTTTGGTCATTAGGTATGAAAGAATACATAGATGAAAATAATAAATACAAAAAAAAATATTTATATACTTAAAAACTATCTCAGTCAGGTTTAAAGCTACCTTTCCCCCTTTTTTTTTTTCTCCTTTTATCCCTCTTATCAAATGTTGCCTGGATATTTTGATTCTACTTGGAAAATATCATTAACTTTTACCTTTTTATTTCTATTTCCATAGTTACAATTCTAATTAAAACTCTCATTATTTTTTGCTTGAGTTATTTCTGTAACATCCTAAGATTAACATAATATAGGAGGTGATGTTTCTTCATTGTTTAAGATTGATTCAGCCATGCACATCCACCATAACCTCCTTGGAGTTCTAGAAAATTGGTGCATTAATTTGTTTGGTCAATTAGCAGATCTTATCGGGCTCTATCCCTTAGATAGGCACTATACATGTGGAGATCAACTCACTATCCACCCAAATGGTAGATAAATATATAGCTTTATAACTGCTAGAAATGTAACTCATAGAAATGTGGCTTCATTGCTGCAACAACCAGAATAAAAATGAATTCTTCCCAAAAGTATTGAAGAAATTTCACTGAGGAGGTGACATTTTAGGTGGATCTCAAAGAGCCAGTAGACACTTAATCAAATTATAAAATGTTTGAAAGCTGCTCCTGAACTGAAAGTTTCAAGACAAATTGTTCAAAAACTTCTGTTCTGAAAAGTCGTGAGTGTAGAATACTGGGAATGCAGGTTAATTGGGGAAAGGAAAGTGATGTGGCTCTAAAACCTAACATTGCATATATAGCCAGAAGGTTCTTTATTTTCTGGCTCACTAAACAGGTGCCTTTATCTTTCTACATACCTCTGTTTACATCCATCCAAACTCTATCTTCTTGGTCAAAGAAGATTGAAGAATGCCCGAGGAAAAGTACTGGAGGCAAGTCTGGAAAAGAGGGAGAAACAGATTATGGAGGCTTATATTTCTTTTTCTGAGATAATATAGGTTTCATTCTTTAAACAATAGGAAAGGAACAAGAGTTTCAAACAGTCAACTTGATGAAGGATGATAAGGTCAACTAGTGGAAAAGCTAAGGTTAACTGGTGGAGACTGACATAGTGAGAGATTTCGGAGTTCATGGTTTTGTGAAGGTCTAAACTAAGGCAATGAGAAAGGAAAGACTAAAAGAAGCAAATTCAAGAGTGATTTCTGAGGCCAGAGAAGATGTAGAATCTACAGACCTTGTCAACTGAATGAGAAAACAGAATCTAAGATCAAAACAAGTTTTATAGATGATAAGCCCTTGGGTTAATAGGAACAACATATTTAGAGAATAGTAACACAAGAAGTGAAAGAAAGTGATTTCCTTGAAGGCTAGGGAAGGAGGTGGATAACAGGACACATTTTTAGGCAAGTATCCATAGGCTGATGGGAGATTAAACTAGATGTTTTTTATTAGTCAAGATTTAAAAATAAACATTGGGAAACATATTTTTTTCATTAAAAATAAATCTTCAAACATTGTTAGAACTATTAACAATACATACAATATTTTAGACATTACTAAACATGAAATTCTAAGTTTCAGCCAAATTTAAGTAAAATTCTCAATCAAATTAGCTTTATTATTGTTCTAAACTTTTTGAAAATTATATCACTGCTTTACTAATTCTGTGAATTTGTTCCTAGGACTCCTACATGTATTCTGAATTCACGTTTCTTCTGGAATATGCACACCAACTAACTACGGAGTTTTAGTGAATCTTCACTGATCAGTATGAGTCTGTAACTGTTCTCTGTTAAGGGTAAATTTTAGTTATTTGGACTAAATAACTTCAAGCTCAAAATGGCCTTGGGGCTTGAAGCTATTTCTAAGTAGTATCTTAAGTGACCCTTAAACTATGTTTAGTTTGTTCTGACTCAAGTTTTCTTGAAGTTGAAATATAGCAAAAATAGATATTTCTGTCTTTTTTTTTTTCTTCCAATGTTAAGTTAGAAGAAAAACTATTAGAATTCCAGGGATCTTGCTTATTTTAAAAGTATTCTCACAATAATTCCTTACACAAACTGTTACTTGATGATCATCTACTACTCTAAAAATGACTGAAAAGTCCATGCCTATGGAACTTACAAAACATCAAGGTAATTTCACCTTTTCCAAAGCTTTCTGTACAACTTTATGAAGTTGATCATTCTATGTTTGGGGAAAATATACAATGGGACAAGCTGAAGTCCCAGAATAAGAAATAAATCATTTATGGTAACATTAACAGGCCATTCCCAACAATCACCAAAATTACTTTTAGATGTAGGCACTCACGAATTTCTTTTAGCTATTATTTTGCACCAGAGAATGAAGTGGTTACATAAGCAATGCCTGAAAATCTCAACTCCAAGCACAATGTTGCTTCTGAGCCAGGATTTGCTAAAAAATTCTGGCTGTTTGTTAAAATTAGCCCTAATCTAGCTCTGAATTTTCTTTCCTCCAGGTGCTCAAGAGCAAAATTATCTAATCCACAGAACTCTGTGTTAACAGTTTTAAGTATATGTGTATATATATGATTTTTATATTTATTAAAATATATCTACATTTTAAAATCACAGTGAAAAAAGAGACTCCAGATAGAACAGAGAGACATAAGAGCTCTTCCTGAGAAGTTTATTATCTAGTAGTAGAGAGAGGGTTAAAAAACACCAACATAGAATAGCTTAGAATTTGTAGTAAGAAATGAAAATGTGATCAAATTTTACATCACCCCCTCTCCCACAAAAAGTCCTTAGGGAGGACAGAGTAATCAGTTTGCTTAATTAATAAACATTTTAAAAATTAAGAAAAAAGTCAAAGGTGATATTTTTAAAGTAACATTCATTACTTTTACCTGAATAAAATTTTATTCATCCTTTTTTCACAACCAATGGAGAAAATGTTAGAAAATAGATATACAAAAGTCATTTATACTACTACTAACTAAAGATAATAAGCACATGCCCTTGTGTCTCTTTTCAGCTGTTGCTCCTCTAATTATCTAATTTTATAAATTTACTGTCTTTATCTCTGAGTGGATACTGTGGTATGCCATCCAGATGCCCTTTAGCCCTGAGACATTCTTGCTTCCACTGTTGGGAGTGTTGGAACCACAGGCCCTTGGCCGAGTGGCTCTTTCAGAGTCACTCTCAGCTGAAGAGATCCCTGTAAGATTGAATCCCCTTTTCCAACTGCCATGTAGTTGAACTCCCTCCTCAGCTCAGTTCTGCTTCATTTCCTTAAAGGTATTGATCCCAAGGGCACGCCCTACAAAACTTCCTGCAAGCAAATATCTATTTCAGAGCCTTGTTTCCCAGGAATCCTCACTTAAGACCCTATTCAAATGATTTTTTAATCAGTTTCCCCCCATGTGAAAATATGCATTACTAACTGAAACCGATATGTAAAATATTTTCAGGGACTTCATGGTCTTTCATCCTATGAACATATTTACTTGATCATTCCCTATTATTGAACATTTAAGACAAGGAATTCAGAAGATACAAGGGAGTAGCAGGAAGGGAAGCATGGACATGAAGACTGGTAGGTTAATTGAGCAAGTGTAGAATAGAAGTGCACATTTACCTTGACAAGAGCAGAGAGTCTAAAGAGCAAGAATGGTAAGGTAAGAAATGCAATGGACAATGGAGCTCTGAAAGCCAAAGTAAAAAGTTAGAGTTAGAATAACGAAGGGCAAGCAGATTACTTGAAAAAAAAAATGGGGGGAAAGTTATTCTAGAAGGTACATGGGAATGAAGTACAGCGGAGAAAACCTGGAGGCAAGGAAGTGACTAGGTCTCTAGCGCTCTTCCTCATGTGGAGGAGAGACCCAGATGCCTGGGATAAAATGTTGGCTATTAAGTTGGAAAGGGAGGCTCAAGAAACATAATAGACCCCCCCAAAATGTCAAATCTTAGTGATAGATTAGATGTAGTGAGGAAAATAAAAAGGGAAAGGGAAAATGACGATAAGATATTTGGCCTGGGGGACTGGAGGAAGATGAAGCTTTTAATGGTTGGTAGTGAAATTCAGAAAGGGTGACTGTTGGTAGCAGAAGGTGATTAACTTACCGTCCGATAGGTTAAATTCTTGGTGTCAGGATTGGCAAGGGAAGATTATGCGGGGGCGGGGGGAGGCTAAATATATGTTTTCTTATCTGTATAAGATGTGCAAAAATTTCAAAAAGATTATTAATTGTAGCAAAGTGGAAAACAAGGTCATGTCACAGCAACTGGTACACGCAGGTATGCACAACACTGGAGTCTTTTCAAAAAAGCAATCAATCAGCATATTAACAGCAAGAAGTCTTACCTATTTAAATAAATCATGTGTATGTGTGTATGCATATATATACACATATGTCCTCTAAGAAAATTATAATTATACATGTTTCCTACAACCTTGAAAACCAAGTATAGAATATCAAATTTCTTGGGACAATAAGCATATATCCTATTTATCGAGAAATAAATATATTATTTAATCAATACTAAATTTCATCTCTCATAATAATAAAAACATAGACAAATTTTTATAACTGGACCAGTTTTGCCACATTTGGTTGTAACTCATAACATATACTTGGTATTAAATGTAAGAAGAAGGATTATTTGATGAATGAAAAAATAATTAAAGTCGTTTTGAAGAATTAGCTTGGAATGCTGAATTCTTGATACATTACTCATTTCTAAACTATTTTGACAATGGAGCATAGTGTTAATTCATAATTTATTAATACAATCCACTTATATCTGACCCTCATCCCAATTTGCCCACATTATCTATTCATTCTTTACCTCCATAGTGTTCTTGTATAATACATGACATTCTGGCCTTCCAGGCTGATGTTGGTTGCCCAAGAGCCTTTTGTTTCTTTCCTTGCTCCAAAACCCCATTGAGACATGGGCAACATTTAGGGGCCAGGAGCGCATTCTTTCAATGTTTCAAAAGCTACAGGTAAGATGCCGAAGTTGTACGAGTTTCTCTGAAGCCTCAGTGAGTCTAAGGGACCTTATACTGTACAAAGAAATTAAAAAAAAAAAAACCACTTTCATGATCTGCCTTACATTTACCCCCACAATATAATACCCATAAAAAATCTTTGTTTTTTTCCATAAGGCCCTGATGCAAATTCATGATATCTGAGACAATTTCTGTCTTATCAGGCCCATAATTTCCTCTCTATTGCATGTACCTCTTAGCTCTTTCCTCCCCAATATCCTTAATAGAAAGGACTCAGAGGGGTGACACCAGCAACGTGGCTGAAGAAGACACCCCTCTTTGTATCTCCACTCAGCAAAAATTTGGCATCCACTCATGGACAAAGTGCCTTTGCGGGAGCTTTTGTTTTTTCCCATCAAGTAATTTGCTTACCCTTCATTATTTTGTATTTGTATCTAGCTACTTTATTCTTACATTTAACAGAAGTTTGCAAAAGGATTATGTGATGCCCAGGAAACTCCGGGGCCCATGAATTGGTTGCAGAAAATTTCCTTGAGTGTGATATTTATGACAATTTTTTTCAGTCTGCATACACAAAAAGCTAATCCTCAGAGTAATCATGCAAGCCCATGTATCAATTATTTGTGCTATGGACAGAAAGCCTAGATGGTCCAGGACATACTGAAAGTAAGGGAAAAGAGAAAGAAGAATGCTTTTCTTCATACCACCTGAGTTTCTTAACCTGTGGCTGCCTTTAAGCTGTTTAGAACCAGGTTAGCTTTTGAAACTAATCTTACGACATCTTTGAGAGAGGTTTCCCTTTCCCCTTATTCCCTATGATACATTTTTACTAGTACTCGTGTATATGTTGTTTCCCAAAAGATCCATTTTGGGGTACTAATCAAGAAACCCTAACTTCAGGAACAAAGGACAAGACACCAAGAGACCTATGTCTTTTTTGTTTGTTTTTTTCCCCTGAAGTCACAATTTGGACTATGAAACTGGTTCTGCCTCTTCGTCACGTTAGGCGAGGAACATTGGCCGAAAGATCCTCTTTAAAGACCTGGAGTGTTGGACTGGACGTCAAGACATTTGTATTTGGGCTTCTTTGGTGCCACTGTTTGAGAATGCTAAGGCATCCTGACTTTGCTGTTTCTTTCCATTTTAATGTAGAATGAATGAGCCCTGAGTCCTGTCGGAGAATATTGTGTGACTGAACTGGAACTTCCTTTAGAAATATTTAGAATTCTCACTCAAAGTTGCATGTCTAAGATAATTTTTTTAATAATGCTATTTCTACTATTTTATAGCTGCTGTGCTATTACATTTGTGCCTATCATTATCACACCAATATCTGTTAATTTTTATTTTTTTACTGAAGTTTAGTTGACACACAAGCTTGCCTTCATCTGATGCTGGAGGGCATTGAGAAACGCTGCTGGTAAAAATGGCCCTCAACCCCTGACTGGAATCTTCGGACAGAGGACTTACTGCCTCTGGAGGAAATAAATCTGTAGGCAAAAAAAGAGGCATGCTTTACTAGTAAGGAGCTCACTGGTGAGAAGACTAGAAAAGAAAGTAGATAATTATAATATTTGGGAAAAAAAGAAAGTACTAAAGTAATTCCTAATAGTCACCTGCTTGTCAAAGGATCTAAATAAAATTAAAATATAAACATTTGTACTTTCAAAATTAAAGCAACTCAAAGTTGATCAAGAATACACTTATTATTTAAATAAAAATAAACCATGGGGTAATTTTAAAAAACAAGTTCTGCTGCTTTATTTCAAAATGCTTGCATGTAGAAATATTCAATAAATTCACAATTTCAAGAGACAGTTCTATCCTGAGAAGCAATATTAAATCAGAGATTTCAAATGTTACTTTGTGTACTATGGGTTATCTAATAAATACCTGATGACTTAACTCTGATAATGACTGGATGGTTAACAGTAATGATCTAAAAAGATATGATGATATTAAATAACATTAGTAATGTTTCATTCATTTTTTTCTGTTATTCAAAAAATCAGTGAATTATCATACACAACATCTTTCTTTGAAAATTATCAAAGTACAATAATTAAGTGTTTTTTTACTTACATTTTCTAATAAATTTTGATAATGCACACATATGAATAAATGTAACATATATTCAGGTTGCATAGAATAAACAGGAAAACACCAATGTCCAACTTTTACAAGATGGAAAATAGTGATTAATGAGTAATTCAGAAGAATAAACAAAACCCATACTATATAATATTTGTAAATAGCTTATAATTTACTTCATATATCAGTATCTATGTTAACTCTTAATTAATGATATATTTATTTTTATATTGAGGACTTAATTTATCTCAAAGAACCTATAGTTTGCCTTACAATATCTTGGGTTCAAAAAATCCCTTCCATTATAAGCCAGGGTTCCTTCCTGTCATAGTTAAAGGTAACTTTTGTATTTATCAGCCTGATATTCAGTTAAAAAAATCAAATAAGTAGCTCAGAATGTGCCCAGAAAGCCTATTTTTACTGTAATCAATAACAAGAAGAAATTAGCTATTAATTTCAAGTCTTTACCTGCATTCGTCCAGTATCTTATACACATTATTTCATATAATTCTCACAACAACCTTATAGGAAACACCCATTAATGGTCAGTGTTACAAGGAAAGTAAATGAATTGGAGGAAGATGAACCTTGCCCATGGTCCTGGAGTCCTTAGGATACAAACGTAAGTGTCCCTAATTCCACAGCCAGTGTGTCTAGCTTTTAATGTGGGATGTCTCTGCAATCCCACCTTCCTGCCTGAACCATAAATCTTGCCTGTGAGGATTTTACAAATCTAGTGTCATCTTTCCATAGACATCAGACCTGGACTAGCAGTGCATAATATCTGGCCTAATGTAATCATCTTACGATATAAACTAAAGTTTCTACAACAATGTGGGGAATACATTCTCTATATCATTCCTCCCTATATCCCTGTTTTTTCTTTTCCAATGCACAGCGTAACACTTTCCTTTCAATGGGGAGATGGCACTGACACACTGTGTGAGGAAGACACCGATTTTCTTCCTCCTAAGGAAGGACTACCACAAAATACGTTGTGTCGATAGGTCTGAATAAATAACCTATTCTAGAAGTGAAATACAGCCTATTTTTACAGGCAAGACTATCTTCAAATTTGAGAGAGGTAAACATAGATGACGAGAGCACGGCAGTAACAGGAGAAAGAAAAACTGAAAAAGATTTGGTCTAACTTGCTTCCCCCTGTTTGCAGCTGCATTTATTAATTTTCAGTAGTTACCATTATAACTGCTTTGGTGACAACAGTAATAACTTGTCTCACTGAAATCTTCAGGACAGAAAACTTTGCTTTGCCAAACTAAGCAATTCTGCATTTCCCATTATGCAGGTTAACTCTCTAATAATGGTATATCATCACCAACTATGCTCCTTAAAGACACATATTTCAAAGTATCATTTCCATGCCACATAGGAAATATCATCAATGCTTGAGACTGATATTTTTTCCAAAATACATTTTTCAGTTTTGTTATAAAAGAAAATGTGTATGGGGCGCTTGGGTGGCTTTGTCGATTAAACATCCAACTCTTGATTTTGGCTCAGGTCATGCTCTCACAGTTCATGAGATCAAGTCCCACGTAGGGCTCCACATTGACAGCAATGAGCCTACTTGGGATTCTCTTTCTCCTTCTCCCTCTCTCTCTCTCTCTGCCCCTCTTCCATGTGCACTCACACTCTCTCTCTCAAAAAATTAAAAATAAAATAAATAAAATAAAAAAGAAGATGCGTATGTGTGTGTGTTTTCTTCTTTTTCTGTTTACATGAATAGCAATTTCTAGTAGAGTAAGAGTAATATTTCAACAGTTTTGTTCGTTCTATATGAATGGAATCCAAGTAGCACACACATTCACACACACACACACACACACACACACATATATATATGGTATATATAGTTATGTATAGCATACATGGGTATATATGTATAGTATACATACATATGTACATAGTATAGATACAGTACACATATACGGTTATATACAGTATATATATGGTTATGCATTAAGTGAAATAAAATCACCCAATCATGAGTGATTTGATGTATAATATTAGATATTCTGTAACTTAGAATTGTTTTCAGTCCAGCTTGCAGGGCACAGAGAATTGAGGGGAATTAGTGTGATATCTTGAAAACGTCTTCTAATCCTTTCTTTCGAGAGGGGACGTGACATTTTGGTAAATTAGAAAGTAGAGGGTGCTGGTGCCTTTCAGAAAATGTAAAACGCTTCACTTGGTACTAATGTACATAAAGCAATTAGTTGCTTGTCATGATGGGTGTTCCCTAAGGCAGTGCACTTCCTCCATTAGTATTTATATCTGCATGCCATTATACATTGGGTAGCAATAAATAGATGAGATGGGTTCAGAGAATTACTCCAGTCATGTGCCATCAAGAAAAGAGATATTAGCAAACATTATTAGCATACAGGTGGAGTTGGATCATTTAGTTTCCAGTGGGATATTTATTTTTAAATACTTGCTGAGAATGCAACATTTAAAACTGATTAACCCTTAGAGATGAAGTTATTTCTTTATTGATTAGTAAATATTTTTGGCTACTGAACACGATCATGACAGTTTTGTTAGAAGTCACCTCCTCTCTCTACCCTTCCCTGAATACCCTGCCTGCTCAGCTTAAAGATTAAAGTTTTATTGTATTTGAGAAATACGTACATGAAGAGAAACTCTATTCAGAAATCTTAAATATAAAGGCAAACATGTCCTGTCACATCTTAGGCTTAGGGTATATAGCCAAAATGAAAACAAGAATATGTTATTTTAAGTTATTTCCTTACAAATATATTCTCCCCCCACCCCCACCCCCGTCTCTTTCTCCACCCAAAGATCTTGAATATTCATGTCTTAAAATATAATCTATTTTCAATTTGGTTCTTTTCACATATATGTTCTATTTGAAAAGCTATTAAGTTTTGATTCATCAGCTTTTCCAGTGAAATTATTAAAGCATAATCTGCCTCATTCACCAGACTTGCAGAAAATATTTATGAGTGTCTCATCTATTCAAAGTACTGAAAATTATCAGAGAGTCTGTCCTCTGGGCTAACTCCCATAGGGTTCATATTTTGTTTAGAGCTTGCCACACTGTATGACTCTTGCCTCTATATGGGTTTCTCTCTCATAATTGTTCACAATGTATTTTCAAGCCAAATAGAGTAAACCTGGTAAATAATACTGAAACACTGAAATGCTGAAGCCCTGAACCAGAGTTATTATGGATATGTCTTAAGAATCTGAAAACATTCACAGTTATCATTCATGTTAAAAAGCATAGATTGGGACGCCTGGGTGGCGCAGTCGGTTAAGCGTCCGACTTCAGCCAGGTCACGATCTCGCAGTCCGTGAGTTCGAGCCCCGCGTCGGGCTCTGGGCTGATGGCTCAGAGCCTGGAGCCTGTTTCCGATTCTATGTCTCCCTCTCTCTCTGCCCCTCCCCCGTTCATGCTCTGTCTCTCTCTGTCCCAAAAATAAATAAACGTTGAAAAAAAAATTAAAAAAAAAAAAAAGCATAGATCTTTTCCAAATAAGTTCTCATGCTCCATTATGAGGAAGTAGCTAAAATAACTGGTTAATAGTCTTATAAATATTAGACTTATTTTTATAAATATATTTTTAAATATAAAAATTAAATATATATTGATATTGATTGGTAATATTACCATTTAAGTCAATTCATTGTTTTATTGCATACTTAGAAATCCAAGTATTATGCATAGAAGGTAATTTAAATATGTTATCTGACATACAGAAGTTTTGAATTTTAAAGAATTTATTGTATCACCACTCACCTATGATAATTTGGGGATCAGTACATATCTGATATTTGAGAATCAAAAATTATCCATGGCTTAAAGCATGCAACATTTCTCTAAATGATACATTCTAAACCTTGGAAATTAACTATCATAAGAACGAAATGAAAGTCACCTTTACTTATTGTATCATTATGGCAACTTGGAGGTAATACATAGATTAAAGAAAATTGGATTCTAAAATATAAATATATAACTCCTAACACAGGAAGACAGAGATGTTGCTGCATGTGCATTGGTGCTTAAATTCTTCTGTTCATGGTCCCTGCACAGTATTGTAGAGAGTTGGGTCATTCAGTACACAGAGGAAACATGCAATGTCCTTGAATGATCTTTTCTATTGTGAATCTTGGGCAGGGAGAATTTAGCCTTGAGTATGTACTCAAGACAAAATCTATAGAGAATAAAAAAGACTGAATAGTCTGGAAATATTTCCAGATCAACATCTTTCAAAATAACTCACAGAGAAAAATTCTTGCCAGAGAGATTTACTACTACACATGATGAGCCACTCAGGACAGGGTCTGAGGATTGTCAGCTTTCTCTCCAACTATAAAATCCTACACAATCTTGTTTCACCACTGTTTCCAAATATTAATTATAAATATGTGCTGCCAAGCACTGCATCAGCCTCAAGAAAAGTCTTATTATAAATTAGCTAATGTAACAGAGTTGATTAAATAGTGAATCACTACTACCTGCTGAATATATTGTTGCTGTTTTTCTAAGTAATTCAGTCACTGCAAGCGTAATATCAACTATATCTATCAATTTCAGGGTCAACTATGAAAATCCCAAGCCATTTTTTCTGTAGGTTAGGTTATTAAGCAGATCATTTTCAACGTTAGCATAAAAAAGTCTATTCCAACCTGTATAAAATGCTGCCAACTCTTTTCATCTACGGCAACATGAGATAAGAGTAAATAAAATATTTCATTTAAATATTATTTTAAAACTTTCTTTACAAAAGTAAAGGCATCAGTTGAGTTATGGTTTTCACCTGGAGGTTTTCACCTCCATTTTGTTTCAGTGGAAGAGAGAAGTGAGTTTGGAAATTGGCAAACATTCCATTTAACAGATATTTATTAAACAATTATTTGGAGAAAAATACAGTTGGGACTGGCTACATAATTTGTGGGGTTCAGTGTAAAAGGAAAATATAGGGACACTTGTTCAAAACATAATAACTACAAGATGGAGAAGGCAGGGCATTAAACCAAGCACAAGGCCCTACTAAATGTGTGGCCCAGTATAACTGCACACGTCACATGCTCATGAAGCCGGCCTGGCTACTGTGTGATAGGGAATACCAAAAGAGGAATATGATATTTCTGCCTCGCATAAAAATGAGGAAGGGCATAGGGAGGTTTATTGTGCTATCTCTCACCTGGAATCTAACCCCAGTGATTGCTTTTTTTCTTGAAGATTCAGGAAAGGCTTATAAAAGAATTAGCATCAGACCAGGATCCTGAAAGGTATACTGGGCTTAGCATGATGAGAATGGGGAAATGAAATTATTGTAGATGAAGGCATGTAACTGAGCAGACACTTAGAGAAAGAAAAGAGCAAGTTGTGTTGGATATAGGGTGTAGGTCAAGTTCATATAGAGTAAACAGGAGTGATAAAGTTAAAATTATAGGTTGGGATCAAAATAAGGAATTACATGGATGCTAGGGGAGTGAGTTTGAATTTCACTTTGTAAGCAGATGAAAGCCTTTAAGTAACATGATCACAAACAGGCTGCAGGATGAAATGAGAGCAGAAGATGAGCAGAGATACTAGGGTCCGGTGTCTAATTAGTAAGCCAGTTACACTGGTTATCAGGACCTGGATTAGGGAGACGCACCAGACATGGAAAACAAGGAATAGGAATAAAAAGCATTGCAATGAAGTACTTTATACACAAGAGACAGTGGAAGATGATTTAAAAGACCATGACTCTCATATAACTCCGCAAAAAAAAGAAGGAAAAATAAGGTTCTTGGACAATTCAGAAATATTTCTCTGAAAAACTGGATGAATCCATTAATAAATTTAGAAGTAGGAAATGCACAATGTAATAAGTGAGTATTTGGTCATATATCAAAGGATAACTATGCTATTTGACAGCATGTTGGTTCCATCTGTGAGTAGGTAACGATAAAGAAAAAAAATGTTTTTATGTTGTTATCTGTTTCTATAACAAGACAATCAAGGATCATGTAAATGCTTCATATTGTCTGGGTTGAAAATGTTCTCAGCAAATTTAGTAACATCTCTTCCTATATTAAGTGCTATTTGAAAACAATGAGCATCATCTTTCCCTGTGAATCCCTGAATCCCTCATGTTCCTCAAATCCACAAACATGCATATATCACTTACAAAGTTCCAGGCAGTGGAAAGTACTGTGAGAGCTTGTAGTCCTCAGGTAAGCCAGTCCTTTGGGGAAACTAGATGATGATACTCATTCTAATAGAAGGCTGGGGCAGCTAGAGGAAAGAGAAAATGGGTCTTTTTGAGTGAAAAAAATATCAAAGTTTTCTTCACAATCACGATTCTTGCACTGGATCTTTAAAGGAGCAATTTTTCCATTCATGAATGTATATTTAATGGTCTGCATACATTAAAATGGCAGGGACTTTGTAGCAAACTATTTTTTATACATCTTCCAAAGACAAATATAGCAAAATCAAATGCATGAATCATAACAAAATATTTTCTGTTCAACGTTTGTGTACCTTTTTGCCAATAAAAGTGGACAAAGTGGTCTTTCAAAATTACAAATGCAGTAGTCTGCAAGTATAAAGGCATAATACTCATAGACTTTTTCTGATGCAATTTTTCATTTTATAAGCTTAAATATCTCTTTTTTTGAAACTCAAAGTCTCCATTATATACACATTTATAACATGCTTGAATATTGCCCAATTGAGCTGTGGATATTTTAGGACAAATATTGGGGGAAGTTATGTTCGATACTAATGTCTATACCATTTAAACAATGGAAGCATCAGGTAAGTAACAACATTTGGACAGCAAGTCAATATGACTATGAAAGGTCTCCAATAATGAGCAAATTCAGACCAATACACAGTTTGAGTATTTGGCCTTCTTATTGACAAAGGTTGCTTTCAATCACACTGTATCTATTACCATATCAATCATCACTCTAAATGAATACAATGTTATCATTGACAAAGACATCACTTAAGCTGAGAAAGTAAAGATTCTAAATAACAAAATAATGAAAGGTAGGTTGTTCACAGCAGGAAAATGAAAAATATACCCTAAGAATCTATGCACAGGAAACCGAAAAAAAAAAAACTGAGGACACATATGGAAATAAAAAATCCTTACTTGCTCACAAGGACCTTGATATAGAGTACAGTTAATGTTACACTGCTATTTATTAAAGTTAATGTAAAGGGGCATTTCCTTTGGTATACAAATTAAGATATGGGATTGAACTGATAAAAATGATTTACATGCAGGATTAAAGTATTGGCAGCTTTATAGAGTGAAATGTCACTATTTTGCTGTACCTTCAAGTTTTACATTTCCTCCTTTGAATCCCTGTCAGCCTTCATGAACAGCAGAGAGTTTAATCAATGCTTGAAGTAGCAATAGCATAACATTGAATATTTCCCTTGCTAATAATCAAAATGATGTTTAGTAAACATCACAAAGTAAAATGACACACATATATGCTAATTATGAAATTACAAATGAAATAGGGTTCATGTTTGAACTGCTGTGCATTTAAAAGACTACATTTCCACTAAATAAACTGTTTTATATTTACTGGTTTTAGCCTTAGGCATTTGGCTTGCCATAAGAAATTCAAAGATCAGGAACCTGAAAACCTGTAGATCACACTTAAAACCATGTAAAAAAAATTCTGTGATACAGAGCTCTTGTAGGATGAGACTGTGCGTGTGTGTGTGTGTGTGTGTGTGTGTGTGTGTGTGTGAATATTCTTCAAAGGTTTGTATTTAGTTTGCAATTTTATTTAATTGTAATGACATATCCTATTAAGATTCACTCTGATTCAAATAAAGAAAGGAAATAATGTTGTCATAACATAAAAAATGTGAGATATTTGTTTAGGTTAATTTGTTAGCTATCAAAACAATATTCAGGAAACAAAAGAGAGAGAAAGATGGCATAAAATGATGAAGGGGAACCCAGAGCACAATTTCAAGCAGACTCGGCTGAATGAAGGGACCATGTGGAATAGCATGACACATCTGGCCATTAAGGAAAATCATACAAATGAGCGTGAGAAATGGCTGGACAATTTTATGGTGGCGGGTAGGATGAGCGTGCAAAATGTGGAAGCATAAAGGTCACAAAGAAGGGAAATGGGAGGAAAGAGGCTTACAGCAATCTGCCTTTATTAGACCAATGATTACTACTCACTTAGAAATTGCTTCTCAGGCCTATAAAATAGCTGAGCTTTAAGTAAAAAGGAAATACTGTTGCTACTTATGAATGTTTTAAATGACCAGGATGCATGTCCCTTTCAAAGGTTTTGAGAAAATATTCTAACTGGAAAATGAAACTTACTTTGCTTCCAAAATAATTCCATAGGTTGGGGCGCCTGGGTGGCGCAGTCGGTTAAGCGTCCGACTTCAGCCAGGTCACGATCTCGCGGTCCGTGAGTTCGAGCCCCGCGTCAGGCTCTGGGCTGATGGCTCGGAGCCTGGAGCCTGTTTCCGATTCTGTGTCTCCCTCTCTCTCTGCCCCTCCCCCGTTCATGCTCTGTCTCTCTCTGTCCCAAAAATAAATAAACGTTGAAAAAAAAAATTAAAAAAAAAATAATTCCATAGGTTAACATTTTTTTTGCTGTTATAAATGCAATAATTAAAGTCTTAACTTTAAAACTTTTTGCATAATAAGGAGAAATAACAAAAGTTGATAAGGAAAAATTTTTTCCAATGAAATCTTTAATACATATTTTTGCATAACACAAAGCGAGTAATTGTATCTTCAACGGGTGAAAGAAGATAGGACAATTATCCATAATGATATGTTAAAATTAAATGTTATTCTCTCTTGTAGTTTTACTATATTAGAAGCAAGTCTCTTATACTTAACTCATTTCAGAAAGTTCATTCTCTTTCTTATATCTTATATCATTCTCTTTCTTATATATATCTCCCACCATACATCCTAGATCATCCTTGCATATATAGGTCATTGCTTCCTTAAATTGAATTATGCAGGGTAGACTAGCGTTTGAAATTATGTCTTAAGATGACATTGCTATTTACACCTTCCCTTTTGCTTCAAATTCTGGCATATTTACCCTTGATTGTAACTGTATTTGCAAATAATATTTTTTCACATAATTCATAGACTGAATATTTTTACATGGAGAAGTAGCATATTATACCTCTAACCAATGAGACTAGCATTAGCACTGGTCTGGGCCCTTCATTAAATCAAATTTGAGCCTTGATACAGTACCTTACAAGCCTTAATGCAAATGAAAACATGCTGTTTCATGTAGCATATTGTCACAAACTTGTAAAAGCTTCATAAACACCAGAACACTATATTTAATAGCTCCTTTTAGAAGAGTTAATTTATCATCACTAAAAAAAATAGGAAAACAATGGAAAATAAAAAAAAAAAAAAACCTGCAGTGAGATACATTCTGTCATCCTAACACAGAAGCTTTGGATGATCAGATTACAATACCAGAGTAAAATGGGTATAACACAGACAGATTCTTATCTGATCACAATCTAGAAATGGAAACCAGGAGATACCTCCTGAAGTTTCTAATTAGTGTGAAGGAAGAGACTGCAGGTAGAGCTATTTTCATTCCTCCAGTAAAAAAATAAAGAATTTCTGAAAGAAAAGTTGGTTTGAAGAAAACATGTTGCTTAAATGTAGGGGGAAAATCTCTAAAAATGGGCAAAGAGCTGAAAAGAACTAGCAGGCAGAAAAACATTGCCTTCTAATGGATTCAGCAAGAAATTCTAACAGGGGCACATTAGAAAACCCTGTGGCTTCGCCATCAAAAAGGGAGGAGAGAAGGAGAGCAAGAGAAAGGATTTGAGCAACTTTTCTACTGGGTCTCAGACATATCACATGATCATTAGTGAAAAAGAAAAAAGTAAACTAGTAGCAGAAATAAAAGAATTACTACATTTTAGTCAAGCGAGATCATAGAGATCCACACATTATTGTTTACAAATTTGTTTACTCATGGACACTAGAGCTGAAACATCTCAGAAGATTATTAGTTCTAGCCAAGGCTTCCAACAAATATAGTACTTGTGCCTTTATTTTATAGAAATATTTGAAGACAAAAGGAATTTAAAAAATAATTATACCAACAAACATAGCTACTAAATATATGGCTGATACTAATATTAGCATTAAAACAATAATAGCTAATGCATATACTTTTATAGATACATATTTTTACTTAATGCCCTTTGGCATGGGTCTCTAAGGAAAAATATTACTAGATAGTTGCTTTATTCAGATTCTGCAACTAATTTTTTATTAAGATGCTGTGGATCTCTCCTCTTTAGAAATTTTGTGAAACCAGTTTATGGGAGGTAATAAGGCAGTTACAGTTTACCAGTACAAGTTGTCACTTGAATAATTTGTCCTAGAGTATTCTAGTTCATATCATTCTCATTTTATCTGAGGTAACAGCTTATAGTTGTCACCTACACAAGTTATGACAAGCTAGGCAACCTATGGGAATGCTGCACAAGTGCCTATCTCTAGTTTAAACTAAAAGTGCTCAAGAGATTCATGTGTTTACTCCAGAAGTGTTTGTTGAGACACTATTAAAGGCAGTGATCACATGTTATATAAACTCACAAGAACCTTGCAAATAAATGATGCACCCATTTCACAAATGAGGAAGTTTAGGCTTAGTGAGAGGCAGGTGACTTACTGTTGGTCACAAGCCCAGTGACTGGACACTGGCTTGTAGACTTTAGAGCCCACATTATCTCAACAAGCCCATGCAAACTTCCATCACCACTGTAAATCATCTTCTGAAATTCTTGTGTCTATTAACTATCTGATGATGTAATCTTAGGGTAATAAAATTTTAAGTCTAATGACTACACAAATAGGAATATAAAGAGAAGATATTAGAGGACTGATTAGCAATCCATGGATTACTATATGCCATTGTAGATGCTTTAAGAATGGAAAGAAGAGAGGCGCCTGGCTCAGGTCATGATCTTAGGATTTGCAAGATGGAGCCCTATGTGGGGCTCTGTGCAGGCAATGTGGAGCCTACTTGGGATTCTCTCTCTCTCTCTCTCTCTCTCTCTCTCTCTCTCTCTCTCCGTCTTTCTCTGTCCTTCCTCTCTCATGCTCTCTCTCTCTCTCAAAATTAAATAAGTAAACATTAAAAAAAATGAAGAGGAAGAAACTCAAAATCACCAAAATATATTTTAGATGAGTAAGAGTTTCCAAAATCACATCATGTTATCACATTGTGAATAATAATAATAAATATACATACATACACATAGATACACAACATACACATAAATATATGCATATACATACACACATGTGTCTATATTTCATTCCTTAAAACTCTTTATATCTTTTTTCTTCCTCAAGATAAGATTTTTGTTGTATATGTTGTGGATGAGAAAAAAAACTGCTCATGTACATACTATTGACTAGTATGATGTTAAAGAAAGAACCTAGACTTTAAACACCTTAACTTTTCAAACTCTATACAAGTTACTATATTGTTTTTTTTTAGTTTATTTATTTATTTTGAGAGAAAAAGAGAGAGACTGTGTGTGCACACACACATGTGAGTGGGGGAGGGGTAGAGAGACAGAGGGAGAGAGAGAATCCCAAGCAGGCTTCATGCTCTCAGCTCAGAGCCCAACACAGGACACGATCCACAAACCATGAGATCATGACCTGAGCCAAAATAAAGAGTCGGTCACTTAAACTACTAAGCCACCCCAGCACCCCAAGTTACTATATTCCTAAAAGATGAGAGGTCTTCAGACAATCTCCTGACCTCTGGTAAGGTTACTACATCTATAAAACTCTCTTTCCATATCTATAAAACTAAGAGACTATTTAGATCTAGAGATAATTGTGAAGATTGTGTGTAGCACATTGTACGTGCTTAATAAGGAGTAGGTTTCCTTTCCCTTCTACTTTATTTTATCAGTGACTACACTGTTAGGCAGTGATTATTTTTCTCTGGATGTTGGTGTAGGTCAGCAAAGGGGATCCATTCACATTACCAATTTAAGTCCTACCATATTGTGTTATCGGCAAAATTGACAGATAAAAAATTACCTTCTGAATTTTTGGAACAAGGCCATCCAAGGTATCGATTCTGGAACACAGCAGATAGAAACCTTTTGGGGGGATGGAAGAAGGTAAGGTAAAAGAAGGGCCATTGTTTGCTAAGATCATGGCCAATACCTGATGTTAAAGGAGTCTGGTATAGCCTACTTTCCCACAGCAAAGACAGCACACAAATCAGTGGAAAATTTTACTCGGGAAGCAGAAATACCTATATTATTTAGTCACAATTTTTGTTTCTTTGACTATTTATCCTTATGTTTACTTATATGCTTGAATTTTTAGTTTGTGAGGAAAAGAAATGGAAAAGCACAATTATTTACTTACTAAGTTCAAAATTATATTGAGAGTCTGTTACATACCAGGCATAATGCATGATATCAAAGATGTTGGCACACACCATCTACTAATTTCATGGAGAATCTGGGAATAATTAAGAAAGAAGAGAATCTCAAACTAAGCAAAACAGTTAAGAACAGATAAATTGATTCTTTAATATTAGATATGGCTTTTTTTTATGGCATTCAAATGCTGTGTTCAGAATGAGGTTTATAGTTAATATATCATTCCCTAAATACGAATTCTTAAATCTCGGTTTATAAAACTCTAATCCACACATTCTCAAATCATTTGCCTAAATTATTAGAAACATGATTTCTGTTAAGGTGAATGGAACTAGTGTGGCTTCAAACTCCAACGAGTGCCTTGAAAAATTACTCCTAAGTATTACAAGTCCTCCCAGCTGCTGATATTAATATTTACCAAAAGGTGAATTTGGAAAATGTCCACAGATGTAAAACAATTGCATCAGCATGGGTTTTATCCTTTTTTGTCCATAAACTAGCACATTGGATCATTTGAAGAGTGTTTTCAAGTAAATGAAGTTTTTCCAGAGGTTAAAACTTGTTCTTTTTAACAACTTAAAAATTTTCCCACAATTTTCTGAAAAACAGCAGCCAATACTCATTTTTTATATAATATAAAGACAAAAAATTAAAATATGCCAGAAACACGTTTTCAAAAATTTATTACACTTAAAAAAACTTTTTCTGAAATTCCATGGCATTTCTACATATGAAAAAAAAACCCCACAAATGGTTTAATATTCTTGTGAAGATACTAGCGTCTATTTTCAAGGAAGAATCTGAGCAATCGCGCCTTGCCTACCTAAAACCGAGGTTCCTTAAAATAGGGAAATCAAGGTGATAAGTTAACATCAAATAATATCCAATAATGATTGTGATTATGGAGAATGTCACATGTTTATTGTGCAATTTTAAAAGGTAATGGTATGTTACTAATCCACAGTGTCTGTTTTGCTTATTTCCATCTCCTCCTCAGGGCTAACCAAGTAGCACCCTCTAAGCAGACAATGGGTCTTGTTGTACAGTCTATTAACAGTAATTTAATAATAACAATAACAATAGCAACATTTTGTATTTGTATAGTACATTGTCATTTAAAAAGCATTCTCTCTCAGTGGAAAGGTCTGCCAACGCCACACTGTTTACCTTGTTCTCTCTCTCCAGAGCTTCTGGACTTTTCATTCTTGGAAATGAAATATACTTATAATGCAATATAATAGACTAGTATGGGTTTTATATTAGAAAAAATGTTTAAACCAAGGAAATACAATACAGTCAAAAAAAAAATAAATCATACATCATTAAAAAAAAGCGTTCTCTTTTACTTGCAGTTTTTTTTTTCATTCAGTCCTTTTAGGAACAACTGAGGTCACTGCCCATGACTGCGGTCAGGTGATGCTCATGCTCAGATCCGGTACAAACTGTGTTACCTAGAATTGTACAACCTGAAAGCTGCCCTTGCAGGTCCGGTCTCACCTGCCTGCCTTCCCAACACTTTTATGTGCTTCCCTGTCCTGCTTCCACTTTCTCCACTACAGTAGCCCTTAGCAGTGCATGATTATGAGTGTGTCACCTGAATTTGTAACTGTCTTCCCAGCCACACTACGATTCTTGATTCTGGGCCCTGTAAGTTTCTCCTAAGTATCCTACATATTTATGCTAAGTGCATAGTACACTGCAAATCTTTCGGTAGAACAAATATGAGTCCTTAAAGTCCAGGTGAGGAAACAAAGACTAAAGGGGACAAAAGACCTTTTTTCCAGTACCAATTAATTGTTAGTCCTTTAGCTCTTTGAGATGGAGCTGGCTGCTTTTCAATAAGGAACTAATTTCCTGTGGGAACTGGATTATTAGGAATCCAATGAACTCAAGTAATGTGACAAAAGAAAATGAATGAATTCATGAATTTCATCATATAACAATGTTATTTACTGGTTTCTAACAATTTTGTAATCTTCAACTTTACACTTACCATAAGTCCTCAACTTTGGTCACGTGTTTGGGGTGGCATATTGTGAGCTCTAAGGGTCACAACTTGGCTTTGACATTAACTGTTGGACCTTAGAAAAATTACTTAAATTCTATGTACCCCAATTTTCTCACATGTAAAATACGAAAACTAATATTGTCTTCTTCCTCAGATTGTTGTGAGGATTCCTTGAGTTAATATATGAAAAAAATTATACAAAATAGTACTTGCTAACAGAAAACTTCCAATGAATGCTAGCTATTATTATTATTACCATTTCTATTTATTTTTCTCAGTTTCTGAATAGTTCAGAAGGCTCTGGATTTGAACTACATCTGGCTTTTTCAATTAGCTGTTGCTAAATATTCTCTGGAAGGTAGCCAGCTCTAATGCTGACCCTAGAGAAATTCAATATAGTTGTGCCTACTGGCAGGATTTTCTATTCTGAACATTTTCTTTTTGTAAAATTGTGGTACAGATTCATTTCAAAGTTTCAGCAAGTTGTGTTTCCATTAAGGTAGAGGTGAAGGTGGAGAACTTTTGTATCATTATAGGTGAGTTGTTTATATTCATGTTTCAAACTTACATTAGTAAAATTCCATTTAGTTTTAATTTGAGCTATGTTTATTTGAAAGCTCATATTGATGCGTTAAAATAGTACTCGGCCTTTCTCTTTATATTGAAATTATTATCTTAACTGAAAAGGTGATAAGTAAATTCACCCTACGTCTACACAACATCTGTAATTTGAAATGGAGGAAAGGAAGTCTGTATTTCCAAAGTTGTTACTAATAGCTCACTTTATAGCCATATTTTTATTTTCTTCTGTCTTTAACATCAATTTAGTCAAGGTCATCTCATTATGAAAGATATCAATTCATGTAAATCCTTTAACTTTTTTCTTTTATTACTTTGGAACAACGTGCGACATTACTTAACTCAATTTTGTCTTTAAATTGAGTGAGTTGTAAATAGATCAAGGTTACCAAAAGGTTCTTGGACTACACGTTATATCTTTGCCATATACCCTTGTTAGTTTGGAAGACATTAAGAGAGGCCTTACTCAATTTAAATACCCTAAATGAATGTTTAAAATAGAGCCATTCATCTAGATATATAACCTACATTACATGAACTAACTGGATTGTCTAAAATACCTAGTTGACTGTTTAACTTCCTCACTTGTTTAGTTGTTTGGCTTTACATGAGCCTATTCCTAAATGGTGTTGATCACTTGAGGATATAAAGAAAATTTATTTTAGACAGAGAAAATAAAAATACAAGTCAGGCATTCCATCCAATGGAGTTTGTTGTAATGGTAAGACAATGAATTAAGTGTACAGGATCCTTTAATGATGAAGGGAATAGAATGTCATTGCCTTTTTTAGTATGATGAATATTTATTCAGAACTGTCAGGAATGCTTACTACCTACTATGTCATGTTCATTAAACATGTTATACAGCAGTCTGTCAGGGAAGGAATCAAAAGATCTGCTAGAGAAAAATATGCTTCACAAGCAACAGAGGTCATCATTAATTCAAAAACAGAATACTCCATTCAAAACAATATTTTTTTTTCTCCTTCTCACCCAGCCCCCAAACTTCAAAATTCAGTAAGAATTTTTTACTACCAAATGTACTACTACCAAATTTACTACCAAAATGTAGTACAGATACAATCCAAGATTTTTCTCTTGATACATATTAGAAAATTAGAACAGGATGGTTATATTCCTGTTAGGTGAAGTCTTTTTTTTTTTTAATTTTTTTTTTTTTTCAACGTTTATTTATTTTTGGGACAGAGAGAGACAGAGCATGAATGGGGGAGGGGCAGAGAGAGAGGGAGACACAGAATCGGAAACAGGCTCCAGGCTCCGAGCCATCAGCCCAGAGCCTGACGCGGGGCTCGAACTCACGGACCGCGAGATCGTGACCTGGCTGAAGTCGGACGCTTAACCGACTGCGCCACCCAGGCGCCCCTAGGTGAAGTCTTTAGTACATGTGATAATCGAAAAGAAAAAAATACATATTTATATAGCACTTATGGCTAAAAAAATAACTAGTAACCAGGGAGTATTGCCCCAATCCAGTACTCCAAATTGTATCATCATCATAAAATATTGACAGAAATTGAAGAAGAAGAGAAAGGAGGAGGAAAAGGAGGAAGAAGGCAAGGAGAAAACAAAGCATGTACTCTTAAGATCTCTACAGCAGAACAGATTGAGTTTTCTTCATCTTGTGACTCACTCTGTTGAAGAATAAATAATATGAGGTAGCTTATTTGAAAGTTTGCATAAAAAGTAGAAAGCAACTTATCATGAATAAATTGACATGTTCAAAGCAGTTATGTTAATCTCTAATTTTTCTATCCAAAGCATGGTATATTTATAATTTGCTTACTTTAACCAACTTTGCTGTCTAAAAAGGCATGTCTTTTGCTTTCAAATTTATTTTTAACTTCTAAAAGAAAAATTAAAAAAAAATGTCTGTGAGAGGTTGAAAAGCAACGTAGCTAAGATTTGTTTTGATGTTAGCATGGGATTTGTGGGGAGGAGGAACGAAATAATCCCTGGGTGACAAAGTGAACCATTCTCAAGGCTTTTGGGAGTCCGGAGTGTTGCATTTGTGAGAGGCTATTTAATACTAGCAGAAGAGTCTCCGTAACACCTGCACTTCTCTCACAAGTATTCGCCCACATTTGTTGATTATTTTCTTTGTTTCTGCCAAGAATTACTATAGTGAGGAAAGTTAGAAGAGGTGGATTTGTTTAGGCCCCTCACTGGTGATTAGAATGTGGACAATTTTTATGAAAGTGAAAGTTCACTTTCCTTGATCTTAAGGTGGGAACAGTCATATTTTTCCTACTCACAAAAGTAAAATTCTTGGATGTTACTTTGATGTAATACATGTAAACATGCAAAAATTAACCTGTAATATGTATCGAAGATCTGCTAGAAAAAGGTGCTTCATAAATAAGGAAGGTCATCATGAATTCGAAATAGAACATTTGGGGCACCTGGGTGGCTCAGTCAGTTAAGCGTCTGACTGGTCATGATCTCAGGGTTTGTGAGTTTGAGCCACACACCAGGCTCTCTGCTGTCAGTGCAGAGTTCCCTTAGGATCCTCTGTCTCCTTCTTTCTGCCTCTCCCCTATGTGTGCATGTGCTTGCTCTCTCTCTCTCTCCCTCAAAAATAAACATTAAAAAATCGAATATTTACTTAGAAGTAATAGATTTTTTTTTCTGCTCTTCAACCACCCCTCTGATTATTTTTTCTTACTTTCCCTGGTATCATTATCCCAACCTTCTTCTCTCAAATTCATGTCTTTAGAGAGACAAGGGAGAAAGAAAGAATGAAAAGAAAGGAAAGAAAGAAAGAAAGAAAGAAAGAAAGAAAGAAAGAAAGAAAGAAAGAAAGGAAGAAAGAAAGAAAGAAAGAAGAGAAAAGAAAGAAAAGAAAAGAAGAGAAAATTGTTTTTCTTGTTTGAATAAATTTGTTTGTTTGAGATGCTTGTTGAGACTAAAATAAAAACTGTTGAGAAAAAATTATTTAGAAAAACTGCCCTGAAAATTATAAATAGCTACTATACTTGAGCAGGAAGAAATAAAGATGCCTTCCATATAGAATTACTAAAATATATAATATTTTTTTAATATTGGGGAAAAAACAAGTGTAAAACAACAAAAAACCTTAAAAGGTAGTATGTATGCAATCCTCTGCCCTAGAATGGTATTATCTAGCATTTCTATATTGATATAGAATAATTATGATTAATGGATACAATGCCACATCATAAATCCAGGAAGAAGCTTATAAAACACCAAAGAATTTTTGAATAAATATTGTTGAATTGTTGAATAAATATGTCTCATATTTGAGAACGTTTCATTAGACCATAATTCTATAAACATAGGCAATCTATTATGGCATACAGAGGTCGACAAAGATTACTTCCTTAATCAATAACTGATTTCCTACCCTGCCAGGTGACAGTCTTCTGCACTTGATGATCTGATCTGGAAATAAGAGTTATCAAAATATCAAGTGGTCATGCAGCTAACATTGGTTAGTTATTGAAAGAAAAATATAAACACACAGGCAATTCCAGGAAAAGTTACCTATTTTTCTGTGCTGAAGTTTGTCTAAAATTAGTCTTGTTTTTCAGTTTTATCAATTTTCATATTTCTTTCGCCATCATTATCGTTTTTCAGTTGTTCATTTAAGAATTCTTAACATCACCTTGACTTTCCTTTACCTCCTCATCTCCTGTCATTTCTCCTCTCACATATCTTTCAGATTTGCCTGCTGTACCTGTCCTCATGCCACCAGCTAATCTAGGTCACTATCACTTCATACCTGGATTACTATGATAGCCTCATGACTGATCTGATAAGTTTCTCTGTCCTCCAATCCATCTTGCATACTTTGGACAGACTAATTTTGTAAGGGACCAATTTCATCATTTTACTTCCTTTGGTCAAAAATTGAAAAGGGCTTCCTCCTACCTACCATATTGAATCCAAATTCTTCTGCTTGCCTTTCAGAGTGTTTCATTACCTGAATTTTTCCTCCCCTTGCAAATTTATTTCATGGTATTATGGCAGAAAACCTGTCAAAACTGTCTCCTCTTTGGCTTTTCCAAATCCAATGATTAGTCCATAAATTTGCTATGTACCCCCTACTCCCAAACTTCATCCAGTGAGAAGGTTTCCTTTGCTTCTCTCATATCCAAATACCAGTCATTTTTTAAAGACCAATCATTTTACACATTTCCTGGAAACCATTAATTTATATTGATCTCTTATTCCTTTATTTGAAGTATTTATCCTCAGTTTCAATACAGTCAGTATTTCATACATTAATAATTTTCACCTCTGAAACTCTTTCCTGCATCAGGCACTGTGCTAAATGTTTTACAGACATAGACTCATCTAATTTCACAAGTCTGGGAAGTAGAGACCTATAATGCCTGTAGTTTAGTGTTTAAAACCTAAAGGTTTCAGAAACAATAAAGAAGATCCAATATTCTCATTGTAAGAAATCTTTTATTGTGCCTAATTTAAGATTGCCATATTTAGTAAATAAAAATACAGGAATAAAGATATAGTTAGACTTTA
The DNA here is from genome assembly GCF_028749965.1 of Puma concolor. NCBI lineage: Eukaryota > Metazoa > Chordata > Mammalia > Carnivora > Felidae > Puma > Puma concolor. Next base: position 58,600,522 of record NC_141684.1, read on the forward strand.
GTTTCTATTAAAACTCAAATATTTTTGTATAAGTATGTTCCATGCAGTATTTGAGAGTTATTCATACAAAAATATTATTCATTGTTTATCTGAAATTTAAATTTCATTGACTTCTTTGTACTTTATTTGGCAACTCTAGTCTAAATCTCATGTGGATTCTAAAGACTTCATACTAATCTTAATTTTTCATGCAATATTAAGATTATAGGAGCCTATGGGTGGCTCAGTTGGTTAAGTGTCCAACTTCTGCTCAGGTCATGATTTCACGGTTCATGGGTCAGAGCCCCTCATCAGGCTCTGTGCTGACAGTGTGGAGCCTACTTGAGATTCTCTTTCTTTCCCTCTCTCTGCCCTTCCCCATTCATGCTCTGTCTCTCTCAAAATAAATAAATAAATAAACTTAAAGAAAAGAATATGGACAATACTAATATCAGTAATACTAATACTCTTCCCTCAGGCTTAGCTTACACTTTTATTAAAAGTAAAACAAGAAGTTGGTACTCAGATTTCTTCTAGATTGCTTCAAACATGTGAATATTAGACATAAAATATAAAAATAAAAAATAAGTGATATTCAAAACAAAATCAAGATTTCTGAGACCAAAATTAAATAGAATTAAAATGCAAAGCAGTAAGTGGGGCTTAAGCCACATGTCCTCTAGACTGTTAATCAAGAAGCAGGGTGAGAAAGCCAAGTGACCGGCTCATGAAGGACAATAGAGAATAAAGATGCCAAACATGGGGTAGAGTTAGGAATCACGTTCCCTATTTAAAACTAAGGTTTAAGGTACAGTTTTTCCACTCACGAGAAGAGGCTGAATAAAAGCCATTACCAAACACATTCTCAGATTATGGCTTATGTGATATTGATGCTTATCGAGGTGGCTTACATTAAGATGCTATTATTTCTAATTTTACAGACATTCAAACAGATACAAGTTATATGCTTGCCCATCATTGCCTGGTTTAAAAGTCAAAGACAGAATGAAATTCAATTTTGTCTTAAATAAAAGATAAGTCGGTTAAGCATCCTACTCTTGATTTAGGCTTAGGTCATGATCTCAAGATTGGTGCGATAGAACCCTGTAGGGTGCTCTGCACTGACAGCACGGAGCTTATTTGGGATTCTCTCTCTCCCTCTCTCTCCGCCTCTACCCCACTCGCTTTCTCTCTCTCTCTCTCTCGCTCAAAATTAATACACTTAAATAAATAAATAAATAAATAAATAAATAAATAAATAAAAGATAAGCATTATTTGCACTTCGAAAATAGAATTGTAATAGACGATAATGACTAAGTGTGTCCAAATTGTCCTTTTGAGCCTTTTGCAATTATAATATAGATATATTAACCTACTTATTCTACATGTGTATGTGTTCTTGTCCACACATTATCTACTTTAAATGTGCTCACCTACGTCTTCCTGGGTATGAAGATTTCTATGTAGGGTCTGGGTTTGATTAGTTCCTGTCATGGCTCATTTGCATAACATGGACTGTGCACCTTAGAACCTATACCTCTAGTTCCTGCTGAGTTTTCAAAAGCAAGTTTTTTTTCCTAGCTCATTATTTGTCTATTCACATTGCTTATATGTATGTTTTAAAATTTATATATTCAAATCTAACAGTTTTACTCTTTGAGTTCTACCTTTGTTGTCATCTTAGAAAAAATTGCCTTCTCCCTAATATTATAAAAATATTCTTCTAGAATTTCTTCTGGTAGTTTCTTTTTTAATATAAAAACTTGATTTAAAAGGGATTTATTTTTATGTTAGGTGTGGGCTATCCCCCCCCCATTGTTATTCAGTTGCCTCAATATCATTCCACCATCCATCTTTTCCCACTTATTTGAAAATTCATCATTATTATATATTAAATTCTCATAGATATTTTGGTATATCGCTGGGGACTAGCCTATTTAAATCATTTTTAAAAATTCTTTGCCACAATATTTTGATTGTAATTTTTTTATTCACCCAACCATTAATTTATTGTAATTAAAATTTTAAACTTCAAACACATACAGTTCATTGGTTTTTGTTTACTTGTTTTGTAGTGTTTCTGGTGTACAGTTCTATGAGATTTAGACATGCATAGATCTGGTAATCACCGTGAAAGACTGGAGACAGAATAATCCCAACATCTCAAAACATCTCTCCATGCTGTCCTTTGTATGTTTAAATTATATTTCTCTAATGACTAATGGTGTCGAACATCTTTTCCTGTCCTCATTTGCTATCCTCATTTCTTTCTCGGTTAGCATCCTGTTCAAATATTTTAGTCAATTACAAATATTGTTTTTCTGTCAACTTTTAAATTTTCTTAAGATTCAAGATACACGTTCTTTGCCTAGTTGCGTGATTTGAAAATATTTTCTTCCAGTCTGTGGCTTGTCATTTTATTCTCTTAATGTTTTTTCCATAGCAAAAGTTTTAATTGAGATATAATTTACCAATTTTTAAATTTATGATTGAACTTTTGGTTTTATACCTAAGACTACTTTGCCTGATTAAAGGTCACAAAGATTTTCTCCTATGGCTTTTTTCCCCTCAAAATGTATACATTTTATATTTGTGATTTACATGTACATTACAATTCATTTTGAGTTTAAATTTTGCATGGAGTGAGAAGTGCAGGTTGAGTTTGATTTTTTCCATATGGATATGTCCTCTTGTTCCAGGATCATTTTTAAATGACTTTCTCCATTGTCTTTGCAATCTGATGGAGTGTCTTCCCTCATCTTTTATTCATAAAAATTTATAGCCTATTCTTTATTGTTAATTATTCCAAATATGATTTTGAATTACTTGTTCAGTTCTTATCCTACTCCTCAAAAGTCTACTTAGAATTGTAATTAGAACTACATGAAATTACATTGATTAACTGAGGGAATTTATATTCTTAAAATAGAAATTTTTATACAGGTTAATCTTACGTCACTTAATAAACTTTGATCGTTTCCTTCATATGGATTTCCAAAATGTACTTAGTTTCAGGAATGTTACATATGTGTGACTATTGTGAATGTAATATGCAGCTATCAGAGAACATTTTCTAAATGATTATTTCTATTGTGTAGGAAGGCAGGTTTTGTACGTTTATTTGTAATCTATCCATGTTTCAGAGCTTGTTCTTTCTGAAAATTTTTCCATTTATTCCCTGGGATTTTCCCAATGTCCATTGCATTGTATACAAATAAAAAATTGGCTCTTCTTATCCCATGTTAGTATTCAGCATTCCTTCTTATTTTGATTGCAATGACTAGAACTTCCAGTATGCTGACACCAGACATCTTTAACCAGTCCTCACTTAAGTGAGGACTTTAACCTCACTTAAATGAGGATGCCAAATTTCATCTTAATACTTATTGCACTGTTGGATTCAGACAGATACACTTTAGGAATCATCTACTCATGACTTAACAGGTATGTGGGGGGTTTTGTATTCTTTAATTAGGGATTGAGGTTGTGTATTATATATGCTTTATTTTATACTTTTGATAAAAGCAAACTGTATTTTACACTTTATTTTTATATTATACAAGCATCGTACATGGTGGTAGAAAGTGACACGTTCAGTAGTACTCCACAGTTATATTTTGTATTATAGATACTTGGTAGTTCTTGTGGGACTAACTATAGTTTAAAACAGTATTTCTAGGGAAAATACTTTGAATTCCCAACAACTAATTGATGTATTAAATAAAGAATGACTCAATCTACTTTTAAAGAAACACTTCAAAGAAATTTTGACACCTGTTTCATTTCTCTTCGTGTATTTGTTATCATTATTTGTCATAATTCTCTGATATCTGATAAACGTAATGCTGGAACTGAGAACAGGTCATATATTCAGTCTGGCTTATGTAACCATGAGGAGCTCTAAGTTTTTCTTTTATCTGTTCTCTTAGTCACATCCCTTTCCCCAAGGAACTTAATTCATAGGCCTCCTGGACTTCATCCTTTCCAGCTAAAATAACTCCAAGATTTGAGAACTTTATCCCAGTCAACGAGTCAGGTATCTGCCCTTTCTATTATTGCTCCTTTCTTTCTTCTGGTATCTTCCCTATTCTTCCCTAATATTACTGTTCAGGTATAATGGTTTAATTACTAAATTCTACTGCCTCTCCTTCATCTGGCTCTTTCCTTTTTTTTTTCTAGCATTTTCCCAAGTATGACACACAAACCTAAAGATCAAAGACCAATACAATATTAACTGAACCTGAGCAAACTGTCTTAGAAGGCTACTCTCAGTAGAATTTCTACCCATCAGACAACTTGCCAACATGTATTCAAAACCACCCTGAATTTGAGTAGACATGAAACCTCAGTGAAGAAAAGCCTGGAAGAGATTCTCAAAATGTATGCCCTAAGAGTTTGTAAGGTGCATTGTTCTCACAATGTATTATTGTAGCCAGTTTGGAAAATACTAATAACTAATATTTCTGGAATCATCCTGGCCATCTAAATATATTCATTCATGTCATTCCCACAACAGGACTTTGAAGCAGATAACTATTAAAAATCCCTACTTTAACCTACTTTACTGATCGAGTAACTGGGACACTGAGAGGCTTAATATTTGAAAAGATCACATACCCAACACATGTTACAGGAAGTTTAGAACCAAAATTATTTCATTCTAGAGGCTGTGAGTGTAACCATTAGGTTAGTGGTCTTCTGGTGATTTCGAAGGATCTTGAGTTTACCCTTGAGAAGCCAGAGTCTTAATGATGCCTAGGGTTAGATTGTGTGAACCTGGAATTGCTGGTAAACTCTATAGAGTCATACATGGGGCCCCTGGGAGTCTTTGCCAGATCTTGGAACTTCCAAAGATTGCAGCCCCATTTCCAGATTATATCTCAGCCTTAACCATTGAGAATGCTTAAATATGAACAGTAACATGAGTTACCTAATCCACAAAAGGAGAAAGAGGTTTCCCAAAACAATATGGGTAGTTGGAGATAAAAGTGCAGTTCTAAATTTCCCAGAGCACTTTATGTTTGTTCTCAAACTCAGGAATTCTGAAGATGATCAGCCATCAAAGAATTAATATGTTTGACACCCAACCTGAGAAACAGACTTTGTAAAGGCTAATTTGTCAAAATCATATTCAGCAGTCAACACATGGTGGCTGCATAGGACATCAAAAGACACAAAATGTGGGACGTCTGGGTGGCTCAGTCAGCTGATCGTCCGACTCTTGATTTCGGCTCAGGTCATGATCTCATGGGTTCCTGGGATGGAGCCAGGCATGGGCCTCAGTGCTAGCGATGTGAAGCCTGCTTGGGATTCTCTCTCTCCCTCTCTCTCTCTCTCTCTCTCTCTCTCTCTGCCCCTCCCCTGTTCACACACACGTGTGTGTGTGTGCACACTCTCTCTCAACATAAATAAATAAACATTTTCTTAAAAAGACACAAAATGAGTTTGATATTAGCTACATTTTTCTGCTACTACATTTTTAGCTACTATAAGGTAGACACTATCCCAATGCTTTCAATCATTTTTTAAAACGTTTGTCTCACATTATTGTTGGTGAATTTGATTTTAGTAAATTGCCTGTTATTGTTTCAAAGCATTCTCTAATCTAAATGGGTGAACTACTACATTTATTTCTAAGGTTCAGAATCAAATCCACATTTTATCCACTAAAATGAAGATAAGTATCAAAAACTTCACCTTTGTTTTATAGATGAGGAAGCCAAGGCTTCTAAGGTCTCATAATCATTAAAGGGCAGAACCAGGTTGCAAACCTAGGTGGTCATTGGTTCAAAACCAAACAAAAATAAATCTGAGATTCTCTGTTATCCAAAGTAACATGTTGATATTTGAACTCAGCTCTCATTGTATCGAGCACAGTCTCTCCTCCAAGCTAGATTTCTTCAGTTCTCTCTACCAATGTTCGTATGGAATAATTTCAAGACTTCTTCACAAGCCCGGCTATCTCCTTGTGAAGATTTGTCACGATTCTTTAAAGACAGATACCAATAACTGACCACTCTTGTCTGCTAGCAGACAATTATCTCTCACATCTTAACCACCCTGGGCTTCGATTTTCCACATATAGGCTTATAAAGTTTGCTTAGCTATTTCAGAGTTGATGTGAATTTCAATGAAATCACATTTTAAAACATTTTAAAGTATGCATTGCTATATAATTCGTATCATTATTAGTATTATAAGAACAGGTACATTAAAGCTTAATACTGTTTCAAAAATTATTTGTAGTCATAAACCTTTCTCTTAAAAGACATAATATTCTTTCTATTGACATACATTTTGCATTCTTTAAAAGAACTCTAAGTGTTTTCTAAGTATTAGCTTAACATTTTGTACAGTGCACAGATAGAATGTATTTTGTACTATCTCTAATTAAGATCGAATGTATTTTGTACTATCTCTAATTTGCAAATAGAAAAAGACATGAAGTAGGAACCATTTGGTAAATTAATGAAACATTTAACAATTATACAGATTTTGCAACTCGAAATCAGTACATTAAGGCTTTTGATTCACTTATCTTTAATTCATGTGTAGTTCATTGATGCAAATGTTTTGGCTATAACATTTCTATTGAATCAAACATATGCTCCATTAAAGACTCCATGTGACCTTAGGGCCTTGTCTGACTTTTTAACTTAACTGAACTGAAATGATATTAATGATGGAACAAATTCTCATTTCCTGTAAATTTTTAGCATCCTTTCATACTATTGCTTATGAAAATGATTGCTCAGTAACCACTGGTGGCAATTTTTAGTACAAGGTAAACTCATGGGGCATTTGTCTATCTAATTTACCTGAATAGCATAGAGACAACTTCTACAATTTATTTTTAATTTAAACACTAAGAAGCATAACAAATATATAGATAAAAATGATATCACTAAGCAACACCAAAAAATTAAGTCATTATTACTAAAAGTACATATTGAGGTGTATATTTCTAGATATTTTTATGTACTTATTTGCATGTTTTATGCAGTTATGTTTTACGGTATGTTTTCTTACCTAACTACAAATAGTGAACATTTCCCAAGTCAATAAATACATTTTTTACAAAATTATTTTTATTAATCTCTAGTACGTCAGCATATAAATGAAACAAAATTTTCTCGATCACTCTATTGCAGGGCCTTCAAACTAATTCTAAGTTTGTTTGTTAAGTGATATAACAACAGTTATATTGGTGGTTAAATCTTTATTCTAATGTTTTACTATTTCCTAAGGATTTGTTACATAAAAGGAATCACAGAATTTTCAAAGTTTTAGACATATATTGCCAAAATAATTCATAGAATAGTTCTATGGATTCTGTGAATTGACATTCCAAAACTACATGTTTGAAGATAACACTGGCTGTAGTCATTTTTGAATTAAATCTTTCCCAATTCCCTAACAGATTTTTGATGTCTTCTTGAAAACTGCATCTCTGTCTGAGTCAGTATATATTTAATATGTGTAGGACTCTTTTTCTATCTTCTCCAGCACAGTTCTTGTTCATGTTCGTTTTTTTATTCTAAATGGAATTTTCATGTTTTGTCATGATTTTAAGTGTTCTTTATAATTTAAGGATATTAATCTTCTCTGTGTTTGGATTTTAAGTCTATTTTTAAATTTATAAGTTTTCCACATGGAAATGTTTTTGGAACATAGAGGAGGCAAAATTATTTATCTTCCCTCTTTAGACTTTTTCAGTTGTGCCTGAGAATTAAACTGATATAAGACAGATTAACAGGAGAAAAGTATACAAGTTTATATAAGTTTTACATGACGCAGGAGATTTCATAAGGAAACGAAGCTCAAAGAAGTGGCAAAATACCTAAATGCTGTTATACTAGGTTGAACAAAGGGAGGCAATTGTGAAAAAGAAACTAAAATAGATGGAGAGGCCAAAGGAAGATAAAAATTATTTTAACAAGGTCTGTTTGTACAGAATTCTCTCAGCTTTGATTCCCCATTGAAGAATATTTCTTTTCTCCTGGTAAAGGAAGGGCATCTTTCACATGGGAATTTTTATCTCCTGTTTTCAGAAGAAAAGGGCAGATGAAATGCTTGGCTTGCATTTGCTGTTTGCTTGTTTTTTAAGGGCCTTTAGCATAAAAGAATCCTTATGCCGTAGTGACATATTTTGGAATGACATGTTCTATCTACCACTTTCAGGAATATAGGTTTTTTTTTTTTTTTTTACTTCTCCTTATGGAAATATATTAAAAATGTGTGTAGCTGAATTGATATTCAAGCTTATGATCTCTGCCTTTGTTATAACTTTTTAACATCCTTTCTCACTATAAAATCATATGCATATATATAATGTAACATTCTTATTCTGTTTAACAATCTTAATCTATTAGGAATATATATGATTCTCAAAATCACTCTGTAGCCATTTGATCCAAAATGTTTATGAAATAATCCATCCTTTTCTACTGATTCAATCTGTATCATATTTTTGTGTTTACCTTAGATCTATTTCTGAGGGTTCTCTTTTCTTTCATTCATTTTGTCTCTTTATTACATTAATACCACATCATTTTGAGTCAATAACATATTTTAATATCCAGTAGGATAAATTTCTTATTACTCCACTTTTCTAAAATAAAACAAAATTATTATGTCAAGTTCTAAAGGAAGTCCCACTGGCATTTCGTAGGGATTATATTAAATTTATTCATTAATTCTAAAAGAACTGGCATCATTATAATGTTAAATCTTCCAAACAAGGATATGGAATTTATCTCCAGTTATTCATGAATCTTTTATGACTCCCAGTAAAGTGTTTAAAGTCCTGAACACAAGTACTTTTTTTTAGTTTTAATAAACATACCATGGTTATATAAAATGTTAACATTAAGGAAGCTAGATGGAGGACGTATTAGAACTCTGTACCGTATTTGCAAACTGTCTATAAATCTGAAATTATTCCAAAATTTACAAATGTATTAACACTATTGTTTTTGGTTGTTTCTTTCCCTTTAATGTGTGTTTCAAACACACATTACTGGACTTATATAGAATTTCATGATGACAGGAGCTGGTGACCCACCTACCAGCCATATAAGAATTCACCGCTTCCGGAAACCTGAATACCGACCAGAAAACCTCAGCAGAAAGAAGATAAGCACTAAGCCAAGGATGTTTCTTAGAATTCTTACTTTCCTTCTTCCTTGCCCTCCTCCTTTCTCAGGAACTCTCCACGTATAAGGATATTCAGGATGTTAAAAAGGTGGGGGAGTACTGTCTCACCAATGCAGACAGGTATATGGTAAACACCATGCCCCAGATGCAGTTAAAAAGATGTAGAGACACAAGCCTGGGTCAGGCCTGTTCAATAAATTAAAAAAATAATTCTCAGTAGCCCCCACGGAGGGCTGGCAGGCCCAGGAACGCTAAGCTAGACAAGCCAGCCTAGTTAAGCATTGCACATTAGCCCTGATCACTCCTTGTCTAGACCATGATACTCTCATCTAGTGACAAAAGGGGCTAGCTCTAGAAATAGGCGTTATATTCTAATTCTGGCACTTAGTAGCCGTATATGTGTACAAGTCACTCAACAGTTTGAAGCCTCAGTTCCTGTCAGTGAAGTTGTGTTGCTTTTTCACATTTCTGTGCCTTTTCCCACCGGTATTTGTATAATCTTGTCAAACTATAAAATGATTTATTGAAATGTATGATAAGAGATGACAATGAGGTAGCCATTGTTCTAGATGGTGGAGATACACTAGTTTCTCTCACACTCACTAGACTGACCGACTTGATGGCAGGAAGCAATTTCAATTTGCTTCGCTATTGCCGGCTCCCAGCACCAGCTAGCTCTACTAAGGATTCAATGAATATTTAGCAAAGAAATTTCCTTGACAAGTGTAGCTTCATACATTGTAAAACTAGTGAGGTTTCCTCACTGAGTGAGAGATACTCTGACCTTTTTCCTCTCCCTAAGAAGTCCCGGGGTCTCAGGAACATTCCATTTGTTGTTTGGGACAGTATGAAGGACAAAGTTTATGACTGCACAAGAGAGGAAGGGAAGAAGGAAAGCTCTCTTCATCAGGTGCTGCTTTTATTACCTTTCCTACACCTTCTGCCATCACGTAGAGAAGTGCATGCATCTAGTTGAGTTGTCATAGCAGAAAAGTCTGATGTTCTCGAAAGAACATGAATGCACCCATGGGAATATGTCTGGGAAATGAGAATGTTTGCCTGTTGTGAGCTTCATACAATATCACCGAGAGTAAGATCATATTTGCCTGGCCCGTCAGGAAATTCAGATGAAAGGGACAGTGCTACCCCAACGTCTGAATGAAATACAGGACGCCCTTTGGGTTTGTAGACTCAGGATTCCCAGTTTTCAGTATTTATTATCAACATGACATGTGCTCAATTGATTGATGCTCCTCTGGGTTGCTCCAGCCCCACTAGCTTCATTCCCTTGGCTGCTCTCGTTATATCAATGGCCCAGGGCTGGGAATACAAGCTCTTTGTTAAGAGACGGGTTAACAAATGAAAAAAGGTACTGAAGAGGAACCAGGCCCTAATGTAGATTCCCTCTCTGATATAATCAGAAGAAGTAAAAAATTTAGGGGAAGCCAGAGGAGACCTGTGAGTTGTCTTGGGTTAAAACCAAAAACTTTTATGTTTGCCCAAGTCCAGGAATCTTTACAAATTTCATTCTTCAAGACAGAATATTATTGAGCATCCATTTATGCACTCAGAAAATGAGTGGCTACAAGATTTGGTGTGGGTTAATGTGAAGATGATGATTAAGGTATAACTTTCAGGAATCTTCTTCACATCCATGTTGTTATTAAGAGCTGGTGCTGGTAACACTGTAAACATATGAAAAAAAAATCTAAAGGGTGTTGACAGTTCCCTAGAGAGATCCCTGGTCTCCAGTTTCCCCTATGTCAGAAACCAAATACTGCGTTTGACACAGAATTCGTATGCACAAAATATATTATAGAAACCTTGTTTCAGATGTTAAGTTTCCCCCATCCGCAAAACATGTGGTTACTAATTGTTCTTAAAATTAAATACCGTGGTAGCTAGCACAAGTGAGAAGCCAGCCACAATATGAGAATATATAATTAACCTTTAGACAAGTGTAATGGACATGATTTTAGGTCTGCCTAAGAGCCAGGTTCTAGCCGAACTTAATTCTTGGACAGTGATGAAATGCAGGCTGTTGTGATCCTGCTTTTCAGAGGAGGCACTTGGACAAATGGAAAAGGCAATCAAAGATTTGTGAGCCATGCTTAGCCCATTTATTTTTGACAGGGTATTTTCTGAAAGTGTGTGTGCTTGCACACGCGTGTATATTTGTGCATTTGGTTATCAAGGTATTATCCAAACTATACAAACAGGAATTTTTGCTTTGAAAACAAAATTAAGCAAGTGCTACTAAAAAATTAATAAGTGTTGGTTCTTTATGTGACCTCCAGTTACGGCATGCAATTCTGGTCGCCCTTTCTTAAAACAATTATAAATAAAGTTTTATATTGAAAGAGATTTTAGAAAATATATAGTAATTCTACTGAAGCAAACTTGTCAGACCCAACTCATAACTTCAATCCTGTTCAGTTATTTAGGAGATTTCATAGAAAACCAACTTTATTTTTAAATAGCTATTTTTTTTAAATATAAGTGTATAAATTGTGGTTTTTATATCAGATTGTTGAAGACTGTACCTTACCTCCGACACACATTTCTGATACACAGGAAGGCAAGAAAAGAGCTGATTAATTTCCAGTTAAAATATTTACTGAGGAAATTTCTGAGTTATCTGTTCTTTCTCTTCTCCCTTTCTTTATAATATTCCCCTATTGACCATAAAGCGGATTTTAAGCTGATATGTGCATTTAGTGAGGAGGCATGTTCTTAGTTATGAAATGTCGATAAGTAGAAGCACATTTATATCTTTTTCTCTTATTGACGAGTTAATTTACTTTTTATTCTTAACCACCTCCCAGCTCATTTTCTATTGCGGTGTTGTGGTTTATATAAGAAAAACTGTTCCTTGTAACTTTAGAAGTAACTGATGTTCATAATATTAAGACATGAAAAGTCTCCATAACTTATAGCCTTCTATGCGAGGAGGCACGGTTAGTTTTACCTGAAATAGTTTTATCTGAAAAAGACTCAAAGCGTTTTCTCAGTGTTGGGTAAAGACAAAGCCCTTCTAGTGTGTAGCTAACAAGATCTTTTGTACAGAGGCTTTTGCTTACAATCTCGTCTGTTGATATCAAGGCTCATTTGGCATCAAGATGAGCATTCCACAGCATGGTTTCCCAGTAACCCTCCAACCATGCCACATGTGAGGGCGTGCTTCAAAAAGTCCTTAAAGCATTTCTTCTGACCTTGCCTCAGTAGATTAACTTCAGTTAATCAGATTAACTCCAAATCTACATTGGAGGATCTTGATATTTTAAGTATAGCTTAAAAGAAATAATGACAAGAACTACAAAGGAGTAGTCCAAGGAGCTGAATTTCAGAATCATCAGTGGGCTCCAATTCACCATGAACCTAGAAGGGTAATGATCACTCTAGAAGCAAAAGGGGAAACACATTCCAGTAAATTATGGAATATATATATATATATATATATATGTGTGTGTGTGTGTGTATATATATACATATATATATATATATATGTATATATATTTGAGTCTTTTCAGCTCCCTTGGAAATGTACTTGTGGAAATATCCTATATACACAATATGTTTCCTATTCTAATTCACATTGGATATTAAGCAATGCATTACACTGTAGAGCAATTATTATACCATTCTCCCAAAACAGCATAACTCTTTAGCCATACTAAATCAGCAGTGAACTTGGTTTGTTGCCCTATGCGCACTGGCTGAGCTACAGAGATGGCTCTTAGTTTGGGTGCAGGTAGATTCATATACATGTTCAAGACTCTATTCTGCTGGGGTGAGTTCTCTGTGGCTCTGTTCTATAGCAGGAAGTTCTCTCAGTATCTCCATGTACTCACATCCTTTAATTGCCAATTCTGAACAAAATCATTTTACTTATATTAGGGTTGTAGTTTGGGGACAATAGAAAATCTTATTTGTAATTCTCCTTGCCATCAATTAACCTTATTATTAGTAGACTCTAATCTTTGGCTTAAGAGACTCACACGTATATTTGACCTTCTACAAAATGGAACTACTATTCCTTTCTATCAAGCCTTAACCAGTAGTGGTCATTATTGTACTTTTTGATATCACTTTCTGAAAATTTATCTTGCCTGTGTAGAGGGTGACTTTTCAGCTTTCAAGGTCCATTTCTTTCCCACCTAGTCTCCAACCTTGTCTGCCCTCATTGTAACTGATGATTCCTCTGCACCACACCTCAGCCATTTATGGAGCAATATTGGGGACATTTTAACACAAGTTACCATCATTGGTTTGTTTGTTTACCTCTCCTACTAAATAATGAGCACGTGGAATGTAGCATGTTCAGTTCCTGGAACACAGTAAGCATCAAATTAATGTTGATAGAATGAATTGATTAATGAACAGGTTTATTTGATTATTAGGCACGATTAATGAGGAGAAACTAAAGTATAAAACATACCATTTTTTCAATGTTTCTTTATTTTGAGAGAGAGAGAGAGATAGAGTGAGCAGGGGAGGGGCAGAGAGAGAGGGAGACAGAGAATACGAAGCTGACTCTGTACCATCAGTGTGGAGCACAATGCATGGCTCAAATTCATGAAGTGTGAGATCACGACCTGAGCTAAAATCAAGAGTCAAATGTATAACCAACTGAGCCACCCAGGCACCCCTAAAATACATCATTTTTAAAAACCTTTCAAACCGTAGGTAATTGTAGAAATTGATGTAAAACTGACCTTATAGAAATCACAAAATAAAAATATCTTTAATAATTATGGTAACAGTTAATGAGACTGAAATGAAAGTGCCATTGTTCTTATTTTTCTTCTTTCCGTTTGTGAACTTATAAGTATTTGAATATACTCTGAATTGTGATTTATTTTTCTAATTTTCAGACAGCTGTATTAGGTTTAAGCTAGGAATTGATAGCAATTACAAAGAATAAAACTTGAAATTGGAAAGCATTAAATTAAAGGGACCATAATAAGTGATTTCCTTGATACTTATGAAAGTAAGTTTTTTGATACTTATGAAAGTAAGTAGGACATTTTTTAAAAGCCTATGATGTTACTTCTCATTGTAATGTAACTTATCTCATGGCACTTGCAAATGATGTAAAAGGAAAAATAATATAATACATGATCAAATTTTGTGCTGGGGCCTATTTATATGGGAATCAAATAAAAGGCTTCCCAGTACCATTTGGTTCCTTTGTACAAACACCAAGTTACCTAAACACTGGCACAGACGACAGAAATAACTGTGTATTTACTCTGTAATTATATGATACTCAACCTTATAATTAAAGGAACAACAGTTGCCATGTACACAAAGTAAGTGCACTATAAAATAAAGCAATTACTGAAATAAACTATATAATTAAAAATCTCTTAAGGCAGTAACAAGGCTTGCCCAGCTAATTCTGTAAGTACCGAGATAGTTACTCCGTATGCATTATCCTGTAGCTTACAATGAGTAGAAAATAGATCTTTTCCAGAAGCATGTTCTCTGGAAAAGAACACAAACAAGCTAACGCCTTTTAATTTGTTCCCAGATCTGCTACACCCACCTTGTGTGAGGAAAGGCTGAAGTGAGAAGACATTCTGAATGCTAGTGTCCAAATGTATTTTTGATAATAATTGATGATGCAAAGCAGGCCTATCCACTGACATTAAGAGAAACAACATCTCTTTTTAAAGGCTCAACCCAATGAGCACTGTGTTACTTTTCCAGAGAAACCCCAAAGATAGTTGGGGAGATATTTTCTTTTAGAGACCCACATATGTTTGAATCTGTCAATCCTTTGTTACAAATAGGTATACAAGAATTAAATAACAACCAGGGAAGATCTTCTGTGTGGTTCTCACCAACTTTCACTGTCATTTTCCCAGCAACATTTTATGTTTCTACCCTTATTTTTATTTACTTTTTTTTTACAACTACTTTTAATTACACCTTCTTTTGGGGGAGGGGGGATAAGATTTTATAAAGCCTTCCTGATTAACTTCATACCACAGATACTGCAGAGGGGATATCAAGAATGACTCCCAGATTTCTGACTTATGCAACTGAGTGGATAGAATGGCCATTCACTGATAAAAACTACTGGAAGAAAAGCAGGTTAGTGTGGAAGATGAGGAGCTTAATTTTGGACATGTTGGATTTAAGATTATTTTGGAATTTACAAGTAATATATTAGTTATGCAGGTGAATATACATGCACGAACTCTGAAAAGAGAGCAAAGGTACAGAGGACAAATAAAGTCATGAAGACGGGTAAGCTCACCCAGAGGAAGAGCACATTGTAACAGAAGGTTGAGCAACACTAGCAGGGAGTGACATTGGAGAACAGGAGGAGACAACAATGGAAGCTCAAGAGAAATGACCAGCCCAGTGGGAAGAAACAGGAAAAAATGGTGTCAAAATGACAAGGAAAGACAGTCTTTCCAATAAGCCAGGAATAGTCAACATGTTAAATGCAGCTGAGGCACAAAGGGGTAGGAGGTTGAAAATATCCTTTGGGATGTCTTAGAGGGCACTGATGACTATGAGAGAGTCAGCAATGGTAGTAGAGTTTTACAACATTTATGTGAATCTGAAGACTTTTATAAAAAGTCAATTAAATGACTCTACAGAATGTAATTCTTTATTGGTAGTTTTCTATTTAGTAATAGATCACTGATAAAATAGTTAATAAAGATACGATTAGTTCTGTAATGCTTTCAAAGGATTTATTTAACAACACGCATTTGAAAAGAAGAATACTTATGTATTCAATCTGCATAATTTATTCAGAATTTTTAGTATCCATATGAATCTGTGTTCTGTTTGTCATGACTCTGTGGCACATTGGCCTTGAATCACAAGTTTTAGATCTATTTTAACTCATTTTAATGAGCCTTTTTTTCTTTTTACAAATAAGCAGAAGTGGTGACATTTTTGAAGATTAATATATTTACCTTTTTACATTCTGACCCAATGTGGAAAGGAAGATGAATCAAAATCTAAATGAATGCTTCTTCCTTCTGAAGTTTTTGAAACCTCATCATCTTTGGTATCTTTTTTGTTTTTATTTATGTATCATAACTAGTAGATCCTTGTATTCTTTTCTTATAGCCAAGACATATGTAATAGCAGCTCTTTCCCTTTTTCTAGGTTTCTATATTCCAGTAAGAGTTGCTGGGAATGGGGAGTGATCTCTATGTTCTTCCCATCATGAGAAGATGCCTTCTAATTTCAGGTATCTTGTCCCACCGGTTATGACTCCCCTTGTAAGGAAGAAAAACTAGTTAGGCAATTAGTGAGTTAGGAAGAAAAAGTCCTTCCAGCTTCCTCTCAAAAGGTATCCTCTAGATTGTCAAAGGACCACCAGGAAGCAGATGTTCTACTCTCCTATTCCATGCTGTTCATTTTACTGATGTACCTGGAGAGGCTTGTGTTTGTCTAGCACTGACTGGGATTAGGTATGTAGATTTGTCTAACTTGGGGAAGCATTATTAGGAAATGCTGCCCACACCAGGCCCATAATTTTCAATATGACCTTTATAAAGGTGGTCTATGTTCAAGTCTCCTCTAGCTGTCTTTCAACAGGTTCCGCCGTTAGGCATGGAAAGAATCACTCCCTGTGCTCTCTAAAATGCCAATGGGTATAAACTTGAAGTGGAGACTGAGGTCCTCTCTGATATGCTAAGTTCCTCCTTCCAACTGTGCTTGAACAAGTCATTAAATAAATACCCATTTTTTAATGTTTATTTATTTATTTTGTGAGATAGAGGGAGAGAGCAGGAGCAGGGAAGGGACAGAGAGAGAGAATCCCAAGCAGGCTTCCACTGTCAGTGCAGAGCCCAACACAGGGCTTGATCTCATGAACCATAAGATCATGACCTGAGCTGAAATCAAGAGTCGAACACTCACCCAACTCCGCCACCCAGGTGCCACTTCAAATCTTTATTTAAGTTTGCAAATTTTAGGTTTTCTCAAAAAAAAAAAAAAGATCCTATACTCAATATGTATTTTTGGTTTGTTTTTCTCTCTATATTTTTTAAGCCATTGTTTTTCTTTGATCATAACCTTTCAAATACGACAAAACATAAAGAACACAGTTATAACCTTAGGGTTAAAAAAAGCTAATAATTTAGACTTTAAATATTCTTTTGAGTTTTGTGGCTTTTTCTTATTTGTGAACTTACCATAAACGATGGCTAAAGTTGCCCTAATAGTGTCTGAAGTCATCATTAAAAGAAATGAATGAGAGAGGGAAGAGAAGATGCCAGTCCCAGTACCTGATCCTTTTTTGTTTGTTTGTTTTTATTTGTTTCAGTAATCTCTACACTCAAGGTAGGTCTTGAGCTCACAACCCCGAGATCACGAGTTGCACACTCTTCTTTTTTGTTTTTTTGAATGTTTCTTTATTTTTGAGAGAGAGAGAGAGAGAGAGAGAGAGAGAGACAGAGCATGAGTGGGGGAGGGGCAGAGAGAGAAGGAGACACAGAATCCGAAGCAGGCTCTAGGCTCTGAGCTGTTGGCACAGAGCCTGATGCGGGACTCGAACTCACTGACCCTGAGATGATGACCTGAGCCAAAGTCGGACGCTCAACCGACTGAGCCACCCAGGCGCCCCTAGCTGTGCACTCTTCTGACTGAGCCGGCCAGGCATCCTCAAGTACTCAGTCCTTATCCATCATATACCACTCCCTCTACCTTAGAGCCTGTAAGTTGAGCTCAATGCAGTGGACAGCACATTGAGAAGGGCTGGTCTGCCCAAGGAAAGCATTCTGCCCCCAGTTCCTGTCCTCCCTCTCCATTCAACCTCAATGAATGTTTCAGCCCCAGAAAATGCTACTTCTACCTAAAAGTACAGCAATGTATTGGTAACATTATGAGTAAAAGTGGCATTAGCTAGACAAAAAGAATAAGGATAATAGGGCAAAAAGAATAAAAATAATAAGTTATTTAATTAAGGAACGCAAATGATTTCTTCTCACTTATAAAAAAATATAATATGACAGAAGAAATACATATCATTAAAGACTAATTTTAAAATAAAGAATTATAAAGGATTTAAAATACCAGACTCCATTCTGACCCACAAATTAGTTAGAGAGGTAGGCTTGGGGGGTTCAGTTTATTTGTTTTAAAGCACGAGTGTTTTTAAACTTTGTATTTCAGGAAACTGAACCCATTTTTTATAATGCTTGACTGCCTATACTAGATTCTCTTATATGTAATATGCTACATATGTATTATATATATAAGTACTTGTTCTTTAGGGAATGATATAGCATAGGATTCAAAAATACTTTAAAAAACAATTATGGTTATTGTGAGGATGTTCTCTCCTTTGAATTTGTGTGCAACATATTTCTAGTTTTTAAATTTATTTATTTATTTTGAGAGAGAGAAAGAACATGAATGAGCAGGGGAGAGGCAGAGAGAGAGGCAGAGATCAGATTTCAAGCAGGCTCCACGCTGTCACTGCAGAGCCCAATGCGGGGCCCAGAATGCAATAGGCCAAAACGTGAACACACCCATAGAAGGTAGAAAAATAAGCGACAGACACTGACTAGGGCAAGGGGATGAAGACTGTAAATGTTAGGCAAAGAAAATTGGATTTACTCGGTGGAGAATGGGGTTGTCATGGGAAGTTTACGCAAAAAATGATTTATATTTTTTCTTTTTTACAGTTTTTCCTTTTTTACATGTGTTTTGAGATTTTTTTCAGCTTTATTGGGATATGACTGGCACAACACATAGTGCAAGTTTGAGGTATATAACGTGATGATTTGAAACACATATATATTGTAGGAGCTCCTGAGTGGCTCAGTCAGTTAAGCATCCAACTTGGATCGGGTCATGATCTCATGGTTTGTGAATTTGAGCCCCGCATCAGGCTCTGTGCCAACAGTTCAGAGCCTGGAGCCTGCTTTGGATTCTGTGTCTCCCTCTCTCTCTGCCCCTCCCCTGGTCATGCTCTGTCTCTCTCACTGTCCCTCAAAAAATAAATAAATATTAAAAAAATTTACAAAAGGGAACATATATATTGTGAAGGGATTACCACAATAAAGCTAGTTCACACATCCTTCATTTTACACAATTATCATTTTATTTTGTTGTTCTTAATATAGGCATATTTAATATTTAGTCTCTGCAACTTTCAGGTATACAATATGTTACCGTTAACTACAGTCAGTATCCTGTACCTTAAATCTTTCTCTAGTTTCTTGTGTTATATTAGATTGTTTATTTGAATTTTTTTTTCTTAATGTAGGCATTTATCACTATGAACTTCCCTCTTTGAACTGTTCATGCTGTATCCTATAAGTTTCAGTATGTTGTTTCCATTTTGTTTGTTTCAAGATATGCTTTGATTTCCCATTTAATTTGATCTTTGACCTACTGGTTATTTAGGAGTATGTTGCTTAATTTCCACATATTTGTGAATTTTCCAGTTTTTCCTCCCGTTAATTTCTAAGTTGATACCATTGTGGTAAGATAAGAGACTTGGTATGATTTCAATCTTTTTAAATTAAAAACAAATTAACATTTATTCATTTTTTGAGAGACGGAGAGAGACAGAGTACGATCAGAGGAGGGGTGGAGAGGGAAACACATAATCCAAAGCAGGCTCCAGGCTCTGAGCTGTCAGCACAGAACCGGATGCGGAGCTTGAACCCATGGACCGCGAGATCATGACCTGAACTGAAGTAGGATGCTTAGTTTAACCGACTGAGCCACCAAGGCACCCCTCAATCTTCTTAAATTTGCTAAGACTTTTTTTTTTTTCAACCTATCCTATGATCTATCCTGGAGAATGTTCTGTGTGCATTTGAGAAAAAAAATGTGTATTCTGATGCTGTTCTGTGTATGTTTGTTAGGTTCATTTGGTCTAAAATTTATTTCAAGCCCAATGTTTCCTTATTGATTCTCTGTCTGGATGATCTTTCTATTGTTCAAAGTGTGTTATCGAAGTCCCTATAATTATTCTATTGTCTATTTTTCTCTTCATATCTGTTGGTATTTGCTTAATATACTTAGGTGTCTAAGGTTGTGTATATATATAATTGCTATATCCTCTTGATGAATTGACCCATTTGTCATTCTATAAAGACCTTTCTTTTCTCTTGTTACTGTTTGTGTGTGTGTGTGTGTGTGTGTGTGTGTGTGTTTTGTGTTCTGACTTATTAAAGTCTTTTTTTCTGATATAAGTAGAGCCACCACTGCTCTGTTTGGTTTCCATTTGCATGGGCTATCTGTTATCATCTCTTCACTTTGAGCTTATGGGTATTTGCTCTTGTAAGCAGCAAATAGTTGGGATTTTTTAAAATCTATTCAGCTTATCTATGCCATTGATTGTCTAATTTAAATCATTTACATCTGAAGTTATTATTAAGAGGTAAAGGCTTACTAATGCCATTTTCAAAATTATTTTATGGCTGTTCTGTAGAGCCTGGGTTCCCTTTCTTTTCCTCTCTTGCTGTCTTTCTTTGTGAATTCATGGTTTTCTATTCCGTATGTTTTTTTTAGTGTTTATTCACTTTTGAGAGATAGAGAAAGACAGAGTGTGAGCAGCTGAGGGGCAGAGAGTATGGGAGACACAGAATCTGAAACAGGCTCTAGGCTCTGAGCTGTCAACACAGACTCTGACGCGGGGCTTGAACATAGGAACGGCGAGATCATGACCTAAGCAGAAGTCTGATGCTTAACCAACTGAGCCACCCAGGGCCCCCTCCAGTATGTTTTGATCCTTTAACTTGTGTGTACCTATGTGATTACCCTGTGACTTACACAAAACATCTTGTAACAGTCTATTTTAAGCTCATAACAATTTTGATCACATACAAAAAGTCTCCCCCTCTAAGCCCCCTTACAATTCATATTTTTGATCCCACAATTTACATCTTTTAATATTGTGTATTCGTTAATAAATTATTATAGCTATAATTATTTTGTAATACTTCTGCCCTTTCACCTTTATACTAGAAGTAAGTGATTAACAAACACATTGCCATATTATAGTAGTGGAGTATTCTTGACTAGATAGGTACTTTTACCAATGTAATGGAATAGTCACCTCTTGCAGAATTAGCGGACTGACTTTGGAAAGACCTTCACCTGAGGGCAGTGCATGCTGGTTGTGCTGCAGCCCTCGGGATTATATGTGGAACACCATGTGCGGGGGTATACGGCAGCTCCAAGTCCAGAGGGTGGTGGCGACTCACTTGCCCAGGCTGCTGGAGTTTGCGATGTTGACAACTGCATGATTCTTGGTGGGAGCCGTGCAGTATCTGCAATGGCTGCTAGGACTGTTGGGGTACTCAGTGGCACTTCCAAGTCCAGAGGCTAGGGTCTAGGGCAGAAGACAATGGTGGCCAGTGCTATTGATGTTTAGGTGCTTAACTGCAGGGGCCAACGTAGCGGCAGGGACTGGCTGCAGAAACACACATGGTGGCAAAGGCTGGGGCCAGGGCGAGATAGGGGTGCACCTGCAGCTGCAGGATGGTCGTGACTGTCAGTGTGGCCTTGCACAACTTCAGAGGCTCATCATGGGTGACAGCCCGGTAGTAGAAGCTGATGAGAGGAGTTTGGCCAGCAGCAAGTAGTTGCCCAGCTGCCTGGCTAGCTGCAGGCACGCCCATCTGTGTAAGTGAGTGACAGGAGTCAGGGCCAGTTGCTGGCCTACAAGCAGCTGTGAGGAGGGGCTTCACTGTTGGCATTACTCTGCAGTTGCAGGGGGCTCACCACGAGCACGTGCACGGCGGTGAGGGTCAGGTGCTGGGGTCCTGGTGGGCACCTTGCATGCACACAGCCACAGAAGCTGGCACTGGTTGCTGGTGAGGATCCCAGATTCCGCTGGAGCTGGGGGAGGGAGCAGGGAGCATCTTAGGCAGCTGGCATCTGTCAAAGAGAAATAAGATGGGGCAACAGCCTCAGTGGTGAAGTCTGCAAGAGTGTCTGTGACTGCCCTCTTGGTTTCTTCAGCCAAAGCTGCTGCGTCTTCTGTGGAATAGGCTATTGGGGTCTGCAACTGAGGTCCTTCCTGATGAAACTTGGAGGGTGGTCTGCAGGATCCACAAGGGCTACTGAGGTCTCCACTGGTGAAGCGTGCTGGGATCTTCTGCAGGGTCACTCATTGCTCTTGCTCTGTGGCTGATAATGGTAGCCCTTGTCTTTCTTCTTTGCTCCTAGCCATCTCTAGATGTCTCAGCTTGGCTGGTCTCTGAGGAGGTGAATCTGAAGTAGGTTCTTTGTGCAGTGCCCTGAAAGGTTGAGGAAGCTTGCCCCTCACCCCACTCCCCTTTTCCCAATTAGGACTACTCTTTGGGGCCAGGGAATTCTGTCTTGGGGCTGAGCAGTGCCAGCCAGGGGGACAGGTTGATGCAGGCAAAATTAAACTGTTCTTTCAACTTTTTTCATGTGGGTATTCTCACGTGCTCCATTGTATTGCTGAAGCATCTTAAGTGGACATTTGAGAGCTCCCAGAGCTATTTTTGGTCATGGGTAGCTATCTAATGGTTGATCTTTGTTGAAGGACTGGGGCTTGGGCCTCCTACTTTGCCATCTTTTTTTTTTTTTTAAATCAATGATCTGGTATCAGATTTCGTTATTTAAAGAAGGACACAGAGAAGAAAGAAAGAAAGAAAGAAAGAAAGAAAGAAAGAAAGAAAGAAAGAAAGAAAGAAAAGAAGGAAGAAAGGAAGGAAGGAAGGAAGAAAAGAAAGAAAGAAAATCACTTAAAATCAATTGACTTCTTTTTTGTTTAAAAAGTACACACATTTTGTGCATTTATCAGAGAAAATGTGGGAAACAAAATAAAAAAGAAGAACATTAAAAATCACTAGTTATATCATCACATGGAGAGATTAAATGGTTTGTGTTCCAGACAATAGTATTTGCTTTTGAGGCTATGGAATCAATTTTTTTTTTTTTTTTTTTTTTTTTTAGAAAGAGAGAGTATGTGTGTGTGAGCAGGGGCGAGGGCAGAGAGAGCGGTAGAAAAAGAGAAGAGAGAGAGAGAGAGAGAGAAAATCTTAAGCAGGCTCCATGCTCAGTGTGGAACCCAACGTGGGGCTTGATCCCATGACCCTGGGATCATGACCTGAGCCGAAATCAAGAGGCTGATGCTCAACCAACTGAACCACCCAAGTGCCCCTGGAATAAAATTTTATATAAATAATTTATATTGTGGCTTTTCTGCATATCTGTGTTGTCAGTTTTTAAATTCAGGTACAGGGGTGCCTAGGTGGCTCAGCTGGTTGTGCCTGACTTTGGCTCAGGTCATGACATTCTCATGGTTTGTGGGTTCAATCCCCGTGTCAGGCTCTGTGCTGACAGCTTGGAGCCTGGAGCCTGCTCCAGATTCTGTCTCCCCTCTCTCTGCCCCTCTCCAGCTTGTGCTGTCTCTCTCAAAAAAATAAATAAACATTTTTTTTAAATTAAGGTAGGAATGTCACAATTATGAATTAGGAATTTTATATATGACTACATAATTCAGAATTACTAAGAAAGCTTCAGAAAGAATGAATCTTATACTGGAAATATTTCCCCTCAAATTGGTGCTTATTTATATGTGTAAATAAACATATATGCACGTGTGTTTGTATAGTTTTAAAAAATATTTAGAGCAGTGTTAGATTCACAAAAAAAAAAAAAAAGGAAAGGAAGTGCAGGTAATTCCCATATACCTCCTGCCCCCACAAGCATAGCCCTCACCAGAGTGGTACATTTGTTATAACTGATGAACCTACATTGACACATAATAATCACTCAAAGTCGATAGTTTACATTATGGTTCACTCTTGGTGTTTTACATTCCATGGATCTGGACATGTATAATGTATAATGAGATGTATCCACCATTATAGTATCATAAAGCATATCTTCATTATTGTGAAAATCCTCTGTACTCTGCCTATTCATCCCTCCAGCCACCTCTACACCTGGCAACCACTGATCCTTTTATAGTCTCTGCAGTTTTGCCTCTTCTACGATGTCACATAGTTGGAGTCATATAGTACGTAACTTCTTTGAGGTTGGTCTTATCCACTTAGTAACATGCCTTTAAGTTTCCTCCATGTCTTTTTCATAGCTTGACAGCTCATTTCTCTTTGGCGCTGAATAATATTTCACAGTCTGGATGTACTACAGTTTATTAATCCATTTCCCTACTGAAAGACATTTTTGTTGCTTCCAAGATTTGGCAATTATAAATAAAGCTGCTATAAGCATCTGTTTGCAGGCTTTTATGTACAAAGTTTTCAGTTCTTTTGGAAATTACTCAGGGTAAATGCCTAGGTAAACGCCGAGGACTGAATTTACTGCGTTGTATGGTAAGAGTAAGTATACTTTTGTTAAGAAACCACCTCCATGAGCTGTCAGCACAGAGCCCGATGCGGGGCTCAGACTCACAAACTATGAGTGACCCGAGCTGAAGTCAGATGCTTAACCCACTGAGCCACCCAGGAACCCCAGATTTTGGCTATTTTAATAGGTATGTAGTGGCGTCTCACTGTTGTTTTAATTTTCATTCCCCTGTTGGCATATGATGTGGAGCATGTTTTGATATGCTTATTTGCCATCTGCGTATCTTCTTGGGTGAGGTATATGTTAAAGTCTTTGGCCCATTTTGTAATCAGGTTGTCTATTTTTTTACTGTTGAGTTTTAAGAGTTCTTTGTACATTTGAATAACATTCCTGTATCAGATGTGTCTTTTGCAAATATTTTCTGCGTGTGTGTGTGTCTTCTCATTCTCTTGATATTGTCTTTTGCAGAGCTGAAATTTTTAATTTTAATGAAGTCCAGCTTATCAATCATAAATCATGCCTTATGTCTTGTTGTATCTAAGTGGTCATCACCTTTCTCAAGGTCATCTGGATTTTCTCATGTTATCTTCTAGGAGTTTAATAGTTTTGTATTTTACATTTAGGTCTAAGATACATTTTTAGCTAACTTTTGTGAAAGCTGTAAGGTATGTGTCTTGATTCATTTTTTGCAGGTGGATGACTAGTTGTTCCAGCAATACTTATTGAAAAGATTACCTTAGCTCTATTTTACTACCTTTTCTTCTTTCTCAGATACGAGTTGACTGTATTTCTGTGGGTCTGTTTCTGGGCGCTCTATACTATTTCATTGATCTATTTGTTTATTCTCTCACCAGTACTATTCTATCTTGGTTACTGTTGCTTTATAGTAAGTCTCGATGTTGGGTAGATGTTGGAACAAAGTTCCAACTTTGTTCTTCAATATTGCATTGATTATTGTGGTTATTTTGCTTTTCCATGTAAACTTGAGGATAATTTTGCTGATACCAACAAAATAAGTTGCTAGGATTACATTTAATTTATAGATGAAAGTGGGAGGAAATGGTGTCTTGACAATATTGAGTATTCCTATTCATGCACATGGCATTTCTCACCATTTATTTAGGTTTTTATTTTATTCATCACATCATATAGATCTTGTACATATTTTGTTGAATTATACCTAAGTATTTCATTTTGGGGTGTTGTAATATAAAGGATATTGTGTTTCTAATTTCAAATTTTACTTGTTTGTTGCTGATTTATAGGAAAGTGACTTTTGTGTATTAATCCTGTATCCTGCTACTTTGCTATATTCACATATTAGTTCTGAGTTATATGTTCTGTTGTTCCAGTAATTAAGTCCCTAAGAGCTCAAAACACATTTTGCCTAGATAATCCAGGTAATTCTGACTCAAGTGCCCGAGTCCCACTTTAAGATTACCCAATGTACTAGAAATCCCAACTTACGGAACAGCTAAATCAGAACAGCAAATGTTCTGTTGCTATATTCACATATTAGTTCTGAGTTATATATATATATATATATATATATATATATATATATATATATACCTTTTATTTCCTTTTCTTGTCTTAATGCATTAGCTAGGACTTTCAGTATGGTGTTGAAAAGGAGTGGTGAGAAGGGACATCCTCTCATTGTTCCTGATCTTAGTGGGAAAGCTTCTAGTTTCTCACTACTAAGTGTAACATTCACTGTAGGCTTTTTACAGGCTTTATCAAGTTGAGGAAGCTCCCTTCTAGTCTTAATGCACTAATAGTTTTTATTATAAATGGGTATTAGATTTCATCACATCCTTTTTCTGCATCTATTGATATGATCATGTTATTATTACTATTTTTAAGATGGTTGATATTATAGGTTACATTGATTTTCAAGTCTTGAACCAGACTTGCATATCTGGATTAAGTCCTACAGGACTGTGGTATGTAAGTCTTCTAATGCATTTTTGAACTTGATTTTCTAATAATTGGTTAAGGATTTTTGTGTCTCTGTTCATGAGTGATATTGATCTATATTTTTCTTGTAAAGTCTTTGTTTGATTTTGGTATTAAGGTAATGCTCACAGAATAAGTTAGGAAATCTTCCCTCTGTTTTTATCCTCTGAAAGTAATTGTAGACAACTGTTATTTTTTTTCCTTAAATTCTTGGTAGAATTTACCAGTAAATCCATCTGGGCCTGGTGATTTCTGTTTTGGAAGTTTATTAATTATTGATTCAATTTCTTTGATAGATATAGGCCCATTCAGACTGTTTCTTCTTGTTGGATTTTTGGTAACTTGTGTTTTTCAAGGAATTGGTCCATTGCATCCAAGTTACTATATTTATGAGCCCAGAGTTTTTGGTAATATTCTTTTATTCCTTTATTATCCTTTTTAATATTCATCTGATCTGTAGTGAGGTCTCCCCTTTCATTTCTGACATTAGTAATTTTTTTGCCCTACCTTTTTCTGAGTTAGCCTGGCTAGAGGCTTATTGATTTTATGGATCTTCAAACAACCAACTTTTTGTTTCATCAGGTTTCTCTATTGATTTCTTGTTTTTCATTTCATTGATCTCTATTCTAATTCTTATTATTTATTTTTTCCTGTTTACTTTTGATTTAATTTGCTCTCTTTTTCTAATATCTTAAGGTTGAAAGTTATTGATTTTAGATCTTTCTTATTTTCTCATATATGCACTTAATGATGCTATAAACATCCCTCGATGTCCTATTTTTACTGTATCTCACAAATCTGGATAATTTTTTTTTTCATTTTATTCAAAATATTTTAAAATATACCTTGAGATTTCCTTTTTGACTCATATTTTCTTAGAAATGTGTTGTTATTTTCCATATGCTCAGAGATATTTTTCTTTCTGTTATTGATTCATAGTTTTATTTCATTATGTTCAGAGAGCAGATATTGTATCATTTCTATTCATTTAAATCTATTAAGGTGTGTTTTATAGCCCAGAATGTGGTCTATTTTGGTAAATGTTTCATATGAGCTTGAGAAGAATGTGTATTCTGCTGTAGTTGGATGCAGTGTATAGATGTCAATCATATCAATTTGATTGATAGTGTCGTTGATTTCACTTTTGATTTTGCAGGTGGATGACCAGTTGTGACTGCTGGATCCATCCATTTCTGAAAGAAGGGTGTTAAAGTTCAACAATGATAATGGATCTTTATGTTTCTTCTTGTAGGTCTTCAGACATAGTTTGCCCCTCTCTTGTTGTTATCCATCTTCCCTGCAAGACCGCACAGTCCTGAGGGTATTTTCTCACTATCACCTGTTCAGTGTCTAGTACTGTGAGTAGCACAAAGTATATACTCAGTGAACAGTTTTCAAATGAATTAAAAAAAATATTTTCTATCTACTAATTCTACTTTCAGAAATGAATTGCCGGAGGCGGAAAAAGAAAAGATTTGCAATGCTGCCACTTACATATTGTCTTCACTGAATGTTGATCACATTTAAGAGTGACTTGTAATTTACATTTTCCTCAGGTGGGAAGTAGGAGCTAGCATCCAAATATTAGTACTAAAAATTGAGTGCTTCTTATTTTTCTGATTAGATTGTTTTATTTCTGTTGTCATTAGTCTTTCAACAGTCATGTAGACTATGGAATATTGTTATAGTTATTTAATAGATGAGTAACAGAGCTTACAAAAATTAAACAATTTTTCTAGGGTTAACAGTTATTAAGCAAAGATCTTGGCTATTGAACCAGGTGTTTGATTCCCAAGCACTGCTCTGGACAGGTAAAACAAGGGTATCAGAAATTAGATCGGTGCTAGGAATTCCATGTTTGTTTTTAGGAGATTGGTCAACATAAATTGAGTAACTCAATTTATGAGCAAAAAACTTTCCTCATTCATGGGGGGCTATGGCCTTGTTAACAATGAAAAAATTGCTAGTATAAATCCTTCTGTGACAGAAGAATAGTTCTCTGATTTAGCTGTTCCGTAAGTTGGGATTTCTAGTACATTGGGTAATCTTAAAGTGGGACTCGGGCACTTGAGTCAGAATTACCTGGATTATCTAGGCAAAATGTGTTTTGAGCTCTTAGGGACTTAATTACTGGAACAACTGTACAACTCTCCACTTCAGTTTGGCTCTTTAGATACGGCAACCAGGTAATTGAGATGGTTTTGTAAAATTGCAGTTTCTCAGTTTTACTGTTATTTCCTTCAAACTAAAGCCCCACTATTGCCATCATTTTTTAGCATGATAATGTTAATAAGGATTTTGCCTAGTATGTCTAAGTGTGACTTTAAACACCAAAGAACACCTAATAGCTTTTTTATCTCTATAAATACAGAAGGAGAAATAATTTATTAATGAAATCAAAACTTAATAAAAACACTCTATTACAATAGAGAAGTCTACTGAAAAATATCAAGAAAAATGTATGTAGAGTGTCTAGTCATGAGTTAAATACTTATCATTTTTTAGAAGCACTGAAATATCCAGCCACATATATAATGTACAATTATACATTCAAATATATGTTACTCTTAAAGTTTTCCTAGAAAGACTTTATAATGGCCATTAAACAGAGTAGCAGAACAAATTCCATCAGCAAAAAAACTTAAAAGTACACTGGATATCTAAATAATCAAGAAAACATTTTTAAAAACTGGAAATGACTTCATCGCAGCAACAACAAAAAGCTGGCGTGAGTAAAATTGTGACTATATTTGGCCTTTTTTGCTGTATTCCTGGCTTGTGCAGTTGTCCTCAAGCTTCTTCTCTGATACCATAGATTTTCAGATGTCAGTGAAAGCACTACTTGGTTTGTGTCACATCCTGTGACTAAATTTGAAAGAAATTATGCTCAGCCTAAGAAAGAGACCTTAGCTGTAGTGACTGGAGTAATGAAATTGCCCAAATAAATTCTTGGAAGAGAAATTACCTTGACAACTGCCCATAAGCTCTTATTTGAAATCTTAAAACCTAGATTGGGTAGCATCTGGAGCAGCTGCAGAAGTGCTGCAATGAACTTTAATACTGCCATACATTCAATATAAATATTTTCTGGAATACTGTAATGCAGATGTCTTTCCAAGGCGACCCTGAGAAATGTTATTCCTGAGTCTAATCTAAATCTTTAAAATCTTCAAAAATTACAAATACAAGGATAGAGTATATTCTCAAGGAAATAAGATTTAAAAACCATTCTTACTTATAAATGTGATTAGAACTCTGTTCTGATTATGGTGTGAAAGAGCACTTAATGATTTATAAAATGTAACTGATTATTTATTGATTGTGCTTAAAATTACTAACTACCAACTCTCAATTCTATACTAATTGCTGTGTTTAATCCTCCATGAGATTATAAGATAATAATTTAAAGGTGATTTACCATGCATATCTTAAAATCTAACCTCTCTATTCTCTTTACTTTGTGTGATTAAGTGTAAAAAAATATGTGCTCTCATTAGAAGTCATGGATTGACTTTCTGGTATCATTGTCGGACTTGGACAACTTCATACTACTCAGAGTTTCCTCACTCATGAAGTGTAAATATATGGAAATTGTGTTTGATAAATAGATTGAATTAGAAAAGATGTTAAATTATATATATTTTTGTTTTATTGTGTTTTATTGTGAATAATTATCTGCAGGCTAATTTTCCTATCACAGTATGAGTGAGCACAATATTCTCTAAAGATTATTTTTTGATTTTAATTGTTCTTCATGAATTACCAATGAAAGTCTGGAAAACTTTACCAATATTATTATTGTTATATATTTATCTGAAAAAGAAGAGGAGACAAAATTCAATTTCATTATGAGTACCTGATAGGATGATTGTAGGGTCAATGACAGAAGAAAATACTCTGCCATGCTTTCTTACTTTAAAACATATGGTGACAAATTCTGATTCTTAGCTTGACCAGTTTGCCAGTCACTTTTTATTTAGAAAAGATTCATTGATATTAAGGTCAAAATTATGGCTGTATATTTGCCCTCGGAGTTTGGTTTCTGGGTAGGAAATGTAGGAGCTTAAAATCTCAAAGTCCTGAAGACAAAGTCAAAGTCAAACTGAAGGGGTTTCAGTGTGCTTGAGACATCAGTAATGCTTCATATTGCTAAAAACAGACTTTATGTTTCAGAATAAGCAACCACCTCATCACTAGACAAGAAAAGGCTTCTACGCTGACTTCTGGTTTGTCTGCAAATATAAGCTGTCATCCTCTTCTTGTTTGTGTATCTCCCAGCTCATCCAGTTCTCTGCAGAGTTATGAACTTGACCCATGGTCATTACTTGAAGCAAAATGGTTTGAATGAAAGTGCACGTGTCCACTTCACAACTAAGTACATCTTCTCCCTTCCGTTTATCTTCTTTTAACTCCTCTCCAATATTTCCACCAGTGGTTGTGGCTTGGAATTCTGATGAGTTAATCTATGGTGTTACTTGCTGAAATAAAAATCAGCATACCCCACTAAAAATTCTTTAAATATCAGATAACCAATTTCGTGACATTTTTAAAGAGAGAGAATATTTAAAATAAACAAGAATCATTTGGGAACGGACTACATGAATGATAGGAAAATAAGTCTATTGTTTTGTTGTTTTGTCCTTCTGTTTAATTGTTACCCATAAAGATAAGCTAAAAACTGATACAGAGTATTAAATGTATGGCTACTTTGTGGTGATAAAATAATCCATTTTATTAAAAAGGAATGACAAAATAGACCATCATTTATTTTCTTAGGAAATATCTGCAGGAATTGTTATATTATCACCATTGTATAAGGTCACATGATTTAACACAACTAAAAGCAAATACATTTCTCCTATGTTTTGTGTGATATAATGTTGTCTAAATATTTTTGGAACAAAAAAATAATCCTTAGTAAAAGTTTTTCTGAAGATGAAATGGGCAGATTTGTGCCTGTTTCAAGTACCCTAAATATTTGCTCTTACAATAACATTTCTAAATACTATTCTCTTCCTGAATGTAGCACTATTAATTTTATAAGTATTTAGTAAGTGATTGTCTAATCAAGTAATCACTTGCAAATTGTACATTAAACAGATACACTGAATGCATAGTTGAACTAAAATATTTTTACTTTCATAATTTGTAAAATTGGTTAAAATTCTTAGTATTGCCACTATAATCACCAGGAAAACCATACATTTAGTCATGAATGATGCTGCAATATTTTCAACTCTAAAGCATCAATATAGCTATTTATTTTTAAAGCCTTTAATTACAGCTTAACCACATCAGATTATTCATCACAGGTGATAATAATTTTAACCATTTGTGTATATTATGGGACCCTTAAGTAAACATTTTCAGTTGCTTAATGATTGCCCTTAACCTACCAAATATATTTTCAAAATACAATTATTTGGCAATTCAGCAAGAGATTCTGTACATAAATTCAGTCACCTAAACTATCAACCCCTATACATCTTATACGGTCCGCTGGAAGATGGTTAAAAAATAAAATGATGTCAAGAAGGGTATGACATAGTGAACTCATAACTTAAATCATTTTGGCTTCCTTGTATCTATGTGATATGAATTGAAC